>NC_091985.1:24210607-24548229 GCF_044704955.1 Pristiophorus japonicus
TGGGGGAGAGAGGATCGGGGGGGGTAGGGGAGAGAGGATCGGGGTGGTGTAGGGGGAGAGAGGATCGGGGGGGTAGGGGAGAGAGGATCGGGGGGGTAGGGGAGAGAGGATCGGGGGGGTAGGGGAGAGAGGATCGGGGGGGTAGGGGAGAGAGGATCGGGGGGGTAGGGGAGAGAGGATCGGGGGGGTAGGGGAGAGAGGATCGGGGGGGTAGGGGAGAGAGGATCGGGGGGGTAGGGGAGAGAGGATCGGGGGGGTAGGGGAGAGAGGAGCGGGGGGGTAGGGGAGAGAGGATCGGGGGGGTAGGGGAGAGAGGATCGGGGGGGTAGGGGAGAGAGGATCGGGGGGGTAGGGGAGAGAGGTGGGGGGGTAGGGGAGAGAGGATCGGGGGGGTAGGGGAGAGAGGATCGGGGGGGTAGGGGAGAGAGGATCGGGGGGGTAGGGGAGAGAGGATCGGGGGGGTAGGGGAGAGAGGATCGGGGGGGTAGGGGAGAGAGGATCGGGGGGGTAGGGGAGAGAGGATCGGGGGGGTAGGGGAGAGAGGATCGGGGGGGTAGGGGAGAGAGGATCGGGGGGGTAGGGGAGAGATGGGATCGGGGGGGTAGGGGAGAGAGGATCGGGGGGGTAGGGGAGAGAGGATCGGGGGGGGTAGGGGAGAGAGGATCGGGGGGGTAGGGGAGAGAGGATCGGGGGGGTAGGGGAGAGAGGATCGGGGGGGTAGGGGAGAGAGGATCGGGGGGGTAGGGGAGAGAGGATCGGGGGGGTAGGGGAGAGAGGATCGGGGGGGTAGGGGAGAGAGGATCGGGGGGGTAGGGGAGAGAGGATCGGGGGGGTAGGGGAGAGAGGATCGGGGGGGTAGGGGAGAGAGGATCGGGGGGGTAGGGGAGAGAGGATCGGGGGGGTAGGGGAGAGAGGATCGGGGGGGTAGGGGAGAGAGGATCGGGGGGGTAGGGGAGAGAGGATCGGGGGGGTAGGGGAGAGAGGATCGGGGGGGTAGGGGAGAGAGGATCGGGGGGGTAGGGGAGAGAGGATCGGGGGGGTAGGGGAGAGAGGATCGGGGGGGTAGGGGAGAGAGGATCGGGGGGGTAGGGGAGAGAGGATCGGGGGGGTAGGGGAGAGAGGATCGGGGGGGTAGGGGAGAGAGGATCGGGGGGGTAGGGGAGAGAGGATCGGGGGGGTAGGGGAGAGAGGATCGGGGGGGTAGGGGAGAGAGGATCGGGGGGGGTAGGGGAGAGAGGATCGGGGGGGTAGGGGAGAGAGGATCGGGGGGGGTAGGGGAGAGAGGATCGGGGGGTAGGGGAGAGAGGATCGGGGGGGTAGGGGAGAGAGGATCGGGGGGGTAGGGGAGAGAGGATCGGGGGGGTAGGGGAGAGAGGATCGGGGGGGTAGGGGAGAGAGGATCGGGGGGGTAGGGGAGAGAGGATCGGGGGGGTAGGGGAGAGAGGATCGGGGGGGTAGGGGAGAGAGGATCGGGGGGGTAGGGGAGAGAGGATCGGGGGGGTAGGGGAGAGAGGATCGGGGGGGTAGGGGAGAGAGGATCGGGGGGGTAGGGGAGAGAGGATCGGGGGGGTAGGGGAGAGAGGATCGGGGGGGTAGGGGAGAGAGGATCGGGGGGGGTAGGGGAGAGAGGATCGGGGGGGTAGGGGAGAGAGGATCGGGGGGGTAGGGGAGAGAGGATCGGGGGGGTAGGGGAGAGAGGATCGGGGGGGTAGGGGAGAGAGGATCGGGGGGGTAGGGGAGAGAGGATCGGGGGGGTAGGGGAGAGAGGATCGGGGGGGTAGGGGAGAGAGGATCGGGGGGGTAGGGGAGAGAGGATCGGGGGGGTAGGGGAGAGAGGATCGGGGGGGTAGGGGAGAGAGGATCGGGGGGGTAGGGGGAGAGAGGATCGGGGGGGTAGGGGAGAGAGGATCGGGGGGGTAGGGGAGAGAGGATCGGGGGGGTAGGGGAGAGAGGATCGGGGGGGTAGGGGAGAGAGGATCGGGGGTAGGGAGGAGGATAGGGGGGTAGGGAGAGAGGATCGGGGGGGTAGGGGAGAGAGGATCGGGGGGGTAGGGGAGAGAGGATCGGGGGGGTAGGGGAGAGAGGATCGGGGGGGTAGGGGAGAGAGGATCGGGGGGGTAGGGGAGAGAGGATCGGGGGGTAGGGGAGAGAGGATCGGGGGGGTAGGGGAGAGAGGATCGGGGGGGTAGGGGAGAGAGGATCGGGGGGGTAGGGGAGAGAGGATCGGGGGGGTAGGGGAGAGAGGATCGGGGGGGTAGGGGAGAGAGGATCGGGGGGGTAGGGGAGAGAGGATCGGGGGGGTAGGGG
Organism: Pristiophorus japonicus; assembly: GCF_044704955.1. Taxonomy (NCBI): domain Eukaryota; kingdom Metazoa; phylum Chordata; class Chondrichthyes; family Pristiophoridae; genus Pristiophorus; species Pristiophorus japonicus. The sequence goes on from NC_091985.1 coordinate 24,212,915, forward strand.
AGAGAGGATCGGGGGGGTAGGGGAGAGAGGATCGGGGGGGTAGGGGAGAGAGGATCGGGGGGGTAGGGGAGAGAGGATCGGGGGGGTAGGGGAGAGAGGATCGGGGGGGTAGGGGAGAGAGGATCGGGGGGGTAGGGGAGAGAGGATCGGGGGGGTAGGGGAGAGAGGATCGGGGGGGTAGGGGAGAGAGGATCGGGGGGTAGGGGAGAGAGGATCGGGGGGGTAGGGGAGAGAGGATCGGGGGGGTAGGGGAGAGAGGATCGGGGGGGTAGGGGAGAGAGGATCGGGGGGGTAGGGGAGAGAGGATCGGGGGGGTAGGGGAGAGAGGGATCGGGGGGGGTAGGGGAGAGAGGGTCGGGGGGGTAGGGGAGAGAGGGATCGGGGGGGTAGGGGAGAGAGGGTCGGGGGGGTAGGGGAGAGAGGGTCGGGGGGGTAGGGGAGAGAGGGTCGGGGGGGTAGGGGAGAGAGGGTCGGGGGGGGGTAGGGGAGAGAGGGTCGGGGGGGTAGGGGAGAGAGGGTCGGGGGGGTAGGGGAGAGAGGGTCGGGGGGGTAGGGGAGAGAGGGTCGGGGGGGGTAGGGGAGAGAGGGTCGGGGGGGTAGGGGAGAGAGGGTCGGGGGGGTAGGGGAGAGAGGGTCGGGGGGGTAGGGGAGAGAGGGTCGGGGGGGTAGGGGAGAGAGGGTCGGGGGGGTAGGGGAGAGAGGGTCGGGGGGGTAGGGGAGAGAGGGTCGGGGGGGTAGGGGAGAGAGGGTCGGGGGGGTAGGGGAGAGAGGGTCGGGGGGGGGGGGGGGGGGGGTAGGGGAGAGAGGGTCGGGGGGGTAGGGGAGAGAGGGTCGGGGGGGGTAGGGGAGAGAGGGTCGGGGGGGTAGGGGAGAGAGGGATCGGGGGGGTAGGGGAGAGAGGGATCGGGGGGGTAGGGGAGAGAGGATCGGGGGGGTAGGGGGAGAGAGGATCGGGGGGGGTAGGGGAGAGAGGGATCGGGGGGGGTAGGGGGAGAGGGGGATCGGGGGGGGTGGGGAGAGAGGGATCGGGGGGGTAGGGAGAGAGGATCGGGGGGGGTGGGGGAGAGGGGATCGGGGGGGGGGGGGAGGTGGGAGAGGGGAGGAGAGTGGGGGGGGGTGGGGAGAGGGGATCGGGGGGGGGTGGGGGAGAGGGGATCGGGGGGGGTGGGGGAGAGGGGATCGGGGGGGGGTGGGGGAGAGGGGATCGGGGGGGGGTGGGGGAGAGGGGATCGGGGGGGGGTGGGGGAGAGGGGATCGGGGGGGGGTGGGGGAGAGGGGATCGGGGGGGGGGTGGGGGAGAGGTGAGGGGGGGGGTGGGGGAGAGGGGATCGGGGGGGGGGGTGGGGGAGAGGGGATCGGGGGGGGGTGGGGGAGAGGGGATCGGGGGGGGGTGGGGGAGAGGGGATCGGGGGGGGGTGGGGGGAGAGGGGATCGGGGGGGGTGGGGGAGAGGGGATCGGGGGGGGGTGGGGGAGAGGGGATCGGGGGGGGGTGGGGGAGAGGGGATCGGGGGGGGGGTGGGGGAGAGGGGATCGGGGGGGGGTGGGGGGAGAGGGGATCGGGGGGGGGGTGGGGGAGAGGGGATCGGGGGGGGGTGGGGGAGAGGGGATCGGGGGGGGGTGGGGGAGAGGGGATCGGGGGGGGTGGGGGAGAGGGGATCGGGGGGGGGTGGGGGGAGAGGGGATCGGGGGGGGGTGGGGGGAGAGGGGATCGGGGGGGGGTGGGGGAGAGGGGATCGGGGGGGGGTGGGGGAGAGGGGATCGGGGGGGGGTGGGGGAGAGGGGATCGGGGGGGGGTGGGGGAGAGGGGATCGGGGGGGGTGGGGGAGAGGGGATCGGGGGGGGTGGGGGAGAGGGGATCGGGGGGGTGGGGGAGAGGGGATCGGGGGGGGGTGGGGGAGAGGGGATCGGGGGGGGGTGGGGGAGAGGGGATCGGGGGGGTGGGGGAGAGGGGATCGGGGGGGGTGGGGGAGAGGGGATCGGGGGGGGTGGGGGAGAGGGGATCGGGGGGGGTGGGGGAGAGGGGATCGGGGGGGGTGGGGGAGAGGGGATCGGGGGGGTGGGGGAGAGGGGATCGGGGGGGGTGGGGAGAGGGGATCGGGGGGGGGTGGGGGAGAGGGGATCGGGGGGGGTGGGGGAGAGGGGATCGGGGGGGGTGGGGGAGAGGGGATCGGGGGGGTGGGGGAGAGGGGATCGGGGGGGGTGGGGGAGAGGGGATCGGGGGGGGTGGGGGAGAGGGGATCGGGGGGGGGTGGGGTAGAGGGGATCGGGGGGGGGTGGGGGAGAGGGGATCGGGGGGGGGTGGGGGAAGAGGGGATCGGGGGGGGTGGGGGGAGAGGGGATCGGGGGGGGTGGGGGAGAGGGGATCGGGGGGGGTGGGGGAGAGGGGATCGGGGGGGGTGGGGGAGAGGGGATCGGGGGGGGGTGGGGGAAGAGGGGATCGGGGGGGGGTAGGGGAGAGAGGATCGGGGGGGTGGGGGAAGAGGGGATCGGGGGGGTGGGGGGAAGAGGGGATCGGGGGGGGCAGAGAGCATCGGGGGGGTGGGAGAGAGGATCGAGGGGGGCAGAGAGGATCGAGGGGAGAGAGAGGATCGAGGGGGGGAGTGGGGAGAGAGGGTTGGGGATTGAATAGAGGGGAGCAGAAGAGCTCAGAGCGGGGGTAGGGGAGGAGGAGGTCAGGATCCAGGGGAGAGGTCAGGAATGCGGGTGGGGCGGTGTGGCGAGCAGTGGGGAAGACCACAGAGAGAACAGTGGGAATGGGTGTGGGGGGTGGGGGGGGGGGGGGGGGGGGGAAAGAGAAGAACGTGATCCAGGTCTAAAAGGGCGGGGGGGGGGGGGGGGGTGGGGGGGGATGAGAGCAAGAACGTGATCCAGATGGGAAGACGTATCACATTCTCTCCCCTCTGTTAGATGTGAATCACGTTCTTCCAATCCCACCCCCACCTCCACCCCCTTTACACCCAGACCACATTCTCCCTTCCCTCCTATAGAACTGGTTGATTTCATTGGACTGGACGAAAACCGGAAGTCATGGCACTGTCACTATTCACTTCATACCCACTAAACCTGTTAAAAATCTGTAACCCACACACAAAGCCCCATCTATGGCGGGGGCGGGGGGGGGGGTGAAGGGGAGAGAAGATCAGGGACTTGTGGGGGGTGGGTGGGGAGAGAAGGTCAGGAAATTGTGTGTGGGGTGGGGGAATAAGTTCAGGAACCTGGGCGGGGTATGGTCAGGAATGCTTTTTTTTTGGTGGGGTGGAGGGGTGTGAGGAACAGGCAGGAAGAGAAGGCCAGGAATCTGGCCTGGGGGTGGGGGGGGTGGGCGTGGAAGAGAAGGTCAAGAACTTGTTGGGGAGGGTAAAGACCAGTAACGCGTTGGGGATGGGGGGGGGGGGGTGGGGAGTCAGAATCTTGTTTGGTGAGTTGGGGGTGGGGGGGGGGGCGGGGGGGGGGTGCGGAGAAGATCCTAACCCGCAACGGTGGGCCCTGTCTGTTCTCTGAAAGCAGTACTGTGAGCTGTGAGCTGTGCCTGGGGCTTGACAGTCAGAATGAATGGATCAAATTACACATTGCAATGTACTTGATTACTCAGGCAGGAAGGATCTAATTACACATTACAGACCAATCAGAAATCAGGCTCGTCATCCAAGGGGACCAATCAGAACCTTGGTGTTGCAAATACACACAACCTTATATTTTGGGGAACTAATTGAAGAGTCCTACAAAATAAAAAAAACTGTTAAGAAGAGTAACAGCAAAGATATATTTTTTTAAAGCCGTCTTTAAAAGTAAATTTTAATTTCTGGGTATATGTGAAGGAAAATATCTGATGTCCTAGTATTCGAACTGTTCCCAAGAACTCTCTGGATGACCCAGCATCTTGAATGCAGATTTCCAAGGAGCACAAGTCAGGAACTTTAGCATCTGTTCTGAAACATTCTCAAAATAAACTGAAATAATTCACAATTCAGGGCCGTTTTCCAAAGGTTTCAGAGTGTTGTGCGGTTTGAGGTGTAATTCTCACTTCCAAGAGTTCTGCACATGCCTTGTGTTTAGAATCCAGGGCTGACTCTAAGTTCATCAATTTAGCCCCTCCCTATCGCTGTAACTTCCTCCAGCCCTCCGAAATCTCTGCGCCCCTCCAATTCTGGCCTCTTGGGCATCCCTGATTTTCATCACTCCACCATTGGTGACCGTGCCTTCAGCTGCCTGGGCCCTAAGCTCTGGAATTCCCTCCCTAAACCTCTCCGCCTCTCTATCTCTCTTTCCTCCTTTAAGACGCTCCTTAAAACCTGCCTCTTTGATCAAGCTTTAGGTCATTTGCCGTGATATCTCCTTATGTGACTCCTAATAATATCCGATAACGCTCCTGTAAAGCGCCTTAGGATATTTTACAATGTTAAATGCTCTATATAAGTGCAAGATGCTGTTGTTGCAGAAAGGTTATCCGTGTGTTACAGTTAGTGTTTGAAGAAAGGTTACCTGTGTTATGATTAGCATTGGTACAAAGATTTTCTGACTGTTAATAGAAAGGTTTTCCATGTGTTAGAATTAATATTTGTATAAAAGTTATCCTGGAGTTCGGGTCAGTGTTAATAAAAAGCTTATTCTTGAGTAAGCATTTTCATTAATGGATTTGTGGTGCTGTTGGCCTTATCACATCCACCGTCGTCCTTCCAAACGTTGACTAGAGACACAATTTTTCTCCGATTGGAGCACAAATGAATCTTTTCAAACCTGGAGATTATTTCAATTCTAGATTGTGCCAGCTCCGTGCAAATCCGTGGTTTAAAATAATCATTGGAAGCAAAACGCTCGTATCATACAGCTGGAATTTCAAAACAACACTCACATTGTATCTGTTCCAATCCTGGTAAAACACAGACATGGCGACGAAAGGCATGACTCCCAGACCCACCAAACAGTCACTGACCGCCAGATTCACCAGAAAGACCGAGGTCACCGAGTGGAAGTGTTTAGTCACAGCGATAATTGCGATCACCAGCACATTACCTAAAACGACAAAACAAATTTAAATTCCGAACAACATAATAATTCAACAATTTCAAGGCAGCAAGACGTGTGCATACCAAATCCCTCTGGGATCTGGGACCAAGATTGAATCTTTACACTCAAACCGGGCCGCACTGACTTCACAGAAAGCAACAGAGGGCACTTTACCTAATGTGTAACTTTGATCCATGGTTGGAGGGTGGGAGGTGCGGGTCTGGGGACTAGACCTGTACAGGACGGATGGGAGGTCTGGACTAGGCCTATACAATAGAGGTCTGGAGTCTAGACCAGTACAAAGTGGGTCTGAGGTACAGACCTGTACAATAGGGGTGTGGGGTACAGACCTGTACAATAGGGGTGTGGGGTACAGACCGGTACACAATAGGGGTCTGGGGTCTGGATCTGTACAATAGGGGTCTGGGATCTAGACCTGTACAATAGGGGTCTGGGGTCTAGACCTGTACAATAGGGGTCTGGGGTCTAGACCTGTACAATAGGGGTCTGGAGTACAGACCTGTACAATAGGGGTCTGGAGTACAGACCTGTACAATAGGGGTCTGGAGTACAGACCTGTACAATAGGGGTCTGGAGTACAGACCTGTACAATAGGGGTCTGGAGTACAGACCTGTACAATAGGGGTCTGGAGTACAGACCTGTACAATAGTGGTCTGGGTACAGATCTGTACAATAGGGGTCTGGGTACAGATCTGTACAATAGGGGTCTGGGTACAGATCTGTACAATAGGGGTCTGGGTACAGACCTGTACAATAGGGGTCTGGGTACAGATCTGTACAATAGGGGTCTGGGTACAGACCTGTACAATAGGGGTCTGGAGTACAGACCTGTACAATAGGGGTGTGGGGTACAGACCTGTACAATAGGGGTGTGGGGTACAGACCTGTACAATAGGGGGCTGGGTACAGACCTGTACAATAGGGGTGTGGGGTACAGACCTGTACAATAGGGGTCTGGAGTGCAGACCCGTACAATAGGGGTCTGACCTGTACAATAGGGGTCTGGGTACAGACCTGTACAATAGGGGTCTGGGTACAGACCTGTACAATAGGGGTCTGGAGTACAGACCTGTACAATAGGGGGCTGGGTACAGACCTGTACAATAGGGGTGTGGGGTACAGACCTGTACAATAGGGGGCTGGGTACAGACCTGTACAATAGGGGGCTGGAGTACAGACCTGTACAATAGGGGGCTGGGTACAGACCTGTACAATAGGGGTGTGGGGTACAGACCTGTACAATAGGGGGCTGGGTACAGACCTGTACAATAGGGGGCTGGGTACAGACCTGTACAATAGGGGTGTGGGGTACAGACCTGTACAATAGGGGGCTGGGTACAGACCTGTACAATAGGGGTCTGGAGTACAGACCTATACAATAGGGGTGTGGGGTACAGACATGTACAATAGGGGTGTGGGGTACAGACCTGTACAGCAGGGGTGTGGGGTACAGACCTGTACAATAGGGGTGTGGGGTACAAACCTGTACAATAGGGGTGTGGGGTACAGACCTGTACAATAGGGGTGTGGGGTACAGACCTGTACAGCAGGGGTGTGGGGTACAGACCTGTACAATAGGGGTCTGGGGTACCGACCTGTACAATAGAGGAATGGGGTACAGACCTGTACAATAGGGGTGTGGGGTACAGATCTGTACAATAGGGATGTGGGGTGCAGGCCTGTACAATAGGGGTCTGGGGTACAGACCTGTACAATAGAGGTATGGGGTACAGACCTGTACAATAGGGGTGTGGGGTACAGACCTGTACAATAGGGGTCTGGAGTACAGACCTGTACAATAGGGGTGTGGGGTACAGACCTGTACAATAGGGGTCCGGGGTACAGACCTGTACTATAGGGGTGTGGGGTACAGACCTGTACTATAGGTGTCTGGGGTACCGACCTGTACAATAGAGGAATGGGGTACAGACCTGTACAATAGGGGTGTGGGGTACAGATCTGTACAATAGGGATGCGGGGTGCAGGCCTGTACAATAGGGGTCTGGGGTACAGACCTGTACAATAGAGGTATGGGGTACAGACCTGTACAATAGGGGTGTGGGGTACAGACCTGTACAATAGGGGTCTGGAGTACAGACCTGTACAATAGGGGTGTGGGGTACAGACCTGTACAATAGGGGTCTGGGGTACAGACCTGTACAATAGGGGTCTGGGGTACAGACCTGTACAATAGGGGTGTGGGGTGCAGACCTGTACAATAGGGGTGCGGGGTGCAGACCTGTACAATAGGGGTCTGGGGTACAGACCTGTACAATAGGGGTCTGGGGTACAGACCTGTACAATAGGGGTCTGGGGTACAGACCTGTACAATAGGGATGCGGGGTGCAGACCTGTACAATAGGGGTCTGGGGTACAGACCTGTACAATAGGAGTCTGGGGTACAGATCTGTACAATAGGGGTGCGGGGTACAGACCTGTACAATAGGGGTCTGGGGTACAGACCTGTACAATAGGGGTGCGGGGTACCTACCTGTACAATAGGGGTCTGGGGTACAGATCTGTACAATAGGGGTGCGGGGTACAGACCTGTAAAATAGGGGTGTGGGGTACAGACCTGTACAATAGGGGTCTGGGGTACAGACCTGTACAATAGGGGTCTGGGGTACAGACCTGTACAATAGGGGTGCGGGGTACAGACCTGTACAATAGGGTTGCGGGGTACAGACCTGTACAATAGGGGTCTGGGGTACAGACCTATACAATAGGGGTCTGGGGTACCGACCTGTACAATAGGGGGCAGGGGACAAGTTCGAACATTTAATAGCGAGGGTCGTGACTACTTCAGCCATTTGAAAAAGGAAAACTTTCCCAAATACAACACAAATATATCTCATTTTCGCATAGCAAAATTATTCATGTAATGTTTTTGTCTCATCGAATAAATTGAGCATGAAATAAAACGCGCCGCTGGGATGTCACTGAGAATGCCGTGTTAATCCCGACACACTGCACAGGCAGCTGAAGGGACTCAGTGAAAATAACGACAGGGTTTCAGCACGAGAAAAAATGTCATAAAATAGCAACTAAAAATCGCGACTGCATTCTATAATAATAACAACGAGTGAGAAAACACAACCCGGAGACATTTCTGTTGAAGGCTCCTTGAAAGGGGGGGTTAGGAAACGAGGCTATTTCAGGTCCAGTAATTTAACTCATTCCATTCCAAATGACAGCTGATATAAAACTCTGCAATTCTTATCTCAGGGGTTTGTTGCTAAACCCATAGCTTCGGATATTTTGATTTTGTAGTGTCCAAATCTCATATTATATAAATAATAATTGTATCTATATAAAAATATAATTGTATCAATATATATCTAATAATTATACTATATAAATATAATTGTATCTATATATAAATATAATTGTATCTATATATAATTGTACCTATATATAAATATAATTGTATCAGTATATAATAATTATACCTATATATAAATATAATTGTACCTATATATAAATATAATTGTATCAGTATATAATAATTGTACCTATATATAAATATAATTGTATCAGTATATAATAATTGTACCTATATATAAATATAATTGTATCTATATATAAATATAATTGTACCTATATATAAATATAATTGTATCTATATATATAATAAAATTGTATCAATATATATCTAAAATTGTATCAATATATATCTAAAATTGTATCTATATAATATAATTGTATCAGTATATAATAATTGTACCTATATATAAATATAATTGTATCAGTATATAAATATAATTGTATCGACATATAAATATAATTGTATCTATATATAATTGTACCTATATATAAATATAATTGTATCTATATATATAATAAAATTGTATCAATATAATATAATTGTACCTATATATAAATATAATTGTATCAGTATATAATAATTGTACCTATATATAAATATAATTGTATCAGTATATAAATATAATTGTATCTATATATATATATATAATTGTACCTGTATATAAATATAATTGTATCTATATATATATATAATTGTACCTATATATATAATTGTACCTATATATATAATTGTACCTATATATATATATATATAATAATTGTATCTATATATAATTGTATCTATCTATATATATATATATATATATAATAATTGTATCTATATATAAATATAATTGTGTATATATATATATAAAATAATAATTGTATCTATACAAATATAATTGTATCTATACAAATATAATTGTATCTATACATATATAATTGTATCTATATATAAATATAATTGTATCTATATAAATATCTACACACACACACACACACACACAGATTAAAGTGTCTGCACATTGGTTTATGGATCTTCACGTCTTGGACATAACGAACTATTGCAAAATGTTGCAGCCTGTGCCCAATGTTGAGTTGGAGCCAGTAATAAAGCGGAGTCCTCAGTTTCCGAGGGTTTTGTATTGATGTGAATCTACCTGGTCTACACTCACACACTCACACACAACTCCGCGGGAGGGCTGAGCGGGGAAGTTACCGATGGCAGACCTGTGATCGCCGCCAGGCACATCAGGACCATGATGGTTTCCAGCAGGATCTTGACCAGAACAGACGGCGAGCCGGCGCCGGGCACGGGTGTGGAGACGCTGGGAGGGAGCCAGCGGCTGGCCGGAGTCTGGGCCGTCCCGCCGGCGGACAGGTTGGCGAGGAGCGAGGAGAAATCCATGGGGTCCCCGGGTGGGGTGGGGGGTGTCAGCGGCCGCTCGTTGCCTGGCCGGCCGCCGAGTGCCAGCCCCGCTCGGCTGCTGCCATGGCCGGGAGCCGAGCCGCCGTCAGGAGATCCGGGGAGGACAGGCGGCCAGCAGTCGGTGTCTGGGGGACCAACACACAAACCCTCCTGCTACAGATCGGCTCAGGCGATGCAACAAAGTGGCGCTGAATCACCTCCAGATTCTTGCAAATAAAAATTGGAAAATCCCACGCTGGCTTTTTTTAAAAAAGAATTATAAACAATTCCCAATCACACTTGAGTTTGGAAGGAGAAATTCTTCTTCAATCCTGATCCAACTGCAGAGGGGCAGTTGAGTTACTTGTCCAATGTGTGGCGGCTTTCATCCTCGATGGGATCCCGGTTCTCTTTAAGTCTATGTGGGTCTCTCTCTCAATCCGTCCCACATCCCCAAACCTGCGGCGCCTGCGATGCACCTGACTCCGCCCTGCCTGCTGACCACTCCTCCTCCCAGCACCACACCCAGCCACCCACCTCTGCTCAAAGGTGTGGGGGGCAGGCGGATTGGATTGGAGCCAGCAAGCCGGGCGCCCCTCCCACCGCCGTCACTCACTGCCAGGAGAGGCTGAGAGGCAGGGTGGCTGACTGGAGAGAAGCATTTATTATCAATAGCACAAAAAACAGAAAATCCAGAGAGGCGCAGCAGGTCAGGCAGCGTCTGCGTGAGAGAGAGAGAAAAAAAACCCGCAAGAGTTTAAAATCGCAACCTTTTTCATCAGAACTGCAAGACGTTAGGGACCAACAGCTTGGAAGCAAGTACAGATCCAGGGGGCAGAGAAGAGCAGAGCTCCTTCAACAAACACAACTTGCATTTATATAGCACCTTTCACATCGTAAAACGTCCCAAGGTACTTCACAGGGGCGTCATTTTTTTTAATGGTGAGAGACTGGGAAATGTTTGCACTTGGTGTCCTTGTACACAAATCACAGAAAGCTAACCTGCAGGTACAGCAAGCAATTAGGGGAGCAAATGGTATGTTAGCTTTTGTTACAAAGGGATTAGAGTACAAAGAGTAAAGAAGTCTTACTACAATTATACAGGGCATTGGTGAGGCCACACCTGGAGTACTGTGTAGAGTTCTGCTCTCCTTACCTGAGGAAAGCCTTAGCCAGAGTGCAATAAAGGTTCACTTGACTGGTTCCTGGGAAAAGGGGATTGCCCTATGAGGAGAGATTGGGTAGACTAGGCCAATATTCCCGACAGTTTAGAAGAATGAGAGGTGATCTCATTGAAACATATAAAATTCTTAAGGGACTTGACAGGGTTAATACTGAGAAAATGTTTCCCCTGGCTGGTGAATCTAGAACACAGGGTCACAGTCTCAGAATAAGGGGGTTGTGAGTCTTTGGAATTCTCTAGAGAGCTGTGGATGCTCAGTCATTGAGTATATTCAAGACAGAGGTCGATACATTTTGCGGAATTAAGGGATATGGGGACAGTGCAGGCAATGAGGTAGAAGATCATTCATGATCTTGTTGAATGATGGAGCAGGCTCGAGGGGCCGAATATCCTACTTCAGCTCCTATTTCTTATGTTCTTTGTTCTAATTGGACACAATTTGACACTGAAGGAGATAGTAAGACAGGTGACCAAAAGCTTGGTCAAAAATGTAGGTTTTAAAGGAGGAGAAAGAGGCGGAGAGGTTTAGGGAGGGAATTCCAGACCTTAGGGCCTAGGCAACAGAAGGCACGGCCACCAATGGTGGAGCAAAGGAAATCAAGGTGGGTATTCCTGAAAGAGCAGTGAATTAAATAACAAATCTACTGCAGATGCTGGAAATTCAAAATTAAACAGAAATTGCTGGGAAACACTCAGCAAGTCAGGCTGCATCTGTGGAGAGAGAAACAGAGTTAACATTTCAGGTCGATGACCTTTTCATCAGAATCAGAAGATGTTATTATTAGTTTATGCCACTTGAATGGCACCCATCCACCACCCTAAACATTCACTCCCTCCACCACTGGCACACCATGACTGCAGTGTGTACCAGCTACAAGATGCACTGCAGCAACTCCCCACAGCTTCTTCGGAAGCACCTCCCAAATCCTAGAAGGACAAGGGCAGCAGGCACATGGGAACACCATCACCTGCAAGTTCCCCTCCAAGTCACACACCATCCTGACTGGGAAATAGATCACTGTGTCAAATCCTGGAACTCCCTCCCTAACAGCACCTTCACCACACGGACTGCAGCAGTTCAAGATGGCGGCTCACCACTGCCTTCTCAAGGGGAACTAGGGATGGGCAATAAATGCCGGCCTAGCCAATGGTGCCCACATCCCATGAATACATTTTTAAAAGTTGCAAACTTATCCCAATACACAACTGCTCTTGGACAATAATAATGAAAAAAGTAAACAAAACTGAATTGTTTTAGGATTTAGCTTCTAAAAAGATAATTAAACACTGTCATCAGACAAAGGAGGTGAGCTCAGAACAGTGTCCAAAGTATAGCTGGTGGCAATAAAGGCATCTTTCAATAACTGTACTTGTGAAGCATTAAAAAGACAGACTTGCATTTATATAACACCTTTCATGACCTCAGGACTTCCCAAAGTGCTTTACAGTCATTTTGACATTTGTAGTCACTGATGTACTGTAGGAAACACGGCAGCCAATTTGCACACAGCAAGGTTCCACAAACAGCAATGTGATAATGACCAGATAATCTGTTTTAGGTGTCGCTTGAGGGATAAATATTGGTCAGGACACCAGGCAGAACTCTCCTACTCTTTTTTGAAATAGTGAGTGTAGGATTTTTTACCTCCACCTGAGAGGGAAGTCAGGGCCTCGGTTTAACATCTCATCTGAAAGACGGCACCTCCGACAATGCAGCACTCCCTTAGTACTGCACTGGAACGTCTGCCTAGATTTTGTTCTCAAGTCCCTGGAGTGGGACTTGAACCCACAACCTTCTGATGCAGAGGCAAGTATGCTACCTACTGAGCCACAGCTGACACCATAAAAGAGCACTGTCTTCTTTACAAAAAAGTGTTTCACACATCTAATTTTGTCAGTCTGTAATCACTCAATGTAATAGTGTAAATCGCACCGAAGACACAACGTTCTATTCCTTTATCATGATATTGCAGTAATGAAAGTGACAGGTGACCCTCCAATCATCTCTTTATCAAGACATCGGCTGCACTAAACATGGCGATGTTCTTAAGGGGAGCTCTCGTTTGAAGATGATGGGGTAAATTTGATGTTAAAATAATAAATAGGAAGTTGGAACAACCATAAGTTGTCCTGTCCACCAACTGTCCGATCTGTCATCCTGGCATGTAAAGCTCTTCACTGGGAGCACCATTGTGTAAAATTGACCCCACATTGCTTTACAATACTCACAAAGAGCTTATTGAAACAAAACCCCGAGGGTCAAGTGGGTCATCTGCAAGTTGGACTCAGCTTAGTTGTGAGTGTTGGTGGACTGACTGTTTACCATTGAGTTTAGTCACTGCTCCCCTGATGAGAAACTCTCTTCTACTTTGGTGATTATCTTCATTTAGAACCCTATCCATCTTGCCAGATGTCCTACCTGTAGCAGCAGCTCATTTGTATTGCCTGCTGTCTCTTTCTTTTGCGCTGTGTATAACAAACACTGAGCAATCTCTGGTGTCATCATCATTGAATCATTTTCATCTTCCAGTGCCCACCATTTGTGTGTTTTCTCTTGTTGGCCTGGCACCAGAGGAACATAGGCAACACTGCTTGGTCCTGTTCTTTGCATTTTTCAAATTCCTGAAGTAAAGGTTTTTTTTAAGTCAATATCCCAGGGCTGCTACAGTGTCTAACATACTTTGAGGATCTTCAAATCACCCACTGGTTCCTCAGTACAAGTTCTCCAAGTCTTTGTGTGCTCTCAGTAATCACCAGGGTTAAATTTCACGAGACATTCAATCTCACTGCAGTTGCCGTAGGTTGCAATACTGTTAGTAATACTACTTAAAGTAGGGAAAATAATAAAAACACAGTGAGCTCAGGGCCAGAGAGACTTTAATGGCTGTTTCTAACATTCTCTGTCACCTCTGGAGGATGGAATGGTGAAATGGGACAATGCTATATTAGTACACACATGTTACTATTCCACAGCACATTTCACCCCATGGTGTTTTTAAACACATCTGAAGATGAGTGAGAAAGAACTGTGAATGTTTAAGAACAGGGCTAAGGCCTGTGAGTATAGAGAGAGCATCTAATGATGTGTGGAACATAATGGTTCAAATATTGCTGGGGTTGTTCTCTGTAGGGCAGAGAAGGCTAAGAGGAGATTTGGTAGAGGTGTTTAAAATCATGAAAGGGATTAGATAGATTAAATAAAGAGAAACAATGCTTGAAGGGTCGATATAGAGAGGGCACAGATTTAAGGTGATTGGCTTCTGGTTAAGCAGCGCCTCGATGTCAAAATTCTCATCCTTGTTTTCAAGTCCCTCCATGGCCTCACCCCTCCCTATATCTGTAATCTCCTCCAGCCCCATAACCCCCCTGAAATGTCTGCGCTCCTCTAATTCTGCCCCCTTGAGCATCCCTGATTATAATCGCTCAACCGTTGATGGCCGTGCTTTCTGTTGCCTAGGTCCCAAGCTCTGGAACTCCCTGCCTAAACCTCTCTGCCTCTCTTTACTCTTTCAAGACTCTCCTTAAAACCTACCTCTTTGACCAAGCTTTTGGTCACCTGCCCTAATTTCTCCTTATGTGTCAAATTTTTTTTTCTCATAATACTCCTGTGAAGCGCCTTGGGACATTTCACTACTTTAAAGGCGCTATATAAATACAAGTTGTTTTTGTTGTTGATTGGCAAAAGAATCTGAGGCGACATGAGGAGAAACTTTTTTACTCAACAAGTGAAAAGAAAGACTTGAAAGAAAAGACTTATATTTATATAGCGCCTTTCATGACCACCAGACGTCTCAAACTACTTTACAGCTAATGAAGTAAGTTTGGAGTGTAGTTACTGCTGTAATGTAAATATGGTTAGGATTTGGAATGCACTTCCTGAGAGGGTAGTGGATACACATTCATTAGTAGCCTTCAAAAGGGAATTGGATAGATATTTGAAGGAGATATGGGGAAAGAACAGGGGAGTGGGACTAACTGGATGGTTCTTCCAAAAGTGTCAGCGCAGACTCAAAGGGCCGAATGGCCTCTTTCTGTGCTGTACTATTCTATGATTCTATTGGAATGTCATATCAAAGAAGCCAAAGAAAGATGCATAATGTAGGATATAAGTATTCTGGAATTTGGCGTTATTTACCTTTGAGTGTCAGGGACCAATTTGTAAATCTTTTCATCAGAAGATTAAGTAGATTGTGTATAGTCTATTGAAGAGATTAACTTGATGGGCTAAATGGCCTTTTCTCCTTCCATGTTTCCTTGTGTTCCTATGAAAAACGCTCTGACATATGGGATTACCAATGAAATGAATTCCGTCAATGTCCCAGATTTGATTTGCAGGCTGTGCTGAGTCAGCTGATTTCATCCTGGACAACAGTCGAACGCTACAGTTGACAAGAGCAATATTTAGTCAAGGAGGGGCAATATTAATAAAGGCCGCAGTTCTCCTCGGAGCACCTATTAACTCCTGCTGGAAAATACGGATATTTGGGCATGAGATGGGAACAGGACTGAATCCAGACGTGATGCACTCCATGTAGAACAGCCAGTTGAAACTCACTGTCGAGGCTCGCAGGTGAAGAATGAGCATTGGCAGGAAGTATTGGAGGGCCGCAGGTACCCAGCGAAGCCTACCTCAGTAAGAGTCAGCACTTTTAGAAGAGGAGAGGATAGCATTTGAGGAAAAGAAATGGAAGTCATGTTAACTGGTAGTTAACTGCTTTTACAGGGAGGTGGAATGTTGGGGCAGGTTTTAGAAATGCCAAGCTTTGGCGCGTGGTTGCATCACATGACAAAGGAAACTTCTCTGGGGCAAAAGCGTCCAAATACAAGACTTGGGATTACTTCCAATTTTCCGATGCGCATCTGAACTTTTGGATGTTTTTGTCCTCAATTTGGCTACGTGGACACAATTAACGTTCAGTGTTCGACTTGGCAGTATGTATGTAGGCAGACAATGAGAACTTTAGAAGTAAAATATGTAATTAGGGCAGATTTAATCTCTGTCCTTGATTTGCACTCTCTGCCCCGGTTGCTCATGAGCATGCTGTTTGTTGCGATGTAGATCTTGGGGGAGTCTTTGTTTTTAAGTGTTCCGTTGGAGATGGGGCTGAATTTCTTTTGACAATGACGTGATTATGAGACAAAGAGATTTGAATCTATTTGAGAATTGGAGCACAAGTGTCCGCTAACCCAAAAGGTCAGTAATTGGATTAAAAAATGTTTTACCTGTGTTCCATCTGGAGCATTCATCGCATACTAGTCACAACTGTAGCAAATTCTCCACAGAATAGATTTACATAGAATTACAAACACGGAAACAAGCCATTTGGCTCAACCAGTCCGCATTGGTATCTATCCTCCACAGGAACAGTAGTCCTCATCTAAATGCCCACTCTGTTCCTATTATTCACTTTTCCTATAACCACCTACCTAACCTAGTCTCAAATGTTGACACGATCTCAGCTTTAGTTGGGAATGTCAGCATCATCATCATCATCATCATAGGCAGTTTCTCGACATCGAGGAAGACTTGCTTCCACTCTAAAAGTAAGTTCTCAGGTGACTGAACAGTCCAATACGGGAATTACAGTCTCCATCACAGGTGGGACAGACAGTGGTTGAAGGAAAGGATGGGTGGGACTGGTTTGCCGCACGCTCCTTCCGCTGCCTGCGCTTGTTTTCTGCATGCTCTCGGCGACGAGATCAAGGTGCTCAACGCCCTCCCGGATGCACTTCCTCCATTTAGGGCGGTCTTTGGCCAGGGATTCCCAGGTGCCGGTGGGGATGTTGCACTTTACCAAGGAGGCTTTGAGGGTGTCCTTGAAACATTTCCTCTGCCCACCTGGGGCTCGCTTGCCGTGTAGGAGTTCCGAGTAGAACTCTTGCTTTGGAAGCCTCGTGTCGGGCATGTAGACTCCCAAAGCAAGGTAGCATCGTGGTAATGTTACTGGACCAGTAATCCAGAAGCCTGGACTAATGATCCGGAGACATGAGTTCAAATCCCACCACGGCAGCTGGGGAATTTAAATTCAGGTAATTAAATAAATCTGGAATAAAAAGCTAGTATCAGTAATGGTGACCGTGAAACTGTCGGATTGTCTTAAAAACCCATCTGGTTCACTAATGTTCTTTAGGGAAGGAAATCTGCCGTCCTTACCTGGTATGACCGATATGTGACTCCAGACCCACAGCAGTGTGGTTGACTCTTACCTGTCCTCTGAAATGGCCTAGCAAGCCACTCAGTTGTGACAAACCGCTACGAGAAACGATAATAAGAAAAATACCGGACCGACCACCTGGCATCGAACTCCCTCCCGAACAGCACTGTTGGGAGTACCTTCATCACATGGACTGCAGCGGTTCATGAAGGCGGCTTACCACCATCTTCTGAAGGGCAATTAGGGATGAGCAATAAATGCTGGCCTTGCCAGTGATGCCCACATCCCACGAACAAATTAAAAAATAAGTCACTGCAGTTCATTCTATATCCTCACAGCTCTCTGTGCTTAAAGACTTTTCCTGCTCTGTCCTAAATATCTTAACTTTAATCTTACAAATATGCCCCTTTGCTCTTGACCCCTCAATCACTGGAAACAGTCTCTTTCTATCTACTCTGTGCCATCCCTTCATAAATTTGAATATCTAGCAAATCATCCCATAATCTAACAGCACCAATTTTTCAATGCTTTCTTCATATTTGTATTTCCTCATACCAGGCATCATCCTAATGCATGTGGGCTGTATCCTCACTATTGCCTCAACACCCTTCCTATTGTTCTTCCTGTGCACCTGAAATGCCTTCACTCTTCCATATCACCCAGCTTTTCCCCATTCAAAATATAATGATTCTTTTTTAAGAACATAGGAATTAGGAGCAGGAGTAGGCCATATGGCCCCTCGAGCCTGCTCCGCCATTCAATAGGACCGTGACTGATCTTTGACCTCAACTCCACTTTCCTGCCCGATCCCCATATCCCTTGATTCCCTTAGAGTCCAAGAATCTGTCAAACTCTGCCTGAATATAATACAAAAAGCAAAATACTGCGGATGCTGGAACCTGAAATAAAAACAGAAAATGCTGGAAATCTCAGTAGGTCAGGCAGTATCTGTGGAGAGGAAGCAGAGTTAACGTTTCAGGTCGATGACCCTTCAGCAGAACTGGTGAATGTTCGAAAAGAACAGATTCTTAAGGAGCACTGAAAGGGGGAGGGGAAGAAAGAACAAAAGGGAAGGTCTGTGATAAGGTGGAAGGCAGGAGAGATTAGAGAGGCAGAAGGGATGATTGTCCGAATTGAGATGGTAATGGCAGGTGTTAGAAAAAGGTTAGTCTATATAGGGTGTGAATGACAGAATAATGACCAGCTGCCATTGGAGACAAATCATTGGAGACAAATCAAAAAAACATGTCTTCTCTTTTCTCTTTTAAATGTTAGCCAGTATCTCAGTGGGTAGAACTCTCGCCTTTGAGTCAAAAAGTTGTGGGTTCAAGTCCCACTCCAGGGACTAGAGCACATAAATTTAGGCTGACACTCCAGTGCAGTGCTGAGGGAGTGCGGCATTGTCGGAGGTGCCGTTTTTCAGACGAGACGATAAACCGAGGCCCTGTCTGCCTCTCAGGTGGATGTGAGCGATCCCATGGCACTATTTCGAAGAAGAGCAGGGGCGTTATCCCCGGTGTCCTGGCCAATATTTATCTCTCAATCAACATAACAAAAACAGATTATCTGTTCATTATCACATTGCTGTTTGTGGGAGCTTGCTGTGCGCAAATTGGCTGCCGTGTTTCCCACATTACAACAGTGACTACACTCCAAAAGTACTTCATTGGCTGTAAAGTGCTTTGAGACGTCCGGTCATGAAAGGTGCTACATAAATGCAAGTGTTTCTTTCTTTTCACATTTATTGACATTGAATTACATCTGGCACTTTTTTGCCCATTCTACCATCTTATCAGTATCTCCTTGCAGATATGTTTGGTCCTCAGAATGACTTACTTTGGTATTACCTGCAAAGTTGGACACTGCTCCTTCCAGCCCTATATAAAAATCATTAATATACACTGTGAACAGAAGCAGTCCTGGAACAGGACCCTGTGGAACACCACTACCCACTTCCAACCACTCTGGGAAATTGCTCTTAATTCTTACTCTCTGATTCCCCTCTTCAAAATTCTCATCCTTGTTTTCAAATTCCTCCATGGCCTCGCCCCTCCCTATCTCTGTAATCTCCCGCCAAGCGACCCGCCGAGATGTCTGCGCTCCTCTAATTCTGCCCCCTTGAACATCCCTGGTTATAATCGCTCAACCATTGGTGACCGTGCCTTCTGTTGCCGAGGCCCTAAGCTCTGGAACTCCCTGCCTAAATCTCTCCGCTTCTCTACTTCTTTTTCCTCCTTCAAAACACTTCTTAAAACCTACCTCTTTGATCTGCCTAATTTCTGCTTTGTGGCTCGGTGTCAAATCTTTTGTCTCATAACACTCCTCTGAAGCGCTTTGGGATGTTTCACTACATTAAAGGCGCTATGTAAATACAAGTTGTTGTTGTTGTCCTAACCAGTTGTTATCCTCCCTTAATTTTAATCTTCTCTGATAATGGCTAATTTATAAAGTGTCAGTATGATCAGTATTTGGTTTCTGCGTGTATTTACACAGTAGGGACCTATGTGCTGAGTTATCATTGTCACAGGCACACTATGGAGAGATTGTTAGGCCTCATACTACAAGCTTAAGAAAGGAATGATGTATTCATACTCAGTCAAGAGGACACAATAGTAGTCAGAGTGCCCTGAAACCACAGAGTTCAATGCAGGCCTTGGTAATTCCCAACAAATACATTTATTATTTTTCTTATTTATTTGAAGGTAGGAGAAAATAGCAGGACGAGTGGCAGATTAAAGAAATAAAAAACCATGATGCGATTGATGTGTGTTTTGGCTTCAGGTTTAAGTATGGTTCATGGGAGGGGCGAAATGGGAGTTTGCAAAGTTAGAAACACAATTAATCAAACATTATCTGGTTTTTGGGTAGATATATATGTCTGATTATGTGTCATTTGTCATTTGGTGGCATCAAATCATTAATATTAATTTTGAACATCAAATTATGGCATATCATTCTATTCAACATGATCTGCTTTATAATAGGCCTGTGTGCAATATGCAAAGTAATAGAACTTTAAATTGGATTTGGATATGTCTAAAAATAAAAGTCTTCTCAATTTATTTTCAATATTTTCATTGTCTCTCTCTTAGGCACTCCTTCGGAGTCGAGGATGACGGTTCCACACTATTATCAGTTTTAAGGTGACTGAAGAGCCCAGTGCGGGACCTACAGTCTCTGTCACAGGTGGGGCAGACAGTGGTTGGAGGGACAGGTGAGTGGGGTACTTGGTTTGACGTGCGCTCCTTCCGCTTGTTCCTGGTGAAGAGACTCGAGGTGTTCAGCGCCTTCTCGGATGCTTCTCCTCCACTTTGAGCGGTCTTGGGCCAGGGATTCCCAATAGTCGGTGGCGATGTTACATTTTTTCAAGGAGGCAAGGAGGCCTATAAGCATTTTCTCTGCTCTCCTGGGACTCGCTTACCGTGGCAGAGCTCGGAGTAGAGCGCTTGTTTCGGGAGTCTTGTATCGGGCATGTGGACGATGTGGCCCGTCCATCGGAGCTGATTGAGCGTGGTCAATGCCTTGACGCTGGGGATGTTGGCCTGAGCGAGAACACTGATGTTGGTGCACCTATCCTGCCAATGGATTTGCAAGATTTTGCGGAGGCAGCATTGGTGGCACTTCTCCAGTGTTTTGAGGTACCTACTGTACGTTGTCCATGTCTCTGAAGCCTATAGGAGGGCGGGTATCACTGCTGCTGTGTAGACCATAAGCTTGTATTAAAGTAGAGATAGAATCATAGAATGATACAGTACAGAAGGAGGCCATTCAGCCCTGCCTGTCTGTGCCGGCTCTTTGAAAGAACAATCCAATTAGCCTCACTCCCCAAAGGTTTAGCACAACTTCCTTGCTTTTGTACTAACATAAGAACATAAGAAATAGGAGCAGGAGTAGGCAATACGGCCTCTCGAGCCTGCTCCACCATTCAATAAGATCATGGTTGACCTGACTCTGTGCCTCTATTTATAAAGCCCAGGATCCTGTATACTTTTTTTTATAAACAGCCTCATCAACTTGTCCTGCCATCGTTAAAGTTTTGTGTCTGTGAGCCCTGCAGGGACTCTGTTCTTGCACCTCCTTTAAAGTTGCATTGTTTAGAGATTGTCCTGAAGAAATTTATAGATCGGCTTGGTAGGTTATGTATAAATGACATTGTGGAAGGTGTTTGAATTGAAAAGGTGCGCATAGTTCCAAAACGGCGATCAAATATTTATCAGAATTGTCTTTAGACAATCCCATCAATGCTCTTAGCATGCGATGCATAGACTTAGGTTTCGGATTTCAAGAACAATAGCCTCCTGTGAGGCTATTTCTCTGCAGTCAGTTGTCAGAATTGGTAATCAGACAATGTAATGAATGGGATGTCAGATTGTGTCCTGTAACCTGTCATGGTGCAGCCACAGAAAACTTACAACTGGCGAGAGCTTGCTATGTGATTAGTATTTATTAAAAGAAATAAATATGATGGTGAGTGAGTACAAGGTAGTAATCACTGTGTCATCTCCTGGACCCTTTGAATAATTGCTGCCTTGGTGTACACACTCAGTCATGTGTTATTCTATATAAAGTACAGCATGTAGCTGTAATGACAGGAAGCTTAGTTGAGAAAGTTGCTATTGTTTTTGCTATTACCGGTACAACCTCCCAAATCCAGCAACCTCGGGACCAAGGCCAAGCAGAAACGTGTTTCTGATTTCCGAAGTCCTGAAACGCCCGAACCCAGGTTCGGGTATTTCCAGATTTCAGAATGCCAGAAGCGTGTCCCAAGTCCGGAAATGCCTGGGTCCAGGTTGCGATATTTCCGGTTTTTGGACGTCACCTTGTAGTTCTTCTCCTCGCAGGCCTTGTAGTCCTGGCTTCTTCGCAACGCATGGTAAGCCTCCCTCTCCTGTTTTTGCAACGCAGTATCTTGTAACTGTACTTAATGTGAGCTTCCCGGCCTGTATCTTTTGCTACCATCTTCAAATTTGAAAAGGAATGTACAGTACTCAAAGCATGAAATATAATAAAAGTTTTTATTTGTAAAACAGTTAAGTTATGAAATATAAACCAGTAAATTAAGGCTTTTATTTGTTAAACAGAGTAAAAATAAAAAGGTACAGTTACAGTTGGCTGGAGGTTGTGCTTGAGGTAGAGGGCTCAGCTATGATGTCTGGGGCTGATGACGGGCCAGTAATAAGATTATCCATGTATAAGGGCTGGTGCTGTTCCCTGCATTTTTCCTGCAGCTGTTACGCTGCAAAGATCATGTCCGTTGTGCCCCGGAGGGGACGAAATCCGCAATGTGACTCCGGGAAGAGCTCCTCAGCCATAGGGAGAAGACAGTTGAGGAGGACTCTAGCGACAACTTTCCCAGTGGCTGATGACAGGGAGATTCCTCTGTAGTTGCCGCAGTCGGACTTGTCCTCTTTTTAAAAGATGGTCACAATCATTGCATCTCTGAGATGTCCCGGCATGCTCTCCTCCTTCCAGATGAGAGAGATGAGGTTGTGTATTTTTGCCGCCAACTGTGCCTCTCCGCCATACTTCAGTGCCTCAGTAGGGATTTCATCCGCTCCCGTAGCCTTGTTGTTCTTAAGCTATCTTATGGCTTTTTCTGCCTCGTGCAGTGCTGGGGTTTTACTGAGGTGGTGGCGGGTAGCACACTCCTGTATGGCTCAGAAACATGGACCATGTACAGTAGACACCTCAAGTCGCTGGAGAAATACCACCAACGATGTCTCTGCAAGATCCTACAAATCCCCTGGGAGGACAGACGCACCAACACTAGTGCCCTCAACCAGGCCAACATCCCCAGCATTGAAGCACTGACCACACTTGATCAGCTCCGCTGGGCAGGCCACGTTGTTCACATGCCAGACACGAGACTCCCAAAGCAAGCGCTCCACTCGAAACTCCTTCACGGCAAACGTGCCAAAGGTGGGCAGAGGAAATGTAACAAGGACACCCTCAAAGCTCCCTGATAAAGTGCAACATCCCCATCGACACCTGGGAATCCCTGGCCCAAGACTGCCCTAAGTGGAGGAAGTGCATCCGGGAGGGCGCTGAGCACCTCGAGTCTCATCGCCAAGAGCATGAAGAAATCAAGCGCAGGCAGCGGAAAGAGTGTGCGGCAAACCAGTCCCACCCACCCCTTCCCTATCTGTCCCACCTGTGGCAGAGACTGTGGTTCTCATATTGGACTGTTCAGCCACCTAAGGACTCATTTTAAGTGTGGAAGCAAGTCTTCCTCGATTCCGAGGGACTGCCTATGATGATGATGAAGATGATGATGATGATGAATAGGATTATCAAATGTGGAAATTACTGGTGTAGTTCCTCGCTGTAGGTCATGGGCCTACTGTTGCGACATCTTTTGAAAGATAGTAAATATTGTTGTTTGCTTAAATAATTTGGGCTTTTCTTTCACTAATCATTCCCGCATTCTGTTGACCAGCAGTATTTCTTCACTTATGAAGCTTCGTTGCTCTAAGGCGCGAATTAATTCTTGACAAAGATTGATTGCTTTTTCGACTTGATCACAGGTATCATCATCATCCTCACTGCTTTCATCCTTTTCTTCTGGATGCAACACCCTCTGCATGATTTCTTCATCTGTTACTGAATGCACAATGGGAGCATCGTTGTCTATGTCCATGACATCTGCGCCATCGTCCTCATTCAATTCCTGCACAGCTTCGCAAGTCAGCCCTCTTGCATAATCTAAATGTTGAGCAATCATTGCTTTCTCCCTGGACTCGCGAAAGCCTTGAAAGTCCCGAGGAGCATCATCAGCAAACATAATTGATTGCTAGATGTTATGCCAAGCATTGACCAAAGTGTCTGCAGTTACCAAGTTCCACGCATTCACAGCTGCCCATATGGCGTCCTTGATAGAGAAAGCTTTTGCGGGAGGCCGGGTACTCCAGAGGCGATGCTTAAAGGCGAGGTGGTCGAGGTAAGTAATAAAAAAATGTCAAATCTCTCTTTGATTTTTTTCTCCTTGTTTCCTGCCCGCCATTGATCAGCACGGCACTCTGCTGCAGTGCATCGGGCTGGTCGGGCTGGATTGTGGCTGCTGTCGAGGAGAAGGTAAGTCTACTTTTGCAGAGCCTGCAGCGGTGGCCCTTCCCTTTAAGGGAGGCAAGGAACCTTTCAACGCGGCAGCGCTGCACGGCCCAGTGTGCAACACTGCACAAGTACCACCCCGCCTGCTGTCTCTTGCGCTCCAGGAAGGAAGTGAAGCGATTTAGCGTTCCACTTCCTCCCTGGAGTGCAACCGGACAATTTTTTTTAAAAATTGAAAACATTAACACCTGCGCTAATTTTCCAAGCTATTATGAGTTAGCGTCCCAAACAGGTCGGTCCTGAGTTTATCCCCCTAGTGTCCATTGTGGGTCATTACACTGAGACAGTGCTCTTCAAACTTTTCAAACTGTGGGGAGCCCCTGCTAATATTGACACACTCCCGCAGACTCCCTGAAAACATTGACACACTCCTGGGGACTCCCTGTAAAAACTGACACACTCCCGAGGACCCCCTGTAAAAACTGACACACTCCCGAGGACTCCCTGTAAAAACTGACACACTCCCGAGGACCCCCGGTAAACACTAACACACTCCTGGGGACTCCCTGTAAACATTGACACACTCCTGGGGACTCCCTGTAAAAACTGACACACTCCCGAGGACCCCCTGTAAAAACTGACACACTCCCGAGGACTCCCTGTAAAAACTGACACACTCCCGAGGACCCCCGGTAAACACTAACACACTCCTGGGGACTCCCTGTAAACATTGACACACTCCTGGGGACCCCCTGTAAACATTGATACACTCCTGCAGACTTGCTGAAAACACTGACACACTCCTGGGGACCCCCTGTAAATATTAACACACCCCTGGGGAGCCCTGTAAACACTGACACACCCCTGGGGACCCCCTGAAAATATTGACAACCTCCTGGGGACCCCCTGAAAACATTGACAACCTCCTGGGGACCCCCTGAAAACATTGATACACCCCTGGGGACCCCCTGTAAACATTGACACACCCCTGGGGACCCCCTGTAAACATTGGCACACTCCTGGGGACCCCCTGAAAACACAATCACACCCCTGGGGACACTCTGTAAATACTGACACACTCATGGGGACCCCTGTAAACATTGACACACTCCTGGGGACCCCTTGTAAACATTGACACACTCATGGGGACCCCCTGTAAACATTGACACACTCCTGTCCTAACTTCTGAAAGTCAGTGCCAACTATCCAAAGGAAAACAGTGCCTTAATTGCAAGAATTGTGTCTTTCGGATGAGACGTTAAACGAAGATTCCCCCTGTCATGTATGTACATGCTGTTTGTAGCCACCAGATGGTGTCATTGCTGAAGGCCACTGAGCAGAACGCACTTGGTGCTGCTCTGGTATGAAAGGCCAGCCATTTTATGTGTCAGACTCATTGGGCCAGAATAAAGAAGAAGCAAGGCTGTACCTTGCTTAGTTAAACAGTTTTCAGTTTGAAACTTTATCGCATACATAACATTTGGCGATGAGAATACAAGAACCTTTGTTTGCAAAATGAGCACGATTGGATTTTGAGAGCGATTCATGGAGGGAGAAGATTGGGCAGACTTTGTGAGCGGTTTGAACCAGTACTTTGTGGCCAACAAAATGAAGGGGATCGACGATGCAGATCGGTGCCGGGCCGTGTTCCTCACTGTGTGCGGTTCAAAGATCTACGGTCTGATAAAGAATCTACTCATGCCTAGTGATCCAACAGAGAAAACGTACGAGAAGTTGTGTACATTGGTACGGGAGCACCTCAAGCCAGACGATGGCATCATCATCTCGAGATACAGGTTTTATACACAGGTTCGATCGGAGGGCCAGAGCGCGGCGGAATACGTTGCCGACCTGAGACGTCTAGCGGGACCGTGCAAGTTCGGGACGGTGTTGGCAGACATGCTGCGGGACGCCTTTGTTATCGGTATCAACCACGAGGTGATCCTGCACAAACTTCTGCCGGTAGAGGAATTGGATTTAAAAAGGGCCATCCAGATCGCTCAATCATGTATGACGACGGACAGGAGTCTAAAGCAAATATCGGTGAAGAACCGAACCTCGGCAAGTGCTGTAAATGCGATTGATTCGGCGTTCGACAGAGCGGCACATGGCAGGGCCTATCCGGCTGCGTTCGCGAAGCCTGTGGCTGCCCAAAGGCTGCCCAGCGGGAATGTATCCAACTTCTCCGACTTGGCGTTGTGGGGGAATTCATCAGAACCAGCAGTGCCGATTTAAGCAATATACTTTCAAAGCCTGTCTGAGAATGGGGCATCTTCAGCGCAAGTGTCCGCAGATGAGCAAGCGAGCTGCGACACACCACGTGGAGGATGAGGTCAGACTAGTGCGGATAGGGATACGCAATCCGAGATGCCAGAGGAGGAAGTGTACGGACTGTAGTCTTTCATGACCAAGAGTAGACCAATTTTGATTAATGTGAAGTTTACCGGGATACTAGTATCGATGGAACTGGACACAGGGCCGAGTCAATCGATCATGAACGAGAGGGCATTTAATAAGCTGTGGGATACTAAGACTGTGAGGCCAAGGCTGAGCCCTGATAACGCCAAGCTGCGCACGTACACCAAAGAACTGATAAAGGTGATTGGCAGTGCACAAATTAATATGTCGTATAATGGTGCGGTTCATGAGTTACCACTGTGGATTGTTCCAGGCAATGGCCCAACGCTGCTTGGCAGGAGCTGGTTGCAGAAAATCAGATGTAACTGGAATGACATAAAGGTGTTGTCAGAGGAGGAAGATACATGTGCCCAAGTATTGAGCAAGTTCCCCTCGCTGTTTGAACCAGGTATCGGCAACTTCACGGGAGCCAAGGTGCAGATCCACGTATACTCAGATGCAAGACCCGTCCATCATAAAGCTCAGGCAATGCCGTATATGATGAGGGAGAAGGTCGAAATTGAACTGTACAGACTCCAACGTGAAGGGATCATATCACGGTCGATTTAATGAATGGGTCAGCCCCATTGTTCCTATGCTGAAAAGTGATGGCACAGTCAGAATCTGTGGAGACTACAAGGCTACGATCAACAGGGTTTCGAAACAAGATCAGTACCCGTTACCGAAGGCTGATGACTTGTTTGCGATACTAGCGGAGGGAAGTCGATCACAAAACTGGACTTGACATCGGCCTATATGACGCAGGAGTTGGTCAGACGACGAAGAGATTTATGCGCATTAACACGCACAAAAGATTATTTATTTACCACAGGTGCCCGTTTTGAATTCGCTCGGCTGCAGCAATATTCCAGAGGAATATGGAAAGTCCACTGAAGTCCGTTCCCAGAACCGTCTTGTTCCAAGATGATATCCTGATCAACGGTTGTGACTCCAAGGAACATCTGAACAACCTGGAAGAGGTTCTACTGCGTTTGGACAGAGTGGGACTCAGATTTAAATGCCCGAAGTGCGTCTTCATGGCACCGGAGGTCGAATTCCTCGGGAGGAAAATCGCCGCTGATGGCATCAGACCTACTGACGTGAAAACCAAAGCCATCAAGAATGCACTCAAGCCGCAGAACATGGCGGAGCTGCGTTCGTTCCTGGGTCTACTCAACTACTTTGGTAACTTCCTACCGAAATTGAACCACTACACATGCTATTGACAAAAAGCAACAATTGGGTGTGGGGCGCATTGCAAGACAGAGCTTTCGAGAAAGCCACCAATCTGCTTTGCTCGGACAAACTGCTGGTACATTATGACCCATGTAAATGTTTAGTTTTGGCCTGTGACGAATTGTCATATGGAATTGGTTGCGTGTCACAATAAGCCAATGAGTCGGGGAAACTTCAACCTGTCGCGTATGCATCCAAAAGTTTGTCTAAAGCAGAAAGTGCCTGCAGTATGGTAGAAAATGAAGCTTTAGCGTGTATACGGTGTTAAAAAGATGCATCAATACCTGTTCGGTCTGAGGTTTGAATTAGAGACCGATCACAAGCCGCTCATTTCGTTGTTTTCCGAGAGTAAAGGTATCAATACCAACGCTTCATCCCGCATCCAAAGGTGGGCGCTGACATTATCTGCCTATGATTATGTCATTCGCCACAGACCTGGCACAGAGAATTGTGCCGAAGCTTTGAGCCGGTTGCCGTTGCCCACACCGGAGGTGGAAACGCCACAACCAGCAGATTTAATGTTAATCATGGATGCTTTTGAGAGTGAAGGTACCCCTGTCACGACTCAACAAGTTAAGACCTGGACCAGCCAGGACCCGATATTATCGGTGGTAAAGGGTTGCATCCTCAAAGGGGATTGGTCTACCATACCTAAGCATATGTGCGAGGAGGCCAAACCGTACATTCGTCGCAAGGACGAACTGTCTATTCAAGCAGATTGCATATTGTGGGGCGATCGAGTTGTAATGCCTAAGAAAGGGAGAGAGACGTTTGTGCGTGAGTTACACAGCACACATCCTGGTATAGTGATGATGAAGGCCACGTATGGTGGCCAGGAATTGATTCTGAGCTGGAAGCATGCGTGCATCAGTGCAACACCTGCATGCAGCTCAGCAAAGCACCAGCGGAATCGTCGTTGAGTCTGTGGTCATGGCCATCCAAACCTTGGTCCAGGATCCATGTAGATTTTGCAGGTCCGTTCCTGGGTAAGATGTTTTTAGTGGTGGCGGATGCTTATTTGAACTGGATAGAATGCATAATCATGTCATCCAGCACGTCCACGGCAACCATAGAGAATCTCAATGTCATGTTCGCGACACATGGTCTGCCTGACATAGTGGTGAGCGACAATGGGCCGTGCTTCACCAGTCAGGAGTTTCAGGAGTTTGTAAAACTTAATGGAATAAAACATGTAATGTCAGCACCGTTCAAGCCTGCATCCAACGGGCAAGCAGAACGTGCAGTACAAATTATCAAGCAAAGCATGAGGAGAGTAACCCAAGGGTCACTGCAGACCCTCTTGTCTTGCATGCTGCTGAGTTACAGAACAAGACCCCACACACTCACAGGGGTCTCGCCTGCTGAACTCATGATGAAAAGAGGTCTTAAGACCAAGTTATCTCTTGTACACCCGGATTTAAGTAATCATGTTGAATACAGAAGACAGAGTCAACAAGGACAAAGGGTGTTAAAAAAACAAGCCTGAAGGCTTTGTGTCTTAATGCAAGGAGTATCCGCAATAAGGTGGATGAATTAATTGTGCAAATAGATGTTAACAAATATGATGTGATTGGGATTACGGAGACATGGCTCCAGGATGATCAGGGCTGGGAACTCAACATTCAGAGGTATTCAACATTCAGGAAGGATAGAATAAAAGGAAAAGGAGGTGGGGTAGCATTGCTGGTTAAAGAGGAGATTAATGCAATAGTTAGGAAAGACATTAGCTTGGATGATGTGGAATCTATATGGGTAGAGCTGCAGAACACCAAAGGGCAAAAAACGTTAGTAGGAGTTGTGTACAGACCTCCAAACAGTAATAGGGATGTTGGGGAGGGTATCAAACAGGAAATTAGGGGTGCATGCAATAAAGGTGTAGCAGTTATAATGGGTGACTTTAATATGCACATAGATTGGGCTAGCCAAACTGGAAGCAATACGGTGGAGGAGGATTTCCTGGAGTGCATAAGGGATGGTTTTCTAGACCAATATGTTGAGGAACCAACTAGGGGGAGGCCATCTTAGACTGGGTGTTGTGTAATGAGAGAGGATTAATTAGCAATCTCATTGTGCGAGGCCCCTTGGGGAAGAGTGACCATAATATGGTGGAATTCTGCATTAGGATGGAGAATGAAACAGTAAATTCAGAGACCATGGTCCAGAACTTAAAGAAGGGTAACTTTGAAGGTATGAGGCGTGAATTGGCTAGGATAGATTGGCGAATGATACTTAGGGGGTTGACTGTGGATGGGCAATGGCAGACATTTAGAGACCGCATGGATGAATTACAACAATTGTACATTCCTTTCTGGCATAAAAATAAAAAAGGGAAGGTGGCTCAACCGTGGCTATCAAGGGAAATCAGGGATAGTATTAAAGCCAAGGAAGTGGCATACAAATTGGCCAGAAATAGCAGCGAACCTGGGGACTGGGAGAAATTTAGAACTCAGCAGAGGAGGACAAAGGGTTTGATTAGGGCAGGGAAAATGGAGTACGAGAAGAAGCTTGCAGGGAACATTAAGGCAGATTGCAAAAGTTTCTATAGGTATGTAAAGAGAAAAAGGTTAGTAAAGACAAACGTAGGTCCCCTGCAGTCAGAATCAGGGGAAGTCATAACGGGGAACAAAGAAATGGCAGACCAATTGAACAAGTACTTTGGTTCGGTATTCACTAAGGAGGATACAAACAACCTTCCGGATATAAAAGGGGTCAGAGGGTCTAGTAAGGAGGGGGAACTGAGGGAAATCTTTATTAGTCGGGAAATTGTGATGGGGAAATTGATGGGATTGAAGGTCGATAAATCCCCAGGGCCTGATGGACTGCATCCCAGAGTACTTAAGGAGGTGGCCTTGGAAATAGCGGATGCATTGACAGTTATTTTCCAACATTCCATTGACTCTGGATCAGTTCCTATGGAGTGGAGGGTAGCCAATGTAACCCCACTTTTTAAAAAAGGAGGGAGAGAGAAAACAGAGAATTATAGACCGGTCAGCCTGACCTCAGTAGTGGATAAAATGATGGAATCAATTATTAAGGATGTCATAGCAGTGCATCTGGAAAATGGTGACATGATAGGTCCAAGTCAGCATGGATTTGTGAAAGGGAAATCATGCTTGACAAATCTTCTGGAATTTTTTGAGGATGTTTCCAGTAAAGTGGAGAAAGGAGAACCAGTTGATGTGGTATATTTGGACTTTCAGAAGGCTTTCGACAAGGTCCCACACAAGAGATTAATGTGCAAAGTTAAAGCACATGGGATTGGGGGTAGTGTGCTGACGTGGATTGAGAACTGGTTGTCAGACAGGAAGCAAAGAGTAGGAGTAAACGGGTACTTTTCAGAATGGCAGGCAGTGACTAGTGGGGTGCTGCAAGGTTCTGTGCTGGGGCCCCAGCTGTTTACATTGTACATTAATGATTTAGACGAGGGGATTAAATGCAGTATCTCCAAATTTGCGGATGACACTAAGTTGGGTGGCAGTGTGAGCTGCGAGGAGGATGCTATGAGGCTGCAGAGTGACTGGGATAGGTTAGGTGAGTGGGCAAATGCATGGCAGATGAAGTATAATGTGGATAAATGTGAGGTTATCCACTTTGGTGGTAAAAACAGAGAGACAGACTATTATCTGAATGGTGACAGATTAGGAAAAGGGAAGGTGCAACGAGACCTGGGTGTCATGGTACATCAGTCATTGAAGGTTAGCATGCAGGTACAGCAGGCGGTTAAGAAAGCAAATGGCATGTTGGCCTTCATAGCGAGGGGATTTGAATACAGGGGCAGGGAGGTGTTGCTACAGTTGTACAGGGCCTTGGTGAGGCCACACCTGGAGTATTGTGTACAGTTTTGGTCTCCTAACTTGAGGAAGGACATTCTTGCTATTGAGTGAGTGCAGCGAAGATTCACCAGACTGATTCCCGGGATGGCGGGACTGACTTATCAAGAAAGACTGGATCAACTGGGCTTGTATTCACTGGAGTTCAGAAGAATGAGAGGGGACCACATGGAAACGTTTAAAATTCTGACGGGTTTAGACAGGTTAGATGCAGGAAGAATGTTCCCAATGTTGGGGAAGTCCAGAACCAGAGGTCACAGTCTGAGGATAAGGGGTAAGCCATTTAGGACCGAGATGAGGAGAAACTTCTTCACCCAGAGAGTGGTGAACCTGTGGAATTCTCTACCACAGAAAGTAGTTGAGGCCAATTCACTAAATATATTCAAAAGGGAGTTAGATGAAGTCCTTACTACTCGGGGGATCAAGGGTTATGGCGAGAAAGCAGGAAGGGGGTACTGAAGTTTCATGTTCAGCCATGAACTCATTGAATGGCGGTGCAGGCTAGAAGGGCTGAATGGCCTGCTCCTGCACCTATTTTCTATGTTTCTATGTTTCTAAGGGTACCATGATCGCGCAACTGTGTCACGCGAGATATCTGTTAATTGGACTTTCAAAAGGCTTTTGACAAGGTCCCACACAAGAGATTGGTGTGCAAAATTAAAGCACATGGTATTGGGGGTAATGTACGGACGTGGATAGAGAACTGGTTGGCAGACAGGAAGCAGAGAGTCGGGATAAACGGGTCCTTTTCAGAATGCCAGGCAGTGACTAGTGGGGTGCCGCAGGGCTCAGTGCTGGGACCCCAGCTATTTACAATATACATCAATGATTTAGATGAAGGAATTGAGTGTAATATCTCCAAGTTTGCAGATGACACTAAACTGGATGTTGGTGTGAGCTGTGAGGAGGACGCTAAGAGGCTGCAGGGTGACTTGGACAGGTTAGGTGAGTGGGCAAATGCATGGCAGATGCAGTATAATGTGGATAAATGTGAGGTTATCCCCTTTGGTGGCAAAAATACGAAGGCAGAATATTATCTGAATGGCGGCAGATTAGGAAAAGTGGAGGTGCAATGAGACCTGGGTGTCATGGTACATCAGTCATTGAAAGCTGACATGCAGGTACAGCAGACGGTTAAGAAAGCAAATGGCATGTTGGCCTTCATAGCGAGGGGATTTGAGTACAGGGGCAGGGAGGTGTTACTACAGTTGTACAGGGCCTTGGTGAGGCCACACCTGGAGTTTTGTGTACAGTTTTGGTCTCCTAACTTGAGGAAGAACATTCTTGCTATTGAGGGAGTGCAGCGAAGGTTCACCAGACTAATTCCCGGGATGGCGGGACTGACATATCAAGAAAGACTGGGTCAACTGGGCTTGTATTCACTGGAGTTCAGAAGAATGAGAGGGGATCTCATAGAAACGTTTAAAATTCTGACGGGTTTAGACAGGTTAGATGCAGGAAGAATGTTCCCAATGTTGGGGAAGTCCAGAACCAGGGGTCACAGTCTAAGGATAAGGGGTAAGCCATTTAGGACCGAGATGAGGAGAAACTTCTTCACCCAGAGAGTGGTGAACCTGTGGAATTCTCTACCACAGAAAGTTGTTGAGGCCAATTCACTAAATATATTCAAAAAGTAGTTAGATGTAGTCCTTACTACTAGGGGGATCAAGGGGTATGGTGAGAAAGAAGGAATGGGGTCCTGAAGTTGCATGTTCAGCCATGAACTCATTGAATGGTGGTGCAGGCTCGAAGGGCCGAATGGCCTACTCCTGCACCTATTTTCTATGTTTCTATGTTTCTATGATCCTGTATATTGAATTAAGGTCAGGGTCCCAAATGGATCGCTGGTACAGTCATGGCCAAGGAGGGCAACAGAGTATTTGTTATTAAGCTCAAGAATGGGCAAACTTGCAGGAAACATTTGGATCAGACAAAGCTGAGGCACACAGACGAGCCAGAGCAGTCGGACGAAGAAACCGGCGATGACCAACCAAACTACCAGCAGCCTTCAGTGAACTCAAGGATCATCAGTGAACCTGGAATTTCCATCACGGACTTGTTCAATAAAAATGGACTTACAATTCCTGACATGGCCACTGCCACCCCCAACAAGTCAGCCATCCAGCCACCAGCCACAACAGACTCCGCACATTCACCCAAGGCCGGAATCGAACTGAGACGGTCAACCCGGGATGTAAAGCACTGGACCGTCTCAACCTGTGAAAAACTGTGATAAGATCTCAGAGGAGGCTATTGTCATGTATGTACATGCTGTTTGTAGCCACCAGATGGTGTCATTGCGGGAGGCCACTGAGCAGCACGCACATGGTGCTGCTCTGGTATAAAAGGCCAGCCATTTTATGAGTCAGGCACTTTGGGCCAGAACAAAGCAGAAGCAGGGTTGTACCTTGCTTAGTTAAACAGTACTCATTAAACCCTTATTGCATACATACCCTTATTGGCTACACCACCATCACTTGCCCCGTCCAGACCGCCGTGGTGGCGGTGTAACTCACATTACAAATCATACCTTGGTCTGTCTCCCTACTCCTCCGGCACTCTCCTCCTTTCAACATCTCACCTTATTCCACCTTCTCACCTCTCATTTAAAATTCTCGTTCTCTACCGCCAACCCAAGTATGATAAAAATGTTATCACCGAGATATCTTCACTGCTTTCCTCCCTCAGCCTCTGCACCGAGCGACTTCTCGCCCTCGGTGATTTCAACCTCCATCTCAATTCATCATGCTCTCTCTCCTCTGAATTCACTAACCCCCCTATCCTCCCTTAATCTCTCCCTCCACGTGAACCCCCCAACCCATATTCACGGCCACTCCTTTGACAGGATATTCCTACCATGTCAATTGCAGATAAGGGCATCTCTGATCATTTCTTTATATCGCTCTCCACCCACATCCCCCTTCCCCCACCCAACACTACTTCCTTCTGCCTCCTCCCCAGGAGAAAACTCTCTCCAAACTCTCTTACAACTGCACTTATCAACTCCAAACTTTGGCCCTCCTTTCACCATGACATTTCTGCAATCACTGATCTGCTCAACCACACCGTCACCACCATCTTCGATGCCCTAGTCCCTATTAAAACCATTGCTCTCTCTCACCCTGTCCATTCACCCCGGTACACCCCTCATCTTCACTCCCTCAAGTCCAAGGGGCGCAGACTTGAACGGATGTGGCGGACAAGTGGTTTAGTCATTCACCGCCAGATCTGGCTGGACCACATAAAACATTATCGGGACCTACTCTTGTCGGCAAAAACTGCTCACTATTCCAGGATCATTCTGGAATGCAAAGATAGCCCCAGACCACTATTCTCTACTGCTAACCATCTCCTTTAACCCCTTTCCCCTGTCTCCATCACACTCACCTCCAACAATAAATATGAGGAGCTCATGGACTTCTTTGTCTCAAAGATTGAGACCATCCGATCAGTTGCCTCTGCCACTTCCCTTCCTTCACCTCGCCCAGAAGTTAGGATGGGACCTCTGAGGTTCTCCCCTACTCTAGCCCTGAACTCGCATCTTTCTCCAGTTTCTCTCCGATCTCCCCTCGTGACCTCTCCATGCTCATCTTGTCCATGAGACCCACTTCCTGCTCCTTTGACCCTATTCCCACTAAACTGCTGACCACCCAACTTCCTTTTCTGGATCCCATGTAAGCTGATATTGTTAATGGTTCTTGTTGTGTATGTATAATATAAGCATATACCCTGTACACTCAATGTACAGTTACATAAGACTACTGAATGTATCTTCACACTGTATACACTATGCCTGTACCACAAGAGGGTGAAACTGGTGGAGACCTAGAGGTCACCTGCACACTGCAGGTAACCAAGGGAGCTCACCTTACTGTACCCTCATTCAGGAGCTGCAATAAATGGACTAAGGTCACAGCAGTTCAAGTACAATACCTTACCGTGGAGTCATTACTAGAGTGCCTTCAGATACAATAACTGGCGATGAAATTACAAATTTCCACGCGAAAAATGGCTAACCTTGGCAACTTTGAACAATTCGCTGATGGGGAAGATTGGGATGCCTTTGTGGAAAGGCTCGAACACTTTTTCATTGTGAACGACCTGGCTGGAGACACACCGACCTCGTTGGCTGATAAGTGCAGAACTATCCTGCTCATCAGTTGTGGGCTCACCATCTATGGTCTTGTTAGAGACTTGCTAACCCCAGAGAAGACAACAACCAAAACGTATGCGGAGCTTGTAACGATGATGCAGGAACAGCTTTAACCTAAAGAGAGCATCCTCACAGCCATACACCGGTTCTACAGACACCGGCGGCCCGAAGGCCAAGAAATCGCAAAATATGCTGCAGACCTCAGAAGATTGGCTGCACCATGTGATTTTGGCGACCACCTCACCAAAGCACTGTGGGACATCTTCGTTTTCGGAATCGGCCACGAGGGCCTTCTCCACAGGCTGCTTTCTGCGGACACCACGGTCACCCTGCAGAAGTCAATAAACGTGAGCCAGGCATTCATGGCCTCAGCCTGTGATTCCAAATGGAGGATGAATCACCCCCAGGACTCTAACCCGGCAAGTACTGTGAACCGACTGGTGCCTTTCAGAGGCAAGGCTGCTACCTCGAGTCCCGCAACCCTGAGTCCGCCACATGGGGCCAACCGGTCAGCCCCTTGCTGGCGCTGTGGAGGGAATCACAGGGCCCACCAGTGCCGCTACAAAGACTATACTTGCAAAGGCTGTAATGTGAAAGGCCACCTCCAGTGAATGTGTAAGAGAAATTTCACTCACCGAGTCGCTGAAGAGTTGGCCAATCATCCGGACACCGGCGCTGATGAAGAGGAAGAGAGAGTCCAGGAGGCAGCTCAGCCCCACGAAGAGGTGTACGGAGTGTTTACCTGCTCCACCGAGAGTTCTCCGTTGAAAATGGAAGTTGAAATCAACGGTGTTCCAGTCACGATAGAGATGGACACAGGGACGAGCCAATTGCTGATGAATCAGGCGGCCTTTGAGAAACTCTGGGACAGTCCAAGCAACTTACCTAAAATGATCCCGATCCAGGTGAAGCTGCTCACCTACACAAACGACACCATCCCAGTCGCTGGCAGCGTGGATGTCCAGGTATCCCATGGCGGCGCGATGCACAAGTTATCCTTGTGGATCGTTGCTGGTGATGGTCCAACGCTGCTAGGAAGAAGATGGATGAAAGAAATCCAAATCTGTTGGAGCCGGGAAAACCACCAAGGCCCGGCGATCAATGTCCTATGTGGCCCCAAATTTAGATCCAGCACAACACCTGAAAATCCATCCGTCCAACTCGACTGTGTGGTGACGAGACAGACCGCTCAACCCAACTGCGAGATGATCCGGCCCAAACGACCCGACCTCACCTTCCAGGCTCCAGTGACAAGACTCCGGAGGAAGAAGATCGGCGCAGAATAACTTCCTTGTTTCCATGGCAGAACCTGGGGAGAAGAGGATCACCGCAGCCTACCTCTTGGAACCTACTTCACCACGAGGTGAAGCGCCTGAAGCAAAGATGGCGGCGGCCAGACCACGAGGGGCAGCATTGAGGGAGCAACACGTGATGCCGAGCAGCAAACCGGATTGGGCAGTCCCTTGCATGGCCTCTGAGGTCAGGGGCCCTAGTTTGGGAACTTATGCACACGTATCTGTCAGACCCATGTTCTTTAACAACAGCCTGGCATTGTACTGTCCTCACCCACATCGCCGCCGTCAGCTTAAATGTAATACGCACATACAAGCACCATGCAAAAAGGCACCCAGGCTTCCTCATGAGCAGAGATATCAATCAGCAATTTATATAAAAGAAATTGCTAAGCAGATGGTCTCGCGTCCTAATGAAGTCCTGCTGGGAACAACAGGTCCCATGTGAAGCAGCTGGCCTCAGCATGGTTTTTTTTAAGCTAAAAGCTCGGTCAGGTGAAAGGTCATAGGAAATCAAGCGCACAAATGACTCTTATTGGCACAGTAATGAGAATGTCAACAGGCGCGCTCGTCCCACAGTGCAAGCAACAGATAGGAGGCAAAGAATAAATCATGCTCAGGGAGTTCAAGAGATGTCACAGGCCACCTGGTTTCCCCGCTGAAAATCGGGTGCTTTCTATACCGGGCAGCCAATCCGCAACCCCAATTTGGTGCCCGGGCAGCAAGGTGAACGTTGTCACTAACCATCACTGTCATATCCTTCGGGATTTCTGTGAGGCTTTACATTACCTTATGCAAAGGGTGAGTTCACAGGTGTTTCAATGAAGATTCCGAACTACATGTTGAAGGGTGGAGGATGTATGTGAGTGGATTTTTTTAACATGTGGTGCCCGTTGCATACCAGCCACCACACGGGCTTGACAGAGCTAGGTCTTGGTCCAGTGACAAGGATTAATCAAGACCACTGGAGATCAGCTCTGCTGCACGGACCCAGTGTGTACACATATCGCAGTGTGGGCTGGCCCATGCTGCCCCGGGGCCCTCGCCTCTTCTGGGCCCCGAACTCAAGCCTCTCCTGAGCCCTGATCACAACCCTCTACAGTCTCTCGCCGCTCCTCCGCCCCGACCTCGCCCACTCCTGCTGGGAGTTCGTGGTGAGTCGGAGAGGCACGGGAGGTGCGTCGGAGAGACCTATAAAAAGGCCCAACGTTCGCTGAGGCTTGGGAGTTCGTGGTGAGTCAGAGAGGCTCGGGAGGTGCATCAGAGAGGCCTATAAAAAGGCCCAATGTTCGCTGAGGCTCGGGAGTTCGTGGTGAGTCGGAGAGGCTCGGGAGGGCGTCGGAGAGGCCTATAAAAAGGCCCAATGTTCGCTGAGACTCAGGAGTTCGTGGTGAGTCGGAGAGGCTCGGGAGGGCGTCGGAGAGGCCTATAAAAAGGCCCAACCCGTCGCTGAGGCTCGGGAGTTTGCGGTGAGTCGGAGAGGCTCGGGAGGTCCGTCGGTGAGGCCTATAAAGGCCCAACCCGTCGCTGAGGCTCGGGAGTTTGCGGTGAGTCGGAAAGGCTCGGGAGGTACGTCGGAGAGGCCTATAAAGACCCAACCCGTCGCTGAGGCTCGGGAGTTCGCGGTGAGTCGGAGAGGCTCGGGAGGTGCGTCGGTGAGGCCTATAAAGGCGTGGCTTGTGCAGCTACAGGAGAAGGCAAAAAAGAAGTAGAAGGAAATCGAAAGGTGACGCCACAGCCAAGGGGGTAAGTGATTGGCTGGCGATTGGTAAGTAGTTTTTCTTTTTCTTTTTTTATCAGTAAGTAACCTTTTATCATTGCTGTTGCCCAACTAAGTTAATCAAAGGTTTAAGTCATGGCAGGAGAGCTCGGACACGTGTTATGCTCCTCCTGTACTATGTGGGAACTCAGGGACGCTTCCGGTGTCCTTGACAACTACGTGTGCGGGAAGTGCATCTGCCTACAGATCCTGACAGACCGCATTGCGGCACTGGAGCTGTGTGTGGATGAACTTTGGAGCATCCACGATGCTGAGAATGACGCGAATATCATGCTCAGCGAGTTGGTCACACCACAGGTAAAGGGTACACAGCCAGATAGGGAACGGGTAACCAACAGGAAAAGCAAGGAAGGTAGTGCAGGGGTCCCCTGCAGTCATCTCCCTGCACTGCTTTGGGTACTGTTGAGGGGGATGACTCATCAGGGAGGGCAGCAGCAGCCAAGTTCATGGCACAGGAGGGCAGGAAAAAGAGTGGGAGAGTGTTAGTGATAGGGGATTCGATTATAAGGGGAATAGATAGGCGTTTCTGCGGCCGCAACCGAGATTCCAGGAAGGTATGTTGCCTCCCTGGTGGAAGGATCAAGGATGTCTCGGAGCGGGTGCAGGACATTCGGAAAAGGGAGGGTGAACAGCCAGTTGTCGTGATGCATATAGGTACCAACGATATAGGTAAAAAATGGGATGAGGTCCTACGAGACGAATTTAGGGAGCTAGGAGCTAAATTAAAAAGTAGGACCTCAAAAGTAGTAATCTCAGGATTGCTACCAGTGCCACATGCTAGTCAGAGTAGGAATCGCAGGATAGCTCAGATGAATACGTGGCTTGAACAGTGGTGCAGAAGGGAGGGATTCAAATTCCTGGAGCATTGGAACCGGTTCTGGTGGAGGTGGGACCTGTACAAACCGAACGGTCTGCACCTGGGCAGGACCGGAACCAATGTCCTTGGGGGAGTGTTTGCGAGTGCTGTTGGGGAGGAGTTAAACTAATATGGCAGGGGGATGGGAACCTATGCAGGGAGGCAGAGGGAAATAAAAGGGAGACAGAGGCAAAAGATAGAAAGGAGATGAGTAAAAGTGGAGGGCAGAGAAACCCAAGGCAAAAAACAAAAAGGGCCACGTTACAGCAAAATTCTAAAGGGGCAAAGTGTGCTAAAAAGACAAGCCTTAACGCTCTATGCCTCAATGCGAGGAGTATTCGGAATAAGGTGATGAATTAACTGCGCAGATAGCAGTTAATGGACATGATGTAATTGGCATCACAGAGACATGGCTCCAGGGTGACCAAGGCTAGGAACTCAACATCCAGGGGTATTCAACATTTAGGAAGGATAGACAGAAAGGAAAAGGAGGCGCGTGCTGATTAAAGAGGAAATTAATGCAATAGTAAGGAAGGACATTGGCTTGGATGATGTAGATTCAGTATGAGTGGAGCAATGGAATACCAAAGGGCAGAAAACGCTGATGGGAATTGTGTACAGACCACCAAACAGTAATAGTGAGGCTGGGGACAGCATCAAACAAGAAATAAGGGATATGTGCAATAAAGGTACAGTAGTTATCATGGGCGACTTTAATCTACATATAGATTGGGCTAACCAAACTGGTAGCAATACGGTGGAGGAGGATTTCCTGGAGTGTATTAGGGATGGTTTTCTTCACCAATATGTCGAGGAACCAACTAGAGAGCTGGCCATCCTAGACTGGATGATGTGCAATGAAAAGGGACTAATTAGCAATCTTGTTGTGCGAGGCCCCTTGGGAAAGAGTGACCATAATATGGTAGAATTCTTTATTAAGATGGAGAGTGACACAGTTAATTCAGAAACTAGGGTCCTGAACTTAAGGAAAGGTAACTTCGACGGCATGAGGCGTGAATTGGCTAGAATAGACTGGCAAATGATACTTAAAGGGTTGACGGTGGATAGGCAACGGCAAACATTTATAGATCACATGGATGAACTTCAACAATTGTACATCCCTGCCTGGAATAAAAATAAAACAGGGAAGGTGGTTCAACCGTGGCTAACAAGGGAAATGAAGGATAGTGAGAGATCCAAGGAAGAGGCATATAAACTGGCCAGAAAAAGCAGCAAACCTGAGGACTGGGAGAAATTTAGAATTCAGCAGAGGAGGACATAGGGTTTAATTAGGAAGGGGAAAATAGAGTATGAGAGGAAGCTTGCCGGGAACATAAAAACTGACTGTAAAAGCTTCTATAGATATGTGAAGAGAAAAAGATTAGTGAAGACAAACGTAGGTCCCTTGTTGTCAGACTCAGGTGAATTTATAATGGGGAACAAAGAAATGGCAGACCAACTGAACAAATACTTTGGTTCTGTCTTCACGAAGGAAGACACAAATCACCTTCCGGATGTACTAGGGGACCGAGGGTCTAGTGAGAAGGAGGAACTGAAGGATATCCTTATTAGGCGGGAAGTTGTGATGGGCTTGAAGGCCGATAAATCCCCAGGGCCTGATTGTCTGCATCCCAGAGTACTTAAGGAAGTGGCCCTAGAAATAATGGATGAATTGATGATCATTTTCCAACAGTCTATCGACTCTGGATCAGTTCCTATGGACTGGAGGGTTGCTAATGTAACACCACTTTTTAAGAAAGGAGGGTGAGAGAAAATGGGTAATTATAGACCGATTAGCCTGACATCAGTAGTGGGGAAAATGTTGGAATCAATTATTAATGATGAAATAGCAGCGCATTTGGAAAGCAGTGACAGGATTGGTCCAAGTCAGCATGGATTTATGAAAGGGAAATCATGCTTGACAAATCTTCTGGAATTTTTTGAGGATGTAACTAGTAGAGTGTACAAGGGAGAACCAGTGGATGTGGTGTATTTGGACTTTCAAAAGGCCTTTGACAAGGTCCTACATAAGAGATTGGTGTGCAAAATCAAAGCACATGGTATTGGGGGTAATGTACTGGCTTGGATAGAGAACTGGTTGGCATAGTCGAAGGATAAGGGGTAGGCCATTTAGGACTGAGATGAGGGGACACTTCTTCACTCAGAGAGTTGTTAACCTGTGGAATTCCCTGCCACAGAGAGTTGTTGAAGCCAGTTCATTGGATATATTCAAGAGGGAGTTAGATGTGGCCCTTACGGCTAAAGGGATCAAGGGGTATGGAGAGAAAGCAGGAAAGGGGTACTGAGGTGAATGATTAAGCATGATCTTATTGGATGGTGGTGCAGGCTCAAAGGACCGAATGGCCTACTCCTGCACCTATTTTCTATGTTTCTTTGCTGTACCTGCCCAAGCTCCAATTGACCTCAAGCAATGGCGGTTTGGGTGACAGGAATGGTTTGGTCATTTTAGGACTTCTTTGTGGTGTTGGTGGGGTGGGGGAGGGCGGCGTCGGCACAGCATTTGGGAGCTACATGGGTGCACTGGTACAAATTAAGTATCTAGGGCCATTATGAGGCCATCCCAGGCCTCCCAGGCAGCAATGTGCACCACTGCTGGTGCCATCTCACCTCAGGTTCCTCCTCCTCCTCCGAAGAGGCTTTGCGTTCTACGCCTTGCTCCTCCTACAGCTCCAATCCTCGCTGCTGTGCTATGTTGTGCAGCGCGCAGCATACAACGATGATTCTGGAGACCCTGGTTGGTGCATATCTGTCAAGGCATCTGAAACGTACCTTCAGCATGCCGATTGCTTGCTTTATCTGGTGGACATGTGGCTGTCGTTATATTGCTCCTTCGCCTCATTGCTCAGCCTCCTCAATGGTGTCATCGTCAGTGGATAGTCCTTGTCTCCAAGCAGCCAGCCGGGAAGTGTGTTTGGAGGTGCGAAGAGCTGAGGGAGGGTGGACTGGCACAGCACAAAGAAGTCATGACAGCTGTCAGGGAGTCTGGCGCACACATGCATACTCATATTTTTATGGTTGCAGACGAGCTGCACATTGAGGGAGTGGAAGACCTTGCGGTTCACAAACACTCCCGGGTGGTGTTGGGGTACCTTCATGGCAACATGTGGGCAGTCGATGATACCCTGCACCTGTGGGAAACCACCCAGAGCCGCAAAGCCCATCGCCCGCTCAGTAACACTGGCTTCATCAGTGGCAAAGTCTACATAATTGGCTGACATGTGAAACATGGCATCGGTCACCTGGGTGATGCATCTGTGGGTGGCCAACGACGAGATCCCACACATCTTTCTCTCCATACCCCTTGATCCCTTTAAGGGCCACATCTAACTCCCTCTTGAATATATCCAATGAACTGGCTTCAACAACTCTCTGTGGCAGGGAATTCCACAGGTTAACAACTTTC
Organism: Pristiophorus japonicus; assembly: GCF_044704955.1. Taxonomy (NCBI): domain Eukaryota; kingdom Metazoa; phylum Chordata; class Chondrichthyes; family Pristiophoridae; genus Pristiophorus; species Pristiophorus japonicus. The sequence continues at coordinate 24,256,009 of NC_091985.1, forward strand.
TGAGTGAAGAAGTGTCCCCTCATCTCGGTCCTAAATGGCCTACCCCTTATCCTTCGACTATGTCCCCTGGTTCTGGACTTCCCCAACATCGGGAACATTCTTCCCGCATCTAACCTGTCCCGTCCCGACAGAATTTTAAACATTTCTATGAGATCCCCTCTTATTCTTCTGAACTCCAGTGAATACAAGCCCAGTTGATCCAGTTTTTCTTGATATGTCAGTCCCGCCATCCCGGGAATCAGTCTGGTGAACCTTCGCTGTACTCCCTCAATAGCAAGAATGTCCTTCCTCAAGTTAGGAGACCAAAACTGTACACAATACTCCAGGTGTGGCCTCACCAAGGCCCTGTACAACTGTAGTAACACCTCCCTGCCCCTGTACTCAAATCTCCTCGCTATGAAGGCCAACATGCCATTTGCTTTTTTAACCGCCTGCTGTACCTGCATGCCAACCTTCAATGACTGATGTACCATGACACCCAGGTCTCGTTGCATCTCCCCTTTTCCTAATCTGTCACCATTCAGATAATAGTCTGTCTCTCTGTTTTTACCACCAAAGTGGATAACCTCACATTTATCCACATTATACTTCATCTGCCATGCATTTGCCCACTCACCTAACCTATCCAAGTCACTCTGCAGCCTCATAGCATCCTCCTCGCAGCTCACACTGCCACCCAACTTAGTGTCATCCGCAAATTTGGAGATACTACATTTAATCCCCTCATCTAAATCATTAATGTACAACGTTAGCTGCTGGGGCCCCAGCACAGAACCTTGCGGTACCCCACTAGTCACCCCAAGCATACATACATGACAGTAACCGCGATAACTAAAATACTGGGGACAAAAACAGTATCAAAAAAATCAATTGACACAATGAGAAATTTAAATAACTAAGTATTACTTTTTTTAGAAGCAGCAGAATTAGAGCTCTTGTGATATTGAGGGTTATTTTAGAAAATGCACATATGCATTTTTTTAATCCACAAAACAGCACTAATTGAGGACGAAGAACATTGGCACTCAAAATAATATCAGATACAAAAAGGCCAGTAAGTATCTATTATATATCTATAAGACTGAAGAGGCTGGTGCTCTTTTCCGTAGAAAGAAAGACTAGTGCCTTTCACGACCACCGGACGACCCAAATCACTTTACAGCCAATTAAGTACTTTTGGAGTGTCGTCATTGTTGTCGCGGCAGCCAATTTGCGCACAGCAAACACCCACAAACAGCACTGTGATAATGACCAGATAATCTGTTTTGTTACATAGATTGAGGGTAAATATTGGCCAGGACACCAGGTTGGCACTTCTTCAAAATAGTGCTATGGAATCTTTTACGCCCACCTGAGAGAGCAGACAGGGTCTCAGTTTAATATCTCATCCAAAAGACAACACCTCTGTGTCAGCACTGCGCTGGAGTATCAGCCTAAATTTATGTGCTTTAGTGGGACTTGAACCTACAACCTTCTGACTTAAAGGCAATTGTGCTACCCACTGAGCTACTGGCTGACATTTAAAAGAAAAAAGAGAAGACTGAGGGGTGACCTGATAGAGGCCTTCAAGATTATGAAGGGGTTTGATAGACACTGAGAAGATGCTTCCACTTGTGGGAGAGTTCAAAACTCAGAGCCATCAATATAAGATAGTCAAACCCAAAAATCCAATAGGGAATTCAGGAGAAACTTCTTTACTCAGAGAGTGGTTAGAATGTGGAACTTGCTACCACAGGGAGTGGTTGAGGTGAATAGTATAGAAGGGGAGTTAGATTGGTACATGAAGGAGAAAGGAATAGAAGGGTATGTTGATAGGGGGGCTGGGTGGGAACAGGCTCGTGTGGAGCATAACCACCGGCATTGTGTGTTTGTGTGTCTTGTTTCTGTGCTGTAAATTCTCTGTAGTTCGATGTAATAACCTCACACCTGTTTGCACATCCTGTCAACTTTCCTATCTTAAAATCCTATGCCCAGCTTGATAAGCGAAACTGGCTATCAGACTGTAATCGCACCCTTCCCTGAGTGGAGTCGCTGAAGATTACACTTGTGGGTACAATTTCCTTAGCGAAGATCGGCGGAAAACCCGGAGAAATAGCATCAATGGCCGCTTCCCTGGGGTTTCCCATCGAAGATCACTCTCCTCCAGAAATCCCAGGCATTGGTCTCAGCACCACAAGTAATCGACAGAACATAAACTGGGAAGATATTTGGTCACGATACAAGGTTAAATGTTAAGCAATAATGAAATACAACCGATGTTGTCTTCCCTCAGTAGCCTGGCAGCTATTGTACTAATAATCCAAAGATTGTGGGTTCAAATCCCACCATGACATAATTGTAAAAGCTAATTTAATATATCTGATCATTTAAGGTCTGCTGCCACACAAATGACCACAGGGAGCTGCTAGATTGTTGCAAAAACCCAGCGGGTTCACTAATGTCCTTTAGGGATGGGACCCAGTGCTCCTATCTGGTCAGGTCTGCAAGTGACTCCAGTCTCAAACGACATCATTGACTCTTAGGGCTCAAGATTGTGTAGCCCCCGTTTGGGGCGATAATTTTTGAAGAATCGCCAGAAAAATGATTTTCTGCTACCACTTCCCTTGGAGCGCTAAAGTGAAAATGAGAGAGGTGGGTAGTGACAGAGCACTGAACAATGATCCGTGCAGCGCTGCTGGCATCAGAGACTACTTCCCTCGCTAAATGGGAAGGGCCAATGATGGGCTGAAACATTCTTATTGCTCGCCCTGTTGGGCCACAGGACCTGCGCGATTTGCATTACAGCCCCAAGCACTCCAGGAGAAATCAGCGGTGAAAAGCAATCAGAAGGCACCAGACCGGCGCCAGGAATAAAGTTTACCCTAACTGACCACCACCGCCTTTAAATATCGCTCCCCAAGCGTAAGGCTGAGGTGCCAACGCCTCCTGCAGCTGCCATTGTTGACGCCCGGCGATGCTACAGGGGACGGGAGCGAATTTCACATCCGGGGCGGTAACAGGGCACTGAGCATTGGATGACGTCACAATCTCCGGAACGCAAGAGAGCGAGGCGGTAAGTGTTAGCGCCAGCGCATAACCACCAGGGAAGGTCGCGGGTGTCGGTGAATTCGCCGCACCCGGTCGGTAACCGCTTAGCGTCCCATTACCGCCCCCCGCAGGTGCTAATGGGAGGCGCAAAGCAGCCGGATTTCTCTCCCTTCATACCCTCAGGGCAACTATGGATGGACAACAAATACAGACTTACCAATGTCACCCACATTCCAAGAATGAGCAAACACATTTTAAAAAGCAGCATCTATAGATGCATAAAACATAGAAATAACGTCACAAAAAAAATAACGCTCATTTAATTTTCCTCCTTGGACCTAATTTGTTTTCGTGTCTCATCAGCTCCCATTATTGTTGTTTTTCCGGAGTAACTATTTGTATAAAGTCTCCCTTCTGTGCATGCGTCTCCCGACATACAACAGGAGCTTTTCCTCTTTGTTACACCCGAGGAACTCTCAGCTGCCAGATGTAGTAAAGAGGAAATAGGGAAGAATCTCAGTGCTCTGCACGTCCCCCACCCCTCCCCCCACCCAGCACACCCACCCCCTCACCCACCCCCTCCTCACCCACCCCCTCACCCCCCCTCACCCACCCCCTCCTCACCCATCCACTCACCCACCCCCTCCTCACCCACCCCCTCACCCACCCCCTCCTCACCTACCCCCTCACCCCCCCTCACCCACCCCCTCCTCACCCATCCACTCACCCACCCCCTCCTCACCCACCCCCTCACCCCCCCCACCCCCTCCTCCTCACCCACCCACTCACCCCCCTCACCCACCCACTCACCCACCCACCCCCTCACCCACCCCCTCCTCACCCACCCCCTCACCCCCCCTCACCCACCCCCTCCTCACCCATCCACTCACCCACCCCCTCCTCACCCACCCCCTCACCCCCCCACCCACCCCCTCACCCACTCCCTCCTCACCCACCCCCTCACCCACCCACTCACCCCCCTCACCCACCCACTCACCCACCCACTCACCCACCACCCCCTCACCCACCCCCCCACCCCCCCTCCTCACCAACCCACTCACCCACCCACTCACCCACTCACTCACCCCCCTCACCCACCCACTTACCCATCCACTCACCCACCACCCCCCCACCCCCCTCACCCACCCACTCACCCACCCACTCACCCACCACCCTCTCACCCCCCACCCAACCACTCACCCCCCCTCACCCACCCACTCACCCACCCACTCACCCACCACCCCCTCACCCCCCCACCCACCCACTCACCCACCCACTCACCGACCCACTCATCCCCCTCACCCACCCACTCACCCACCCACCCACTCACCCACCACCCTCTCACCCCCCCCACCCACCACACCCTCACTCAACCCCCCCCCACCCACCACACCCTCACTCACCACCTCCCCACTCACCACATCCTCAGTCACCCCCCCCCACACACCACCCCCTCACCCACCACATCCCCACTCATCACCCGCTCACCCACCACCACCTCACCCACCACATCCCCACTCATCACCCGCGCACCCACCACCCCCTCACCCACCACACCCTCACTCACCATCCCCTCACTCACAGCCCCCCGGCACAGAAGTCCCACAGAAGAATTCGGCTAACCGCCCCTCACAGGAAGCGGAACGCTATCTCAGGTGCTCCACTTCCTTTGGGGGTGGTTACCAGGACACTACTGGGAGCTGAGGGAAATGCTACATGGATGCACCAGGTACTGCTGATGTGGTTCAACTCCTCTTAAAGGACAGCATGGGATTGGGCCTGCAGCCCGGCACCCAAAACGGAGTGCCGGGCTGCATGATGGCGCGCCGGACCACGCTAGGGCTGCCATACTGGTGCCAACCCGAAAGTCAGCAATCCAAAAAAGATGGCGGCCCGGGGCGCTGACGCCCTCCCCTTTAAGGAGCGCTCCGAGAGCGGATGTCGGCCAGCTTCGCGACCCGCGAACCTGGCGTTGACATCTGCTCGCGCCAACCTCGAGGCTCGCAGGGCAACTTTCCCCGCAAGGCATTAAGTGGTCGACGTGGGGCAGTGAGGGGTTGCCACGCATGGGCTCATGGCGCTAACCACGGGGCACAGCGCTGCCGTGGCATCGCCTCCACGAACCCCTGGGCAATCTCCCGGGAGGCGGTAACTCCCACCCTCCCCCGGGCGAAAAGTCTCCTCTGCCCCATTAGCGCCCCCTGGAGGCACTAACGGGGCTACAAAAAGACACAATTTCACCCCCATTGGTGTTTATTACATTTGGAATGTGTCCACAACATATCTTGGTGCAATGGGAGTGTGGGATGTGCCTAAAGCCAGAGTCACAAGACCAAAGCGTGCCGGAGGGCGAAGACTGGAAGGGGTTGCAGAGATGGGTAGGGTGAGGCCTCGAATGGATCTGAAGATGAGACATTAAGATTTTAAATTCAATGCATTGGGGCTCAAGGGACGCAGTGAGTTCAGTGAGGATGGGGTGATGAGCAACTGGGACTCAGTGCCGGACAGGATATGAACAGCTGAGTTTGTGTGAGTTGTGCTTTTACCAGGGCACAAGATGGGAGACTGGCTCTGATTATCTCTGATAGTTAATGCGTAGACGGCACAGCATCTCATACCATCGGCTGAAAAATGTCATTGGCTTCAGATTAACTCATGATTTATAAATAATGCAATTAACTGCTCCGGCAATTATCGAACAACAATATTTGCTTCTAATCATCAGCTTCTCTTCAAGAGTCACAGCTGTGAGTTTGTAAAGCTTGCATTGGATGGGCAATCACTAAACCAACAAAGGCTTTAGTTTGACTATCTGTTATTGTGGTGCCTATAAAGAATTCCTCACAGCTCTCTTTATCTGGTTCAATTGGAGAATTCCACATTCTCTGACTCGATGTCTCTGTGTTGTAGCAAAATAATTAGATTTTTTTCTACCTGCAGGACCAACAGAAATAGCCTAACAAAGGCTCTGACACAGACACACATGTTGCCCCGTAGTGCCACACTCAACGGCAGTGGCATAAAAATAGATTATTCATTTAAAGCAATGCTGTACACATGCTCCAAAAGTGTATTACGTAAACACGGAGAGATTACTAAAATGAATTGCAACACAGCCAAATAATAAAGTGGAAATGTTAAGTGAAAAAAACTCGACATTCATACACTAATGCAGTCACGTTATTGATTTACTGCCAGTGACTGTTTCAGCACAGACTCTGTTTCAAATCCAACCTCTGCCTTTGCGACATCTCAGACTCCATGATTTACATTTTCATTTAAACTTGCCTTCACCTTCCCCTTCTGACTTCCGTGCCCCGCTCCCCTTTCTCAACCTCGTTCTTACCCACATCAGCTCCCTCACCTGTAGCCATGGTCACCCCCTCGATCTCATCATGTGACACAATCTCTGCACTACCATGGCCTACATTGCTAACTAATCTCTTGCTGACCACTTCATTATCTCCATTCTCCAATACATCCACCTACCCCCCCCCCCCCCCAAGCCCCTTTATTGTCATTTTCTGCCCCCTGGAAGAAATATTACCCCCAAATTCTCACTCTGGAACCCTCTGGAGCCCTGATCCCTCACCCCCCCCCCCCATTCCTTTGGCCTGCTACCTCATGCAGCCATTCATTTTCTCTTTACATTTCTTGCCTCCACCTTCATTCCCTCCGATCCTGTCACCTCCATTGGTCCCGCTGGGATAACAGCACCTCAAATCACCTAAAATGGACTTGTCATTCATCTGGTCTGTCTGTCCACCAGCATCTCTGGCTGGGTCAGCCCAAGTCGTATTGTCACTCCCTCCCCCGAGCCAAAACCACTTACTATTCCAAGATCACCCGGGATAGCCAAAACAATTCCAAATTCCTTTCTTACCTCCATTACGAACCACCTGCTCAGACCTAATCCCATCCTCACCTCATTCAAGATTTGAGGAACTCGTGGGGAGGGGGAGGGGGAGGGAGTTTGGAGCCTCTCTCACTCCACTGTCATAACTTTGCCAGAGGTACGTGGAAATCCAATTTACTCATGTAACTGGGGTTCCAGTGCCTTGCGCTTTTTGGGGAGGGGGGATTTTGGGGACAATACATCCTCTAAGCCCCTCCCCCACCACAACTTTCCCAAACTCCCAGCTCCCCCATCTGACCTCCATCTAAACATGTCTTCACCCTTCCCACCATTTACAGTTTCCTCCCCATCTTGCCTTCAGCTCATTTACTTTCTCCATGAAGTCTACCACCTTCTTCCTCAGACCCTTCCTGACCAACACATTTCTCTTCCTCACTCCTATACTTGTCAACACGATCAACCGGTCTCTCTCATCTGACACTCGCTCCATCTCTTTCAAAACTGCTGTCGCCTCTTCCGTCCTTCAGAAACCTACCTTAAACCCCTCCTATCTCTCCAACCAGTGCCCCATCTGAACCGTCCTTGCTTCTCCAAAGTTCTGGAATGTCTTGTTGCCTTAACATTACGGGCCCAAGTTTCCACATGATTTGCGCCTGATTTTTAGGAGCAACTGGTGGAGAACGGACTATCTTAGAAATCGCAATTCTCCACATTTTTTTTTCTGCAGTTCTAGTCAGGTAGAACAGTTCTACTTTAGAACAGAATTTTTTCTTCAAAAGGGGGCGTGTCCAGCCACTGACGCCTGATTTGAAAGTTTCCACAGTGAAAACGTACTCCAAACTAAAGTAGAATGGAGCAAGTGAAGATTTTTGTAGAACTGAAAAAACCTGTTCTACACATTAAAAAATCAGGCGCAGGTTACAAATTAGGCGTCCAGAACGAGGTGGGGGGGGGGGGGGGGGGGGAAGGGAACTCATTAAATTCTACAATAAATCCTTATTTATACTTATACAAATATTATACAAATAAATCCAACCTGAATAAACATTTATAAGCAAAGAAAAGATTAAATAAACCATCTTCCTACCTGTGTGAAAGTGCTTCAGCCATCGTTCGAAGGAAACCGCCGTTTGTTGCCGCGCAGGGGAGGGAGGGGAAGGAGACAGCGGCTTGTTGCCGCGCAGGGGAGGGAGGGGAAGGAGACAGCGGCTCGTTGCCGCGCAGGGGAGGGAGGGGAAGGAGACAGCGGCTCGTTGCCGCGCAGGGGAGGGAGGGGAAGGACTGCACTGGACAAAGCCACAAATGACATCCTCTGCAACTGTGTCTGTTGTGTCCTAAGTTTCCCTATAATCTAAAACTTACCTCTCCAGGGCCTCTTTGGAAGGACTGCCAGTAAAACTGGTTGGAGGATACATGGCGTATGGGCCAACAGGTTCTGTCCTATGATGGCAGTCTGGTCCTGATTTGCATATTAAAAGGGGTGAATTTTTTGATCATCAAGATACAGGGTGACCGGCAATCTTCTACTTTTAGACCCCAGTGTCACGTCAAAACATTTATTTTTCTTCCATTCTACTCCCAAAAGTCAGATGTAGTTGAAATGTTGTCTGATTTATTCTAGGGCCTTATACACAGAAGAAATCACTTCAACCAACACTGGCAAGAATTAAAATGGATTATTTGACACACAGCAAGATCCCACAAGAGAGGAATGGCCAGTAAATCTGTTTTTGATGACGTTGGTTGAGTGGCGAATGTTGGCCAGGATATCTCCCCATAGATGGTGCCACAGCATTTTTTGTCATCCACCAGAATAGGCAGACAGTGGAACACTGTAGCACTTTGTCAGCCTAGATTGTATGCTCAAGCCCAAGAGTGGGGCTTAGAACCCATTACCTTCTGACATAGAGGTGTGCGTGCCACCAACTGAGCCAAGCTGACAGCTAACTGCAGACACTTTAGTAGAAAGTAAAGACAAACTGTAAAAGAAAGAAAGACTTGCATTTATATAGCGCCTTTCACAACCTCAGGATATCCCAAAGCGCTTTACAGCCAATGAAGTACTTTTTGAAGTGTAGTCACAGTTGTAATGTAGAAAATGTGGCAACCAATTTGTGCACAGCAAAGTCCCACAAACAGCAATGTGACAATGACCAAATAATCTGTTTTAGTGATGTTGATTGAGGGATAAATATTGGCCAGGACACTGGGGATAACTCCCCTGCTCTTCTTCAAAATAGTGCCATGGGATCTTTTACATCCACTTGAGAGAGCAGATGGGGGCCTCAGTTTAACATCTCATCTGAAAGACGGCATCTCCAACAATGCACCGCTCCCTCAGCACTGCACTGGAGTATCAGTGTAGATTTTTGTGCTCAAGTCTCTGGAATGGGGCTTCAACCCACAAACCTTCTGACTCAGAGGCAAGAGTGCTACCCACTGAGCCACATCTGAAACTGATGGGGAAGTCTGAACTAACGGCAGAAATGTTGGAAACGTACAACGAAAAAGCATGTTAGATTAACGTGTTGTGAGGAGACTTTCTACAGAACTCTTCAGATTGAGAAGCATAGGTGAAGGGCCAAGGCCTCATAGTGCAGGACACCACCAAAGTCGAAAGAAGTAGGAGGGAAGACAAGATATATCAGGAAGTAGTGACTCAGGACTCCCAAAGTTTGTGTCTTGAATTTCCTTACGCAGCCTTATTTTTTAAATTCGTTCAGGGATGTGGCCGTCTTATAGATAGCCTGCACAAATGGACATGATTCCTTCATTAGGGACCGCTGATGTGCGTCATCTTTAAACCAGCCATCTGATTGAAATCCTAACTAGAAGGAAGCACTCATGTTGATGAGATGCTGCTGTTTGGTGGAATCAGCACATTTTCTAACTGACAAACTCTGCTGTTCCATAATACTGACAAGTCCCAGTGGGGCGACATGTCATTCCTATGGGAATTATGGCCAGCTAATTAGAAAAGCTCATGATGGCACACGCATTTTTAATTAATCAGAATGATCACTGCATCCCCCATCCACTCCCCCCTTTCACTTCACAAGGGGATACATAAAAGGATCTTAAATAATCTTAAAACAGGACCGAAGAAATGGGTAGAGATGACCGAGTCTTTGCAAAGGCACATACAGAATAAAGGAAGAGTACATACACAAATGGTTCAACATGATACAGTAAACCACATGAGCAAAACTGAAGATGGTTATAGACTTCATTGTCTTGTCTTTTGATTAAGAACATAAGAACATAAGAATTAGGAGTAGGAATAGGCCATTTGCCCTTTGAACTTGCTCCACCATTCAGTAAGATCATGGCTGATCTTCTACCTCAACGACACCTTCCCGCCCAATCCCCATAGCCCGTGATTCCCTTAGTATCCAAAAATTTATCAATCTCTGTCTTAAATATACTCAACGACTGAGCATCCACAGCTCTCCTGGGTAGAGAATTCTAAAGATTCACAACTCTCTGAGTGAAGACATTTCTCCTCATCCTAAATGGCTGACCCCTTATCCTGAGACTGGTTCTTGACTCTCCAGCCAGGGGAAACAACCTCCCAGCATCTATCCCTGTCAAGCCCCTTAAGAATTTGATATGATTAATCTCACTTTATTTATAATGTATCTCATTTTTATGTTAAAAAATGTTGCTGTTACATTCAATTTGGATGCACATTTATACCTGCTTATCTCACACGAGTATCAGAGACTTCCATATTACATAAAACTCGTGACGCACTGTCAGCCTCAGTATATTTATTGGGTGCAATGAAGCACCAATATTCAGGGCCTAACGCCTGTTTCACAGCCCTGCTCTGAAATTGGACAGCACCAAGTGGAGTTTGCGTTGGGGAGGCGCTGCTCAGTTTTTCGGCTTTATCTGCGGCCTAACCAACAGTCCTTAAAGGGACCTCTGGAGGCCGCCAACACATCAGTAGGTACCTTGATGTGGAGCCAAAGGAGCTGAAGTTCTCCTCCTTGCCCCACGGCAACACTGTGAGCCGCTGATGGCCCGGGTTCCCTCCTCCCGTTCACCTCTCTCGGCCCAGGACCGACCTGTGACCTGTTGCTGGCCTCGCAATGGCCCCAGATTGGTCTGGAGCGTTCCGGCGAGCTGCCTCTCCACGCCCGGTTGGTCTCCGCAGCTTGCCAGAGTTATGGTGATGAGGCCTGTTGAGTACTGTTTAACGCCAAGAGGTATGACCTTGGCTCTGCTTTATTAAGGCACAAAGTGACTAATATACAAAATGGCTGGCCTTTTATACTTGGGCTGCACACACCTGCGTGCAACCCAATGGCCTCCAACAGTGACGCCATCTAGTGGCTAGTGATCCCAAAAGTACATACATGACAATACTGAGATATTAACAGTCTTTTACAAATTGAGACGGTCCAGTGTTTTACACTCCTGGGTTGACCGTATCGGTTCAACTCCAGCCTTTGGTGAGTGTTCAGAGTCTGTTGTGACTGGTGGCTGGGTGGCTGACCTGGTGGGAGTGGCAATGGCCATGTCAGGAATTGAAAGTCCATTTTCATTGAACATGTCAGTGATTGAAAGTTCCGATTCCTTGATGACCACTGAGTCCTCTGATGACGGGGGTAGGTTGGTTGGTCATCGATTGTCTCTTCCTCTGACTGTTCCAGTTCGTCTGTGTGTTGCAGCTTTGTCTGATCCATATGTTTCTTGCATGATTGCCCATTTTTGAGCTTGACAAAAAATTCTCTGTTGCCCTCCTTGGCCATGACAGTACCAGTGATCCACTTGGGACCCTGACCATAATTCAGAACATATACAGGATCATTTACAGAAATATCGCGTGACACAGCTGCGCGATCGTGATACCCTTGCTGACTTTGTCTTCTATATTCAACATGATTATTCAAGTCAGGGTGTAAAAGAGATAGCTTGGTCTTAAGACCTCTCTTCATCATTAGTTCAGCAGGCGAGACCCCGGTAAGTGTGTGTGGTCTTGTCCTGTATCTAAGCAGTATGTATGACAGGCGGGACTGCAGTGACCCTTGGGTTGCTCGCTTCATATTCTGCTTTATGATTTGGACAGCATGTTCTGCTTGCCCATTGGATGCAGTTTTGAACGATGCTGACCTTACATGTTTGATACTATTGAGTTTCATGAACTCTTGAAACTCCTGACTGGTGAAGCAAGATCCATTGTCGCTAACAACGATGTCAGGCAGACCATGTGTCGCAAACATGACACGGAGATTCTCAATGGTAGCTGTGGATGTGCTGGATGACATGATTATACACTCTATCCACTTCGAATATGCATCCACCACAACTAAAAACATCTTCCCCAGGAAGAGACCTGCAAAGTCTATGTGGATCCTGGACCAAGGTTTGGACGCCCATGACCACAGACTCAGTGGCGATTCCGCTGGTGCTTTGCTGAGCTGCATGCAAGTGTTGCATTGATGTACACATGATTCCAGCTCAGAGTCAACTCCCGGCCACCATACATGAGACCTGGTGATGGCTTTCATCATTACATAGAAACATAGAAACATAAAAAATAGGTGCAGGAGTAGGCCATTCGGTCCTTCGAGCCTGTAACACCATTCAATAAGATCATGGCTGATCATTCCCTCAGTACCCCTTTCCTGCTTTCTCTCCATACCCCTTGATCCCCTTAGCTGTAAGGGCCATATCTAACTCCCTCTTGAATATATCCAATGAACTGGCATCAACAACTCTCCGCGGCAGGGAGTTCCACAGGTTAACAACTCTCTGAGTGAAGAAGTTTCTCCTCATCTCAGTCCTAAATGGCCTACCCCTTATCCTAAGACTGTGTCCCCTGATTATGGACTTCCCCAACATCGGGAACATTCTACCCACATCTAACCTGTCCCGTCCCGTCAGAATTTTGTATGATTCTCTGAGATCCCCTCTCATCCTTCTAAACTCCAATGTATAAAGGCCCAATTGATCCAGTCTCTCCTCATATGTCAGTCCAGCCATCCCGGGAATCAGTCTGGTGAACCTTCGCTGCACTCACTCAATAGCAAGAATGTCCTTCCTCAGATTAGGAGACCAAAACCCAACACAATATTCCAGGTGAGGCCTCACCAAGGCCCTGTACAACTGCAGTAAGACCCCCCTGCTCCTATACTCAAATCCCCTAGTTATGAAGGCCAACATACCATTTGCCTTCTTCACCGCCTGCTGTACCTGTATGCCAACTTTCAATGACTGATGAACCATGACACCCAGGTCTTGTTGCACCTCCCCTTTTTCTAATCTGCCGCCATTCAGATAATATTCTGCCTCCGTGTTTTTGCCCCCAAAATGGATAACCTCACATTTATCCACATTATACTGCATCTACCATGCATTTGCCCACTCACCTAACCTGTCCAAGTCACCCTGCAGCCTCCTAGCATCCCCCTCACAGCTCACACCGCCACCCAGCTTAGTGTCATCTGCAAACTTGGAGATATTACACTCAATTCCTTTATCCAAGTCATTGATGTATATTGTAAAGAGCTGGGGTCCCAGCACTGAGCCCTGCGGCACTCCACTAGTCACTGCCTGTCATTCTGAAAAGGACCCGTTTATCCCGACTCTCTGCTTCCTGTCTGCCAACCAGTTCTCTATCCACGTCAGTATATTACCCCCAATACCATGTGCTTTGATTTTGCACACCAATCTCTTGTGTGGGACCTTGTCAAAAGCCTTTTGAAAGTCCAAATACAGCACATCCACTGGTTCTCCCTTGTCCACTCTACTAGTTACATCCTCAAAAAATTCCAGAAGATTTGTCAATGCCGGGATGCGTGCTATGTAGCTCTCGTACAAATTTCTCTCTCCCATTCTTGGGCATAACAACACGATTGCCCCACAGTATACAACCTGACTGAATAGACAGTTCACCTTTGCGACAAACGTAAGGTTTGGTCTCCTCACACATTTGCTTGGGTATGGCAGACCAATCACCTTTGAGGATGCAACTCTTCACCACCGATAAAATCGGATCCTGGCTAGTCCAGGTCTTAACGTGTTGAGCTGTGACAGGGGTTCCTTCACTCTCAAAAGCATCCATAACTAACAATAGGTCTGCCGGTTTTGGCGTTTCCACCTCCGATGTGGGCAACGGCAGACGGCTCAGTGCATCGGCACAATTCTCGGTGCCAGGTCTATGGCGAATGACATAATCATAAGCGGATAATGTTAGTGCCCATAATGTTGATGCTTTTGTTTTCAGAGAATACTGAAATGAGTGGCTTGTGATCTGTCTCCAGTTCAAATCGAAGACCAAACAGGTACTGATGCATCTTTTTAACCCCATACATACTAGTGCTTCTTTCTCTACCATGCTGTAGGCTCTTTCCGCTTTAGACAAACTTTTTGAAGCATACGCGACTGGTTGAAGTTTACCCGACTCATTAGCTTGTTGGAGTACGCAACCAATTCCATATGACGAAGCATCACAGGCCAATACCAAACATTTACATGGGTCATAATGTACCAGCAGCTTGTTAGAGCAAAGCAGATTAGTGGCTGTCTCAAAAGCTCTGTCTTGAGACGCACACCCAGTTGTTGCCTTTTCTTAGCAGCATGTGCGGTGGTTCTAATAAGGTGCTCAATTTAGGTAGGAAGTTACCGAAGTAGTTGAGTCGACCCAAGAACGAACGCCGCTCCGTCACATTCTGCGGCTTGGGTGCATTCTTGAAGGCCTTAGGTTTTCGCGTCCGTGGGCCTGATGCCGTCAGCAGCAATTTTCCTCCCAGGAATTCGACCTCTGGTGCCATGAAGACGCACTTCGAGCATTTCAGTCTGAGTCCCAATTTGTCCAGATGATGTAGAACCTCTTCCAAGTTATTCAGATGTTCCTCGGAGTCACGACCTGTGATCAGAATGTCATCTTGGAACACGACGATTCTGGGAACGGACTGCAGTAAACTCTCTATGTTCCTCTGAAATATTGTGGCAGCCGAGCGAATTCCAAAAGGACTGTTTATGTGATACATAAACAGTCCTTTATGCATGTTAATGCACGTAAGTCTCTTCGACATCTCGACCAGCTCCTGTGTCATGTAGGCTGACGTCAAGTCAGTTTAGTGAACGATTTCCCCCTGGCTACGGTTGCAAACAATTCATCGGCCTTCGGTAACGGGTACTGATCCTGTTTCGAAACCCTGTTGATCGTAGCCTTGTAGTCTCCACAGATTCTGACTATGCCATCACTTTTCAGCACAGGAACAATGGGGCTGGCCCATTCATTAAATTCAACCGGTGATATGATCCCTTCACGCTGGAGTCTGTACAGTTCGATTTCAACCTTCTCCCTCATCATATACAGCACTGCCCGAGCTTGTCTTACATCCGAGTCCACATGAATCTGCACCTTGGCTCCCGTGAAGTTGCCGATGCCTGGTATGAACAGCGAGGGGAACTTGCTCAATGCTTGGGCACATGTATCTTTCTCCGATGACAACGCCTTGATGTCGTTCCAATCGCATCTGAATTTTTTAAGCCAGTTCCTGCCGAACAGCGTTGGGCCATTGCCTGGGACAATCCATCGCAATAACTCATGAATCGCACCGTCATATGACACTTTAATTGTGGCACTGCCAATCACTGTTATGAGTTCTTTGGTGTACGTGCGCAACTTGGCATTGACTGGACTCAGCCTGGGCCTCACAGCCTTAGTATCCCACAGCGTGTCGAATGCCCTCTGGCTCATTATCGACTGACTCGCCCCCCGTGTCCAGTTCCATCAATACCGGCACACCATTAAATTTCACGTTGATTATTATCGGTTTGCTCTTAGTTAGGAACGAGTACAGTCCATACACTTCCTCCTCTGGTATCTCGGATTGCATATCCAGATCCGCACTAGTCTGACCATCATACTCCATGTGATGTGTCACAGCACATTTGCTCATCTGTGGACACTTGCGCTGGAGATGCCCCACTCTCAGACAGCCTTTGCAACTATAATGCTTAAATCAGCATTACTGGTGCAGATGATTTCTCCCACAATGCCAACGCGGAGAAATCGGATGCATTCCCGCTGGCGGACTTTGGGCAGCCACAGGTTTCACGGAGGCAGTCGGGTAGGCCCTGCCATGTGCCGCTCTGCCAAACGCCGAATCAATCATATTTACAGTACATGCCGAGTTTCGATTTTGCACTGATATCTGCTTTAGACTTCTATCCGTCGTCATGCATGACTGAGCGATCGTGATGGCCCTGTTCAAGTCCAATGTCTCCACCGCCAGCTGCAGCTCCTGACAGACCGCATGACGGTACTGGAGCTGCGGATGGACTCACTCTGGAGCATGCGCGATGCTGAGAATGTTGTGGATAGCACATTTAGTGAGTTGGTCACACCGCAGGTAAAGGTTAGGACAGATAGTGAATGGGTGACCAAGAGACAAGGCAAGAGCAGGAAGGTAGTGCAGGAGTCCCCTGCGGTCATCTTGCTCCAAAACAGATATACCGTTTTGGATACTGTTGGAGGAGATGACTTACCAGGGAAAGGCACCAGCAGCCAGGTTCATGGCACCATGGGTGGCTCTGCTGCACAGAAGGGTGGGAAAAAGAATGGGAGAGCTATAGTGATATGGGGACTCGATTGTAAGGGGAATAAGATAGGAGTTTCTGTGGCCGCAACCGAGACTCCAGGATGGTATGTTGCCTAGCTGGTGCAAGGGTCAAGGATGTCTCTGAGCGGCTGCAGAGCATTCTGGAGAGGGAGGGTGAACAGCCAGTTGTCATGGTACATGTAGGTACCAACGATATAGGTAAGAAGCAGGAAGAGGTCCTACAAGCTGAATTTAGGGAGCTAGGAGTTAAACTAAAAAGTAGGACCTCAAAGGTAGTAATCTCTGAATTGCTGCCAGTGCCACGTGCTAATCAGAGTAGAGGGAGCAGGATAGTTAGAATAAATACGTGGCTTGAGCAGTGGTGGGATTCAAATTCCTGGGACATTGGAACCAGTTCTGCAGGAAGTGCGACCTGTACAAAAGGAACGGTCTGCACTTGGGCAGGACTGGAACTGATGTCCTGGGGGTAACATTTGCTAATGCAGTTCTGGAGTGTTAAACTAATATGGCAGGGGGATGGGAACCTATGCAACGAGACAGGGCGAAGTAATATGGAGTCAGAAACAGATGGTAGAAAGGTAAAAAGCAACAGTGGAAGGCCGAGTAAACAAAGGCAAGAAACAAAAAGGGCCACACTACATCATAATTCTAAAAGGACAAATGATGTTAAAAGAACAAGCCTGAAGGCTTTGTGTCTTAATGCAAGGAGTATCCATAATAAGGTGGATGAATTAACTGTGCAAATAGATGTTAACAGATATGATGTGATTGGGATTACAGAGACGTGGCTCCAGGATGATCAGGACTGGGAACTCAACATCGAAGGGTATTCAACATTCGAGAAGGATAGAATAAAAGGAAAAGGAGGCGTGGTAGCATTGCTGGTTAAAGAGGAGATTAATGCAATAGTTAGGAAGGACATTAGCTTGGATGATGTGGAATCTATATGGGTAGAGCTGCAGAACACCAAAGGACAAAAAACTTTAGTGGGAGTTGTGAACAGACCTCCAAACAGCAGTAGTGATGATGGGGAGGGCATCAAACAGGAAATTAGGGGTGCATGCAATAAAGGTGCAGCAGTTATCATGGGTGACTTTAATATGCATATAGATTGGGCTAACCAAACTGGAAGCAATACAATGGAGGAGAATTTCCTGGAGTGCAGAAGGGATGGTTTTCTAGACCAATATGTCGAGGAACCAACTAGCGGGGAGGCTATCTTAGACTGGGTGTTGTGTAATGAGAGAGGATTAATTAGCAATCTTGTCGTGCGAGGCCCCTTGGGGAAGAGTGACCATAATATGGTGGAATTCTACATTAGGATGGAGAATGAAACAATTAATTCAGAGACCATGGTCCAGAACTTAAAGAAGGGTAACTTTGAAGGTATGAGGCGTGAATTGGTTAGGATAGATTGGCGAATGATACTTAAGGGGTTGACAGTGGATGGGCAATGGCAGACATTTAGAGACCGCATGGATGAACTACAACAATTGTACATCCCTGTCTGGTGTAAAAATAAAAAAGGGAAGGTGGCTCAACCGTGGCTATCAAGGGAAATCAGGGATAGTATTAAAGCCAAGGAAGCGGCATACAAATTGGCCAGAAATAGCAGCGAACCCGGGGACTGGGAGAAATTTAGAACTCAGCAGGGGAGGACAAAGGGTTTGATTAGGGCAGGGAAAATAGAGTACGAGAGGAAGCTTGCAGGGAACATAAAAACGGACTGCAAAAGCTTCTATAGATATGTAAAGAGAAAAAGGTTAGTAAAGACAAACGTAGGTCCCCTGCAGTCAGGATCAGGGGAAGTCATAACGGGGAACAAAGAAATGGCAGACCACATGAACAAGTACTTTGGTTCGGTATTCACTAAGGAGGACACAAACAACCTTCCGGATATAAAAGGGGTCAGAGGATCGAGTAAGAAGGAGGAACTGAGGGAAATCCTTATTAGTCGGGAAATTGTGTTGGGGAAATTGATTGGATTGAAGGCCGATAAATCCCCTGGGCCTGATGGTCTGCATCTCAGAGTACTTAAGGAGGTAGCCTTGGAAAAAGCGGATGCATTGACAGTCATTTTCCAACATTCCATAGACTCTGGATCAGTTCCTATGGAGTGGACGGTAGCCAATGTAACCCCACTTTTTAAAAAAGGAGGGAGAGAGAAAACAGGGAATTATAGACCGGTCAGCCTGACATCAGTAGTGGGTAAAATGATGGAATCAATTATTAAGGATGTCATAGCAGCGCATTTGGAAAGAGGTAACATGATATGTCCAAGTCAGCATGGATTTGTGAAAGGGAAATCATGTTTGACAAATCTTCTGGAATTTTTTGAGGATGTTTCCAGTTGTGTGGACAAGGGAGAACCAGTTGATGTGGTGTATTTGGACTTTCAGAAGGCTTTCGACAAGGTCCCACACAAGAGATTAATGTGCAAAGTTAAAGCACATGGGATTGGGGGTAGTGTGCTGATGTGGAAAAAGAACTGGTTGGCAGACAGGAAGCAAAGAGTAGGAGTAAATGGGTACTTTTCAGAATGGCAGGCAGTGACTAGTGGGGTACCGCAAGGTTCTGTGCTGGGGCCCCAGCTGTTTACATTGTACATTAATGATTTAGACGAGGGGATTAAATGTAGTATCTCCAAATTTGCGGATGACACTAAGTTGGGTGGCATAGTGAGCTGCGAGGAGGATGCTATGAGGCTGCAGGGTGACTTGGATAGGTTAGGTGAGTGGGCAAATGCATGGCAGATGGAGTATAATGTGGATAAATGTGAGGTTATCCACTTTGGTGGTAAAAACAGAGAGACAGACTATTATCTGAATGGTGTCAGATTAGGAAAAGGGGAGGTGCAATGAGACCTGGGTGTCATGGTACATCAGTCATTGAAGGTTGGCATGCAAGTACAGCAAGCGATTAAGAAAGCAAATGGCATGTTAGCCTTCATTGCGAGGGGATTTGAGTACAGGGGCGGGGATGTGTTATTACAGTTGTACAGGGCCTTGATGAGGCCACACCTGGAGTATTGTGTACAATTCTGGTCTCCTAACTTGAGGAAGGACATTCTTGCTATTGAGGGAGTGCAGCGAAGGTTCAACAGACTGATTCCTGGGATGGCGGGACTGACATATCAAGAAAGACCGGATCAACTGGAGTTCAGAAGAATGAGAGGGGATCTCATAGAAACGTTTAAAATTTTGACGGGTTTAGACAGGTTAGATGCAGGAAGAATGTTCCCAATGTTGGGGAAGTCCAGAACCAGGGGTCACAGTTTAAGGATAAGAGGTAAGCCATTTAGGACCGAGATGAGGAGAAACCTCTTCACCCAGAGAGTGGTGAACCTGTGGAATTCTCTACCACAGAAAGTTGTTGAGGCCAATTCACTAAATATATTCAAAAAGGAGTTAAATGTAGTCCTTACTACTCGGGGGATCAAGGGGTATGGCGAGAAACCAGGAATGGGGTACTGAAGTTGCATGATCAGCCATGAACTCATTAAATGGCAGTGCAGGCTAGAAGGGCCGAATGGCCTACTCCTGCATCTATATTCTATGTTTCTGTTTACGCAGGATCACCTCATGGTTGATGCCGATTACAAAGAAGTCCCGCAGCATGTCTGCCAACATAGCCTCGAACTTACACGGCCCTGCTAGACGTCTCAGGTCGGCATCGAATTCCGTCGCGCTCTGGCTCTCCGATCGAATCTGTGTATGAAACCTGTATCTTGAGATGATGATGCCGTCGTCTGGCTTAAGGTGGTCCTGTACCAGTGTACACAATTCTTCATACGTCTTCTCCGTTGGACTCACAGGCAGGAGTAGGTTCTTTATCAGACCATAAATTTTTGGACCGCAAACCGTGAGGAACACCGCCCGGCGCCGATCTGCGTCGCCGACCTCCTCCATTTTGTTGGCCACAAAGAACTGGCTCAAACGGCTCACAAAGTCTGCCCAATCTTCTCCTTCCACAAATCGCTCCAACAATCCAATTGTGCTCATTTTTGCATGCAAAGGTTCTTGTTGCCTGGTCGCCAAATGTTGTATTTGCAATAACTGTTAGACTAAGTACTGTTTAACTCCAAGAGGTATGACCTTGGCTCTGCTTTATTAAGGCCCAAAGTGACTAATATACAAAATGCATGGCCTTTTATACTTGGGCTGCACACACATGCGTGCAGCCCAATGGCCTCCAACAGTGACGCCATCTAGTGGCTAGTGATTCCAAAAGTACATACATGACAAGGCCCAAGGCCAAATTTGGGACGAGCCTCGAGCCCTCAGGCTTCTGTTCCTTTAAAGACCTTGAATACTTGAATAATATCTCTCCTGAGTCTTCCCTTATCTGGAGTAAAGAATGCCAACCTCTTCTCATGTTTCTGAGCTTTGAGATCTCAGTCGCACCTGATCTGGACAAAATGATCAACCAAAACAAAAACAAAAACAAAAAGCATGCCACTGGCCACCTTTGGTGATTGTCAAGTGCGATCTGTATTAGGGCTACCTTGATCAGATTATTGAATTAATTAATATACATTGATAGATGTTAATAGTTTCTGGCAATTTTATGCACTTGGTGGCCATTTTAGTCTGTTAGTAATCAGCTGTCTTGACTTAGCTGGCTCTTTCCTTATACACTTCATGCACAGCTAAAAGAATAGAATCATACAATTATACAGCACAGAAGGAGGCCATTCGGCCCATCGTGCCTGTGCCGGCTCTTTGAAAGAGCGATCCAATTAGTCCGACTCCACTGCCCTTTCCCCATAGCCCTGTAAATGTTTCCCCAACAAATATTTAACCAATTCCCTTTTGAAAGTTATTATTGAATCTGCTTCTGACAATCTTTCAGGCAGTGCATTCCGGGTCATAATAACTTGCTGTGTAGAAAAGATTGTCCTTATCTTGCCTCTGGTTCTTTTGCCAATTACTTTAAGTTCTGTGTCCTCTGGTTACCGACCCTTCTGTATTTAGAAACAGTTTCTCATTATTTGACCTATCAAAACCCTTCAAGATTTTGTTAAATCTCCCCTTAACCTTCTCTGCCCCAGGAGAATAACTGCTACTTCTCTAGTTTCTCCACGTAACTGAATTCTCCTGGCATGGAGTTTGCAGAATCCATTTTAATGTTAACATCGTTCTTAAAAAAATAAATTAAGCTAAAAAACTAGTACAGACTTTGGATAAAAAACACGGCATCTTTATCACAGCAATTCCATATGAAAGCATTAAGTGTTTGCTAACATTAGCAACTGTAATTACTAGTGCATGATAACTGTTATATCACCACTAACATAATTAATGACAATTTAAATTTGTGCGACAGAGCTTGATTACTGTGAGCCCAAACACAGATCTACAATTTGGATTTATGCTGCTGTAAACTTCAGTTTTCTGTTGCAGCCACTGCTGTTGTTTTGTGAAGAAAACACGGATCATTTTCTCCACCGATCCCCATTCACCACCACGTTTATTTCTCTCGGGCTTCTAGTGCTCTCTCATGTCACATCCTTGTCTCTTTTGTTCCCTCCTACCCACTCAACGTGTGTCTGCACCCTCTCCCAGCCCCCCTTACCTTGCTGCTTCCATCTAATTTGTTCCACAAGATTTATGACAATGGTTCCAGGGATGAGGGATTTCATTTAAGTAGATAGACTGGAGAAGCTGGGGTTGTTCTCCTTGGAGCAGAGAAGGTTGAGAGGGAGATTTGATAGAGGTATTCAAAACCATGATGGGTCTCGATAAGAAAATAACATAAGAATTAGGCCATTTGGCCCCTCGAGCCTGCTCCGCCATTCAATAAGATCATGGCTGATCTTCTACCTCAACTCTACTTTCCTGCACTATCCCCATATCCCTTGATTCCCTTAATATCCAAAAATCTACCGATCTCTGACTTGAATATACAAAGCTTCCACAACCCTCTGGGGTAGAGAATTCCAAAGATTCACCACCCTCTGAGTGAAGAAATTTCTCCTCATCTCAGTCCTAAATGGCCAACTCCTTATTCTGAGACTGTGACCCCTGTTTCTAGACTCCCCAGCCGGGGGAAACATCCTCCCTGCGTCTACCCTGTCAAGCCCTATGAGAATATTATATGTTTCAATGAGATCATCTCTCATTCTTCTAAACTCTAGAGAATATAGGCTTAGTCTACTCAATCTCTGCTCATTGGACAATCCCCCTCCCCCCCCCCCCCCGCCGCCCCCCCCCTCCCCCCATCCCAGACAGTAGTAGTGAGGTTGGGGACAGCATCAAACAAGAAATAAGGGATGTGTGCAATAAAGGTACAGCAGTTATCATGGGCGACTTTAATCTACTTATTGATTGGGCTAACCAAACTGGTAGCAATGCGTTGGAGGAGAATTTCTTGGAGTGTATTAGGGATGGTTTTCGAGATCAATATGTCGAGAAACCAACTAGAGGGGAGGCCATCCTAGACTGGTTGATGTGTAATGAGAAGGGGCTAATTAGCAATCTTGTTCCCTTGGGGAAGAGTGACCATAATATGGTAGAATTCTTTATTAAGATGGAGAGTGACGCAGTTAATTCGGAAACTAGGGTCCTGAACTTAAGGAAAGGTAACTTCGACAGTATAAGCAGTGAATTGGCTAGAATAGACCGGCAAAGGATACTTAAAGGGTTGACGGTGGATAAGCAATGGCAAACATTTAAAGATCACATGGATGAACTTCAGCAATTATGCATCCCTGTCTGGAGTAAAAATAAAATGGGGAGGTGGCTCAACCGTGGCTAACAAGGGAAATTAAGGATAGTGTTAAAGCCAAGGAAGAGGCATATAAATTGGCTAGAAAAAGCAACAAACCTGAGGACTGGGAGAAATTTAGAATTCAACAGAGGAGGACTAAGGGTTTAATTAAGAGGGGGAAAATAGAGTACGAGAGGATGCTTGCCGGGAACATAAAAACTGACTGCAAAAGCTTCTATAAATATGTGAAGAGAAAAAGATTAGTGAAGACAAACGTAGGCCCGTTGCAGTTGAATTCAGATGAATTTATAATGGGGAACAAAGAAATGGCAGACCAATTGAACAAATACTTCGGTTCTGTCTTCACGAAGGAAGACACAAATAACCTTCCGAATGTATTAGGGGACAGTGGGTCTAGTGAGAAGGAGGAACTGAAGGATATTCTTATTAGGCGGGAAATTGTGTTAGGGAAATTGATGGAATGGAAGGTTGATAAATCCCCGGGACCTGATAGTCTGCATCCCAGAGTACTTAAGGAAGTGGCCCTAGAAATATTAGATGCATTGGTGATCATTTTCCAACAGTCGATCGACTCTGGATCAGTTCCTATGGACTGGAGGGTAGCTAATGTAACACCACTTTTTAAAAAAGGAGGGAGAGAAAAAACGGGTAATTATAGACCGGTTAGCCTGACATCAGTAGTGGGGAAAATGTTGGAATCAATTATTAAGGATGAAGTAGCAGCGCATTTGGAAGGCAGTGAGAGGATCGGACCAAGTCAGCATGGAATTATGAAAGGGAAATCATGCTTGACGAATCTTCTAGAATTTTTTGAGGATGTAACTAGCAGAGTGGACAAGGGAGAACCAGTGGATGTGGTGTATTTGGACTTTCAAAAGATTTTTGACAAGGTCCCGCACAAGAGATTGGTACGCAAAATCAAAGCGAATGGGATTGGGGGTAATGTACTGACGTGGATAGAGAACTGGTTGGCAGACAGGAAGCAGAGAGTTGGGATAAACGGGTCCTTTTCAGAATGGCAGGCAGTGACTAGTGGAGTGCTGCAGGGCTTAGTGCTGGGACCCCAGCTCTTTAAAATATATATTAATGATTTAGATGAAGGAATTGAGTGTAATATCTCCAAGTTTGCAGATGACACTAAACTGGGTGGTGGTGTGAGCTGTGAGGAGGACGCTAAGAGGCTGCAGGGTGACTTGGACAGGTTAGGTGAGTGGGCAAATGCATGGCAGATGCAGTATAATGTGGATAAATGTGAGGTTATCCATTTTGGGGGCAAAAACACGAAGGCAGAATATTATCTGAATGGCGGCAGATTAGGAAAAGGGGAGGTGCAATGAGACCTGGGTGTCATGGTTCATCAGTCACTGAAAGTGGGCATGCAGGTACAGCAGGCAGTGAAGAAGGCAAATGGCATGTTGGCCTTCATAGCTCGGGGATTTGAGTATAGGAGCAGGGAGGTCTTGCTGCAGTTGTACAGGGCCTTAGTGAGGCCTCATCTGGAATATTGTGTTCAGTTTTGTTCTCCTAATCTGAGGAAGGACGTTCTTTCTATTGAGGGAGTGCAGCAAAGGTTCACCAGACTGATTCCAGGGATGGCTGGACTGTCATATGAGGAGAGACTGGATCAACTGGGCCTTTATTCACTGGAGTTTAGAAGGATGAGAGGGGATCTCATAGAAACGTATAAGATTCTGACGGGTCTGGACACGTTAGATGCGGGAAGAATGTTCCTAATGTTGGGAAAGTCCAGAACCAGGGGACATAGTCTTAGGATAAGGGGTAGGCCATTTAGGACTGAGATGAGGAGAAACTTCTTCACACAGAGAGTTGTTAACCTATGGAATTCCCTGCCGCAGAGAGTTGTTGATGCCAGTTCATTGGATATATTCAAGCGGACGTTAGATATGGCCCTTACGGCTAAAGGGATCAAGGAGTATGGAGAGAAAGCAGGAAAGGGGTACTGAGGGAATGATCAGCAATGATCTTATTGAATGTCTGTGCAGGCCCGAGGGGCCGAATGGCCTACTCCTGTACCTATTTTCTATGTTTCTATGAATCAGTCTGGTGAACCTTTATTGCACTCCCTCTATGGCAAGTATATCCTTCCTTAGATAAGGAGACCAATACTCCAGGTGCGGTCTCACCAGGGCCCTATATAATTGCAGTAAGGCGTCTTTACTCTTATACTCAAATCCTCTTGTAATAAAGGCCAACACACCATTTGCTTTCCTAGTTGCTTGCTGTACCTGCATGTTATCTTTCAGTGATTTGTGTACAAGGACACCCAGGTCCCTCTGAATACCAACATTTCCCAATCTCTCACCATTTCAAAAACACTTTGCTTTTCTATTTTTCCTACCAAAGTGGATAACTTCACATATCTCCACATTGTATTCCATTTGCCATGTTCTTGCCCACTCATTTAGCCTGACTATATCCTCTTGAAGCCTCTTTGCATCCTCCTCACAACTTACATTGCCATCTAGCTTGGTATTATCAGCAAACTTAAATATATTACATTAGGTCCCCTCATCCAAATCATTGATATAGATTGTGAATAGCTGAGGCACAAGCACTGATCTTTGCAATACCCCACTAGTTACAGCCTGCCAACCTGAAAATGATCCATTTATTCCTACTCTCTGTTTTCTGTCCGTTAACCAATCCTCAATCCATGGTAATATATTATCCCCAATCCCATGAGCGCTAATTTTGTTTAATAACCTCTTGTGTGGCACCTTATCAAATGCCTTCTGAAAATCTAAATACACCACATCCACTGGTTCCCCCATATCTATTCTACTAGTTACAACCTCAAAAAACTCCAACAGATTTGTCAAACATGATTTCCCTTTCATAAATCCGTGTTAACTCTGCCCAATGCTATTATTATTGTCTCAGTGCCCTGTTACCACGTCCTTAATAATAGCTTCTAACATTTTCCTCACTATTGATGTCAGGCTAACGAGTCTGTAGCCTGTCGTTCCCCGTTTTCTTTCTCCCTCCTTTCTTAAATAGTGGAGTTACATTTTCTACCTTCCAATCCGCGGGAACCGTTCTAGAATCTATGGAAGTTTGGAAGATGATAACCAATGTATCCACTATCTCTATAGCCAAATCTCTTAAAACCATAGAATGTAGACCATCAGGTCCAGGGGATTTATCGGCTTTCAGTCCCATTCATTTCTCGAGTACTATTTTTTTACTAATATTAATTTCTTTCCGTTCCTTATTCTCGCTAGACCCTTGGTTCTCCACTATTTCTTGGAAGTGTTTTGAGTCTTCTTCCATGAACACAGACACAAAGTATTTGTTTAATTGCTCTGCCATTTCCTTATTCCCCATTATAACTTCTCCTATCTCAGTCTGTAAAGGAACCACATTTACTTTCTCTAATCTTTTCCTTGTTTCGTATCTATAGAAGCTTTTATAGTTTGTTTTTATGTCTCTCGCTAGTTTACTCTCATATTCAATTTTCCCTTTCAATATCAATTTCTTGGTCCTTTTTTGTTGAATTTTAAAATCCTCCCAATCTTCAGGCTTACTACTCTTTTTGGCAACATTAGAAGCTTCTTCCTTTAATCTAATACTATCGTTAATTTCTCTTGTTAGCTATGGTTGGACCACTTTTCCCGTGGTGTTTTTATTCCTTAAGGGCATGTATATTCTTTGTGAATTATGAATTATTTTGCCATTGCTTTTCTACTGTCATATCTTTTAATTTACTTTCTCAACCTACCTTAGCCAACTCGCCTCTCATACCTATGTAGTTTCTTTGTTCAGGTTTAGGACCCTAGTTTTGTACTTAACTAACTCACTCTCAAACTCAACATAAAATTCTATCCTATTATGATCACTGTTCCCCAGAGTCTCCTTTACTGCA
Organism: Pristiophorus japonicus; assembly: GCF_044704955.1. Taxonomy (NCBI): domain Eukaryota; kingdom Metazoa; phylum Chordata; class Chondrichthyes; family Pristiophoridae; genus Pristiophorus; species Pristiophorus japonicus. Next base: position 24,283,085 of record NC_091985.1, read on the forward strand.
AGGTTATTACTTAACCCTGTCTCATTGCACAGTACTGGTTCCTTGATAGGGTAGATAAAGAGAAACTGTTCCCATTGGCAGAAGGGTCGAGATCCAAAGGACACAGATTTAAGGTGATTGGCAAAAGAACCAAAAGCGACATGAGGAAAACATTTTTACGCAGCGAGAGGTTAGGATCTGGAATGCACTGCCTGAAAGGATGGTGGAGGCAGATTCAATTGTGGCTTTCAAAAGAGAATTGGATAAGTACCTGAAGGAAAAAGAATTGCAGCGCTAAAGGGGAAGGGCGGGGGAGTGGGACTAGCTGAGGTGCTCTTGCAGAGAGCCGGCACCGGCTCGACAGGCCGAATGGCCTCCCGTGCTATAACCATTCTATGATTCTCTGCCCCTCTACATCACCTCCTGTTTCTCGTAGCAGATGTTGGTTCCTTGTTCCACTCCCTCCTGTCTCTGTCCCAGTGTCCCTATCAATCTGCATCTTTGGTCTTTCACATCTTTTCCCTTCTGTCCCTGTGCCTTCTTCTCATCGTCTCCCTATCTTTCCCAGTCTCTATCTCACTGTCACGCCTGTTCTTAGTCTCCTCCTCTCTGCCCCTTCCACTCAATTGGAAAGACACTGACAAAAATGTTTTAAAAATGAAGAAACCTGAAAGCAAGAGAGCCTGAAAAACTAATCTATTTCTCTATCCGTGTCCCCATCTGCCTTCTTACCTTTCTATTTGCAAAGCCAGTTTATTTTTAAATATTCATGACTAGTTCACCATCATTGCCTGGGGTCTTCACACTCTGCATGTCAGTAATTGCTTTCCTCAACTCTGCTGCTGTAATATGCCTTTTAATCCAGTCCTGTCAGAACCAGAGACCTTGGGGAGATCCATTCTGTCTAAATATTGTGAGGCTACTTGCGGGGACAAGTCTTGTCTTGGATAGATGCAAATATAAAAAAGACCAATTAACAGAGATGTAGTAATCAAATTTTTATATATTTTGATAGGTCTGATCAAGTTGCAAGGGACTTTTTCAATATATATATATATTCGTTCATGGAATTTGGACGTCGCTGGCAAGGCCGGCATTTGTTGCCCATCCCCAATTGCCCTCTGAAAGGTAGCAGTGAGCCGCCTTCTTGAACCACTGCAGTCCATGTGGTGAAGGTTCTCCCAGAATGCTGTTAGGGAGGGAGTTCCAGGATTTTGACCCAGCGACGATGAAGGAACAGCGATATACTTCCAAGTCAGGATGGTGTGTAACTTGGAAGGGAACGTGGAGGTAATGGTGTTCCCATGCTCCTGCTGCCCTTGTCCTTCTAGGTGGTAGAGGTCGCAGGTTTGGGAGGTGCTGCTGAAGAAGCCTTGGCGAGTTGCTGCAGTGCATCTTGTAGATGGTACACACTGCAGCCACGGTGCGCCGGTGGTGGAGGGAGTGAATGTTGAAGGTGGTGGATGGGGTGAATCAAGCGAGCTGCTTTGTCCTGGATGGTGTCGAGCTTGTTGAGTGTTGTTGGAGCTGCACTCATCCAGGCCCTTCAGTTAGTAAGGCAGTGTCATGCCTGTAAAGGAAAACAGCATTCTCGGGCAAGCAACCAATCAGGTTCCTTCCTAGTTAAGTCTAGTTCCTTCTCTCCTTTGGTGCGGGGAGAAGGTGTTAACTCACGAGGGACCTACAAAGAGGTAAACAGTGTAGAAAAACGAAATTCCACACACTACTCCAAAACAATAGGACCACAACAACAACTACTATTTATATATAGCTCCTTTAATGTAATAAAACATCCCAAGGTGCTTCACACGTGCGTTATCAAAAAAACAACATTTTGACACATAAGGAGATATTAGGGCAGCTGACCAAAAGTTTGGTCAAAGATGTAGGTTTTAAAGAGCGTCTTAAAGGAGGAAAGAGAGGTAGAGGGGTGGAGAGAATTAGGGAGGGAATTCCAGAGCTTATGATCTAGGCAGCTGATGGCATGGCCACGAATGGTGGAGCTTTTGAAATCGGGGATGTTCAAAAAGCTAGACTAGGTGGAGCACAGAGATTTCGGGGATTATAAGGCTGGAGGAGGTTAGAGGGGTAAGAAGGGGCGAGGCCATGGAGAGATTTGTAAACAAGGGGTTAGGAATTAGTCCATACTAGGAAAAGGCAAATTTTGGACTGACACCAGGAAGCTCACCTTTACTCAAAGAGTTGGTAACACATATAACGGACTTCCAGAGTAGAGGAGAACAAAGTCCTGGAACTGTTTGAGAAACAGTTAGAGCCTCTGAGGGAGGGGATCTTTTCCTAGTTAGATGAGCAAAGGTGGGCTACATCAGCTTCTCCAGTTCCACCCTTGCCCGCAGCACAAGAAGTTAATCTTCTCCCCTTTCCTCTCTGGAAGGCAGGGCAGTTGGTTTTGATTTGTTTTTAGGATGTGAGATGATGTCGGCTAGGTTCCGTGTGCTTTCCAGCACTACATCTTTCCAGCCGAGATCTCCACGCTCCTCCAAGTCTAGCCTCTTGCGCATCCCCTATTTTAATCGTTCCACCATTGGCAGCTGTGCCTTCCGCTGGAATTCCCTCCCTAAAGCTCTCCACCTCTCCACCGCGCTCTCCTCCTTTAAGACGCTCCTTAAAACCTACTTCTTTGACCAAGCTTTTGGTCATGTGTCCTAATATCTCCTGTGGCTCGGTGTCAAATTTTGTTTGAAAACGCTCCTGTGAAGTGCCTGGGGACGCTTTACTAAGCGAAAGGCGCTATATAAATACAAGCTGTAGTGGTTGGGTCAAATACAATGCGATCACATGTTAGTAAGAAGGAGATGTTAGCAGATCTTTCTTGATTCCCCTCATAATCTTGAACACTTCAACAAGTTTTTGAAGTCCCCTCTTCCCCAAATTCAGATAAAGTCCAGATGTCATTGAACACTGACAGCACAGCCAAGCGAAAACAGCAACAAAAATATTGCAGTCGTTTCACCCCAGGGCCAAGTGAATCTGACTGCAGCTATAAATACCAAATCAGTCATGTGCAGATTCTGCACCCTATCATGCGATGATATCACTGTGCCATGGCACAGTTGCCCCTGGGCTAACCCCTGCATTCACCCCAAATCATTGCAAGGTATCAACGGGATCTCGGCGTGGTGACTCGCTTGGATGTCACAAAAGGCCCACCTGGATTGGGAACCAATACCATTCTGGATGGCGAGGTACAACTGGGGATTTTCAGCTCTGCTTCGCTTTGGGATCACTTTCAGTCAAGATTTATATGCTTCATTTACACTGCCATGATCCTAAATCTGACATGAAAATCCAAGTATATAATCATTTACCGTTCCAGATACTGCCCGTCACTTCCACTGAGATCTCCACAAGATGCTGGTATGGCAATGAAGCAGCATTGGCTACAAGGCAGTCTAATCTAACTGCCACAACTGAGACATCATCATTCAATGCATTTCAGTCAAACTACAGACCTTAGGGTAGCAAAGGATGGCCGACGTAAATAGACTTGCATTTAGATAGCGCCTGCCATGACCTCAGGATGTCCCATGGCGCTTTACAGCCAATGAAGTACATTTTGAAGTGTAGTCATTGTTGTAATGTAGGGAAGCAGCAGTGTGGGCAGGCTCGTGCTGCCCCTGGGCCTTCGCCACTTCTCGGCCCCAGACTCACGCCTCTCCTGGGCCCCGGTCACTTCCTTCTACAAACTCTTGCCGCTCCTTCACCTCTCCTGCTGTGCCTTCCCGCACTGCAATCAGCGACTTGGCTTCGCAGCCGTCGCCCTCCTGCAGTGGTATACCGCCGCACGCTGCTCCCTCTGATGGCCCCGGCCTGCAGGCCAGGACCACGCCGATTTCCAGGCCGGGCCACGCACGCTGCTCCCTCCAATGCAGCCATATAAATAGCCCGCACTGCGATATGTGTGCGTGCTCGGTCCGTGCAGCAGAGCAGGTCTCCAGTCGTCTTGGGTAATCCTTGCCACTGGACCAAGACCTAGCTCTGTCAAGCCCGTGTGGTGGCTGGTGTGCAACGGCCACCCCACGTTAAAAAAATCCACGCACAGGCATCTTCCACCCTCCAAGATGTAGTTCGGGACCTGGAATATTAGGTCCTTCATTGAAACACCTGTGAACTCATTCCTTTTTGGCGTGGAAGCAAGTCATCCTCGCTTCGAGGGACTGCTTATGATGATGATGATGATGTAGGGAAGCAGGCAATAATATGGCCATGTCGAGTAAAGCTCTCTGTGCTACTAAAACAACTAAAACAACAATAACAGCAATTCCTTACATAGCACCTTTAACGTAGTAAAACGTCCCATGAGGCTTCACAACAGGCCTCTTTTCCAACCACAGAAGAGCATCTCCCATCAGCAACTTTTTTCTACTTTGTTACACCTTACGATTGAATATTCCAATTTAATGCTAACTGGTGCATATTAGGGACAGTCTTGTGCTGTGGGCCAATGACCAACACGACCTGGGCTTGTGAAGGTCAACAAGAGATGTTCATCCCGTCAGGCTGGACTGGGTTCCAATCCAGGTGTCAGAGGTGAAAGGACAGTGAACGTGCTAACCCACGGCGACGCCAAGTCTGCTGACAAAAGGAAAAGGTGACTGGAAGAGGTGTAAAGATGTAATGAAATTAAAATAAATGTAAGAGGGAAATAAATGTAATATGTCGGCAGGGGTGAAAGGATTGGGAATTGGACAGATCAGCCAATCACAGTAGTCACAGTAATTATTATGTTCAGGCTTGTTTTGTTCCTGTCAGTCCAAGGCTCCTGTTTGTATTTATAGCGTTCTCTCGATTTGGGGAAAAGAACACTTGAGATAAGGCTGAGTAAAATCAATTAAGCTTAGCACAGATCGGGTATCAGCTCTGAAAATGAGGTAACTGTGAAAGGAAGAAAAGGGGCTGCTTTTTAACTACATTCTGTGGTCCATGAACGAACCATGGCCTCCATTAAAAAAGTATCCAACAAATCCTTTTTATTACTATGTTGTTGACATATGACATGCAACAGAGAACATTGCAGCTTGAAGCCAGGGAGTGAACAATGGAAGAAAGGTTTTGGCGAGCAATCAGTTGGAAAATTAATGACATTCAACAGAAAGAAAGAAAGACTTGCATTTATATAGCACCTTTCACAACTACCTCATGTCCCTTGAGCTGTTCATTTGTCATTATTGCCATTCGAGAACCCCAATCTTTGTTTTGCTCTCTCTAACGTGTTTTTAAAGTCAGAATAAAAACAACTTCTTCACTTCCTGGTTCATTGTCTGTGAGAATTCTGCATTGTGATTGGCTGCTTAGACAGCTTGTTGATGTCACAGCAGCTCGCATTAGGGATTCCCCATTAACTTACACTGATCTCAATTGAACGTCGAAAAAAGAAAGACAGAATTGGATTTATAGAGCGCCTTTCATGGCAACTGGACGCATTAAAGCGCTTCACAGCCAATGAAGTACTTTTGGAGTCATCACCATAGGCAGTCCCTCGGAATCGAGGAAGACTTGTTTCCGCTCTTAAAATGAGTTCTTAGGTGGCTGAACAGTCCAATACGAGAACCACAGACTCTGTCACAGGTGGGACAGATAGTCGTTGAGGGAAGGGGTGAGTGGGACTGGTTTAACGCACACTGGATGCACTTCCTCCACTTCGGGCAGTCTCTGGCCAGGGACTCCCAGGTGTCGGTGGGGATGTTGCATTTTATCAAGGAGGCTTTGAGGGTGTCCTTGTAATGTTTCCTCTGCCCACCTTTGGCTCGTTTGCCGTGGAGGAGTTCCGAGTAGAGCGCTTGCTTTGGGAGTCTTGTGTCAGGCAAGCGAACAATGTGACCTGCCCAGCGGAGCTGATCATTAGTGTAGTCACTATTGTAATGTAGGAAATGCGGCAGCCAATTTGCGCACAGCAACTCTCACAAACAGCAATGTGATAATGACCAGATAATCTGTTTTAGTCATGTTGATTGAGGGATAAATATTGGCCAGGACATCGGGTACAACTCCCCTGCTCTTCTTCGAGATAGTGCCATGGGATCTTTTACATACACCTGAGAGGGCAGACAGGACCTCGGTTTAACGTCTCATCCAAAAGACGGCACCTCCGGCAGCGCATCACTCCCTCAGCACTGCACTGAAGTATCAGCGGATTATCAGCCTAGATTTATGTACTCAAGTCCCTAGAGTGGGACTTGAACCCACTAACCTTCTGCCCCCGAGGCGAGTCACTGAGCCCCAGCTGACAGGCAGAAGGTGAGGCTGTCTGAGTACAGTATGGATGAAGCCATGCCCACAAATATAAATCAATGGAAGCAAGCAGAGCCTTGCTCTCTCCCCGTATCTTCACCTGTTTTGCATGTTTAACTGCTCTTCCCTTAAAAGGTTAACTGGTCTCTCCCTCAACCACTTCCCGTGGCAAAACATTCCTTAGTACAACAATCCTCTGTGCAAAGGAACTTCTCCTCCTCTCTCTCCTCACTCTCTGAGTGACAATGTGAAATTGATGACACCTAACCACTGATTCACCAACCAAAGAAAACAGCCTCTCCTTTGTCACCCTATCATAACCCTTCAGCATTTTAAATTCTTCCAACTCTTAGCCTTCCCCGCTCCAATGGAAGGAATCCCATTAGCTCAAATATTCACCACTGGTGGTGGATGTTTCCTATGGTTAGGAGCTGTGGTCTTCTTTGTTTCAAAGTGACTTGTATTATTATTTTAGTTATAAATATGCACCTTTGGTGAAAGTGAAGCCTGGATCCTCTGACTTTCATAGAAACATAGAAACATAGAAAATAGGTGCAGGCGTAGGCCATTCGGACCTTCGAGCCTGCACCGCCATTCAATGAGTTCATGGCTGAACATGCAACTTCAGGACCCCATTCCTGCTTTCTCGCCATACCCCTTGATCCCCTTAGTAGTAAGGACGACATCTAACTCCTTTTTGAATATATTTAGTGAATTGGCCTCAACAACTTTCTGTGGTAGAGAATTCCACAGGTTCACCAATCTCTGGGTGAAGAAGTTTCTCCTCATCTCGGTCCTAAATGGTTTACCCTTTATCCTTAGACTGTGACCCCTGGTTCTGGACTTCCCCAACATTGGGAACATTCTTCCTGCATCTAACCTGTTAAACCCGTCAGAATTTTAAATGTTTCTATGAGATCCCCTCTCATTCTTCTGAACTCCAGTGAATACAAGCCCAGTTGATCCAGTCTTTCTTGATATGTCAGTCCCGCCATCCCGAGAATCAGTCTGGTGAACCTTCGCTGTACTCCCTCAATAGCAAGAATGTCCTTCCTCAAGTTAGGAGACCAAAACTGTACATAATACTCCAGGTGTGGCCTCATCAAGGCCCTGTACAACTGTAGTAACACCTCCCTGCCCCTGTACTCAAATCCCCTCGCTATGAAGGCCAACATGCCATTTACTTTCTTAACCTGCATGCCAACCTTCAATGACTGATGTACCATGACACCCAGGTCTCGTTGCACCTCCCCTTTTCCTAATCTGTCACCATTCAGATAATAGTCTGTCTCTCTGTTTTTACCACCAAAGTGAATAACCTCACATTTATCCACATTATACTTCATCTGCCATGCATTTGCCCACTCACCTAACCTATCCAAGTAACTCTGCAGCCTCATAGCATCCTCCTCGCAGCTCACACTGCCACACAACTTAGTGTCATCCGCAAATTTGAAGATACTACATTTAATCCCCTCGTCTAAATCATTAATGTACAATGTAAACAGCTGGGGCCCCAGCACAGAACCTTGCGGTACCCCACTAGTCACTGCCTGCCATTCTGAAAAGTATCCATTTACTCCTACTCTTTGCTTCCTGTCTGCCAACCAGTCCTCTATCCATGTCAGCACACTACCCCCAATCCCATGTGCTTTAACTTTACACATTAATCTCTTGTGTGGGACCTTGTTGAAAGCCTTCTGAAAGTCCAAATACACCATATCAACTGGTTCTCCTTTGTCCACTCAACTGGAAACATCCTCAAAAAATTCTAGAAGATTTCTGAAGCATGATTTCCCTTTCACAAATCCATGCTGACTTGGACATACCATGTTACCTCTTTCCAAATGCGCTGCTATGACATCCTTAATAATTGATTCCATCATTTTACCCACAACCGATATCACGCTAACCGGTCTATAATTCCCTGTTTTCTCTCTCCATCCTTTTTTAAAAAGTGGTGTTACAATGGCTACCCTCCACTCCATAGGAACTGATCGGGAGTCTATGGAATGTTGGAAAATGACTGTCAATGCATCCGCTATTTCAAAGGCCACCTCCTTATGTACTCTGGGATGCAGACCATCAGGCCCTGGGGATTGATCGGCCTTCAATCCCATCAATTTCCCCAACACAATTTCCCGACTAATAAGGATTTCCCTCAGTTCCTCCTTCTTACTAGATCCTCTGACCCCTTTTATATCCGGAAGGTTGTTTGTGTCCTCCTTAGTGAATACCGAACCAAAGTACTTGTTCAATTGGTCTGCCATTTCTTTGTTCCACGTTATGACTTCCCCTGATTCTGACTGCAGGGGATCTACATTTGTCTTTACTAACCTTTTTCTCTTTACAAATCTATAGAAGCTTTTGCAGTCCATCTTAATGTTCCCTGCAAGCTTCCTCTCATACTCTATTTTCCCTGCCCTAATCAAATCTTTTGTCCTCCCCTGCTGAGTTCTAAATTTCTCCCAGTCCCCGGGTTCGCTGCTATTTCTGGCCAATTTGTATGCCATTCCCTTGGCTTTAATACTATCCCTGATTTCCCTTGATAGCCACGGTTGAGCCACCTTCCCTTTTTTATTTTTACGCCAGACAGGGATGTACAATTGTTGTAGTTCATCCATGCGGTCTCTAAATGTCTGCCATTGCCCATCCACTGTCAATCCCTTAAGTATCATTCGCCAATCTATCCTAGCCAATTCACGCCTCATACCTTCAAAGTTACCCTTCTTTAAGTTCTGGACCATGGTCTCTGAATTAACTGTTTCATTCTCCATCCTAATATAGAATTCCACCATATTATGGTCACTCTTCCCCAAGGGGCCTCGCACAATGAGATTGTTAATTAATCCTCTCTCATTACACAACACCCAGTCTAAGATGGCCTCCCCCCGAGTTGGTTCCTCGACATATTGGTCTAGAAAACCATCCCTTATGCACTCCAGGAAATCCTCCACCACCGTATTGCTTCCAGTTTGGTTAGCCCAATCTATATGCATATTAAAGTCACCCATGATAACTGCTGCACCTTTATTGTATGCACCTCTAATTTCCTGTTTGATGCCCTCCCCAACATCACTACTACTGTTTGGAGGTCTGTACACAACTCCCACTAACGTTTTTTGCCCTTTGGTGTTCTGCAGCTCTACCCATATAGATTCCACATCATTCAAGCTAATGTCCTTCCTAACTATTGCATTAATTTCTTCTTTAACCAGCAATGCTACCCCGCCTCCTTTTCCTTTTATTCTATCCTTCCTGAATGTTCAATACCCTTGGATGTTGAGTTCCCAGCCCTGATCATCCTGGAGCCACGTCTCCGTAATCCCAATCACATCATATCTGTTAACATCTATTTGCACAGTTAATTCATCCACCTTATTACGGATGCTCCTTGCATTAAGATACAAAGCCTTCAGGTTTGTTTTTTTAACACCCTTTGTCCTTTTAGAATTATGATGTAATGTTGCCCTTTTTGTTTCTTGCATTTGTTTGCTCGGCCTTCCACTATTGCTTTTTACCTTTCTACCATCTGTTTCTGACTCCATATTACTTCGCCCTGTCTCGCTGCATAGGTTCCCATCCCCCTGCCATATTAGTTTAAACACTCCCGAACTGCATTAGCAAATGTTACCCCCAGGACATCAGTTCCAGTCCTGCCCAAGTGCAGACCGTCCCTTTTGTACAGGTCCCACTTCCCCCAGAACTGGTTCCAATGTCCCAGGAATTTGAATCCCTCCCTCTTGCACCACTGCTCAAGCCATGTATTTATTCTAACTAACCTGCTCCCTCTACTCTGATTAGCACGTGGCACTGGTAGCAATCCAGAGATTACTACCTTTGAGGTCCTACTTTTTAATTTAACTCCTAGCTCCCTAAATTCAGCTTGGAGGACCTCTTCCCGCTTCTTACCTATATCGTTGGTACCTACATGTACCACGACAACTGGCTGTTCACCCTCCCTCTCCAGAATGCTCTGCAACCGTTCCGAGACATCCTTGACCCTTGCACCAGAGAGGCAACATACCATCCTGGAGTCTCGGTTGTGGCCGCAGAAACTCCCATTTCTTCCCCTTACAATAGAGTCCCCTATCACTATAGCTCTCCCACTCTTTTTCCCGCCCTTCTGTGCAGCAGAGCCACCCATGGTGCCATGAACCTGGCTGCTGCTGCCTTCCCCTGATAAGTCATCTCCCTCAACAGTATCCAAAACGGTATATCTGTTTTGGAGGGAGATGACCGCAGGGGACTCCTGCACTACCTTCCTGCTCTTGCCTTGTCTCTTGGTCACCCATTCACTATCTGTCCTAACCCTTACCTGCGATGTGACCAACTCACTAAATGTGCTATCCACAACATTCTCAGCATCGCGCATGCTCCAGAGTGAGTCCATTCGCAGCTCCAGTGCCGTCATGCGGTCTGTCAGGAGCTGCAGCTGGATACACTTCCCACACACATAGTAGTCAGAGACACTGGAAGTGTCCCTGATTTCCCACATAGCACAGGAGGAGTATGACAAGGGTCTGAGCTCTCCTGCCATGGCTTAACCCTTAAATTAATTTACTTACTAAAATTTACTTAAACACCAAACAGCTACTTAGTAGTTCGCTGCCAATTAAACCAATCTAAAAGTCAGTCTAAAAGTGAGTTATACTTACCAGTCAAACAGCCAGCCACTTACCAGCTTGGCTGTGACGTCGCCTCTCGATTTCGCACCCCTCTATCTTTGTCTGCAGCTGGTCGGGCTGCTCTCTGGGCCTCCGTCTCCTACTCTCGCACTCCTTATCAGCTGCTCTAGTGTCAGCACTGGTAGGAAAAACAAGACAAAACAGCACCTGCCACCCCCTCTTGCCCGAACTCACCCACTTACCAAACTCACGAATGCCACTCTATGCTGCTGCACAACACAAAAGGTAAAGTTTTCAAATCATCTTCTCGTTAAAGTTATCCATTTAAAAGTAATGAATCCCTTATAATAAAGGACACAAGGAAAGGCTGATGGTACAAGAGTGTCCAAACTGTGGGAGGTAGGTGGCAATACAACCTGAAACTCAGGAACCTCTAGTTAGGCCACAGCCAGAGTACTGTGTGCAGTTCTGGTCACCACATTACAGGAAAGATGTGAGTGCACTAGAGAGGGTACAGAGGGGATTTACGAGGATGTTCCTGGACTGGAGAATTTTAGCTATGAGGAAAGATTGGATAGGCTGGGGCCTGTTTTCTTTGGAACAGAGGAGGCTGAGGGGAGACCTTATTGAGGTGTATAAAATTATAAGGATCGTAGATAGAGTGGATAGAATGGACCTATTCCCTTAGTAGAGGGATCAACAACCAGGGGGCATAGATTTAAAGTAAATGGTAGGAGGTTTAGAGGGGATTTGAGGGGACATTTTTTCACCCAGAGGGTGGTGAGGGTCTGGAACTCACTGCCTGAAAGGGTGGTAGAGGCAGAAACCCTCATAGCATTTAAAACGCACTTGGATATGCCCTTGAAGTGCTGTAACCTCCAGGGCTACAGACCAAGAACTGGAAAGTGGGATTAGGCTGGATTGCTCTTTGTCAGCCGACGCGGACACAATGGGCTGAATGGCCTCCTTCCGTGCTGTAAATTTCTATGATTCTATGATTCTATGAAACTCAGTAATATTTGTGCTTTTTTTTTGCTGGTTTTGTCCCGTTTGAATTTGTGGCTCGGGGAATTTGGAATGGGCTATTTCTAAGTACAGGTTGAGCGTCCAAAATCTGGAGTTCTGAAATTCGTAATGTTCCGGAATCCGGACACCGGGCTGATCCATGGTGGGGTCGTCCGGAAACCGGAAAATGTTCCGAAATCCGGACTCCCCCGCCTCGGAGGGCTGATCTCGCAGTAGCCTGACCTCCGGCGGCCCAACCTCGCCCCCTTACCTCAGCGGCCCGACCTCGCCCCGGCCTGACCTCGCCCCCTTACCTCAGCGGCCCGACCTCGCCCCGGCCCGACCTCGCCCCCTTACCTCAGCGGCCCGACCTCGCCTCCTCCCCCTTACCTCCCCTCCGTCACCGACCCTGCCCGACCCCACCTACCTTGGCCCAGGCAAAGACATTCCGAAATCCGGAGATACACAAAATCCGGAACAGCCTCGGTCCCGAGGTTTCCGGACTTCGGATGTCACACTTGTATTAGTAGCAGCTATGTGGTATATATACACCTCAATGGGAACATGAATTTAAATTGTATATGGGTGTCTCGAGGCTCCTTGGTGTGGGCCACAAGGACTAAAGGTAGGACACCCTGCTCCAGTAACTCTCCTATCACAGCATTCAACTGTACTTTGAATAACACCAATGTGTTTTGCATCTATTGCTTTGCTTGGTAAATCATCCCAAATACCTACCACTGTTTGATTAAAAAAGTCATCCTGATGTCTTCAGAATTTATTTTTCAGGATTATACCATGTAACACAAACAAGTCTCCCCTCCCACCTCTGTGCAAATGTTTCAGATGACAAGATTCAGTGTGTATCACATTAAGCAGGCACTAGTTGCGATCGCTTAAGGGGCCGGAGAGAAATTTCTCAGATTTTTTTCCCCTCAGAATTGAGCAGGGTTTTTAGCCTGGTTTTTCGACTCTCCTGGAAGATCACATGGCTTCCAGGTGGGGTGCGGAGTGTCTATAATGTGATCCACAAGGCATCGCAGTTGTGTGGGGCAGGCTGGATGGTCATTGTCCATATGATCATATGAGGTTCTTGGTGTGGATGCTTGCTAGACAGGAGCCCAGGTCACAGATCAAACTACAGAATTATAGCCCTATCCCTTCAACCCCCCCACCCCTCACCCCCCACCCACCCATCACCCCTCATCCCTCCAACCCCCCCACCCTTCACCCCCACCCCCTACCCCTCCAACACCCCCTAACCCCCACCCCTCACCCCCACCCCTCCAACCCCCCCACCCCTCCAACACCCCCCACCCCCCACCCCTCCAACCCCCCCACCCCTCACCCCCCACCCCTCCAACCCCCCCACCCATCACCCCCCACCCCTCCAACACCCCCCACCCCTCCAACCCTCCCACCCATCACCCCCCACCCATCACCTCCCAACCCTCACCCCCCACCCCTCCAAACCCCCCACCCAACACCCCTCCAACCCCCCCACCCCTCCAACACCCCCACCCCTCCAACACCCCTCACCCCTCCAACCCACCCACCCCTCCAACCCCCCCACCCATCACCCCCCACCCCTCCAACACCCTTCCAACCCCACCACCCCACCACGTTAAGTGCCCTAGTTATCTCGGACCATGTGGGAGGGGGAGATTTTTTACATGGAATTATATAGAATTTACTGCACCGAAACAGGCCCTTTGGCCCAACTGCTCCACACAAGCCTCCTCCCACCCTAACCCTATCAGCATATCCTTTTTCATCTTAATGTTCACCAGCCCATTTCAATGCCCTTGAATGGATTAACTCTATAACAAAGATGCCTATTGAATTGGCTCTGGTATGTTGCAACGGCAAACTGTGTGGTTACAGGGACAAATAGGGAAAATTGCAACGATCCAGAGATGGAGAGCCGGAGATGGACACCTCACCATTTCGCTGTTTTGTATACACAGCACAGCAGTTTTACCGTCCACTCCTTATCGTGGGCATGTCGAGTTAACACCCACTGTAAGCACTGGGACTGTACCTCCAAATTCTCATATTGAACTGTCCTTATGACCTTGTCTGAATGAGATTGTCCAATTAGTGACAATTAATTCCAAATTACAGACAGGTTTACGTGGTTGGCTGGGAAATCCACTGGGAAAATGGATTCCAATCTGCCTGAAAGCTGTAAACACGTCACATATAAATGGAGATCCAAACTGCTGTCTGCTGGGATCCAAACAGTGGTGTAAGTCAAAAGGGCGTTTTCTTTCATTTATCCACGTTCAATAACTCTTTGAAAATACCGTCGCCAAACTGCAATATTCTGCCTTGTTTGCGACGGGCCTGTATAGACCTCAAAACGGCTGCATCTAAATATAGTTCTCCTGCATCTGATTTTTTTTCTAATAAACATCTTTAGCATCTTCAGGTGTCCTACTCTCCAGTGACATCTCTGACTGCCAGCTTAATTAATTGTTGCTGAAAGATTGTGCCACAGGGGCCTTAACTGTCTCCTGCCTGAGGATTCAGCATTATCACAGATTACCTTCTCCGTGCCTGCAATTTGACTGCAGCTTTCTCTGTTTTTTTAGGTTGATGCAATAAGTGAAAAAACAGAGAGAGAAAAAATTAAGGACAGCACATCTAACGTTGCATATCTCATCTGCGTTTCCAAAACTCAGTCCGACAGGAATGCTCAATGTCAGACTGCATCAAGCAGATATTCTGCAGCAAGGACATGAGGGGTACTGTAAACATGGATGGTCCTATACCATATTTACCTTTCAAATGTGGATTTGAAATCGCCCTGTATGATACTTGTGATAAATGCAATTATTTTGCCCGCTATTTTATGGAAAGTCTTGATCTGGAAAATCTTTTGTTAAAATAGATAGAAGCTTTTTGGGTGAACGTGCTAACACATTAAATGCCAATACTGGATCAGATTTTGTTTGAAGCATTAACATGAATATTGCAGGGTAATCTTGTGCTAAAATAAAATTAGTAAGTCATTTCGAATGAAAGGGAGGTATTTTCTGGGTGGTCAGCGGGCGCGATCGGTGGGGGGGTCGGGTGGAAAAATGTTTTTTTTTTACAGGGGTCGAGTCCCTGCTATCAACCTGCACCTTACCCAAATGTCGGGTCTGTCAGTGCTGAGCTGAACTGACACGCAGCGGCCAGGGAGGCAATTCAGGGCATTCTGACCTTGGTAACAGACCATTGAGGACTATTTTGTGCTCACCCTCAGAGTTTACCACGCTGCTCGGGGATCAGGTCAGCAGGTCAGAGTTGAAGGACCATGGCATTATCTCATTACTTGACAGCTGGAAATGTGCCATAAACACTCCCATCCCACAGCTGTTCTCTTTCCAAGCACTGAAGCTGTTGCTACCTCACAGCCAATGCAGTGCTTTTCAGTGCAGTCACTGTTGTAATGTGGGAAATGCGGCAGCCAAATTGCGCACAGCAAGCTCCCACAAACAGCAATGTGATAATGACCAGATAATCTGTTTTCGTGATGTTGGTTGAGCGATAAATATTGCCCGGTACACGGGAGAGATTGCCTCTGCTCTTCTTCAAACTACTGCCATGGGAGCTGAGGGGGCAGACAGGGCCTCAGTTTAAAGTCCCATCCTGAAGATGACGGGCCTGAATTTGCCCCTTTCGATAAGGCCCGTGGCCTCCTGAAAGCGACGGCCACAGGTCTGTGTGGACTGGCCCCCGAGCCTCAGCAGAGGGGACTCCATTTTAAAAATGGCCCTTCCTCAGGGTTGGAGCAGTGCAGGGGACCGCTCCGCCGGTTTTCCCGCCCCTTCGTGCACGCGCCGACCGCTGACCGCCCCTTCGTGCACTCTCTGTGGCTCAGCAGCACGGCCGCCCTTAAAGGGGAGGTGGCGCCGCTGGCGACGCCATGTTATTGTTATTTGCCGGGCCAGCTGCCAAGTCGGGCCGTCAATTATGGCAGCGGGCTTAGCCGGGCCGTCAACAGGCAGCCTCCTCTTGGGTGCCGGACCGCTGGCCCGGCTGAAACCCTCCCTGGTGGCCCAGTGTTTGCCACTAAAGTGGCTGCAGAGTTTGCAGCGGCCCTCCCCTTTAACCGATGGGGAGGGACGTTGTGACATGCCACCGCGGTGATGTCATCAGTGCGGCGCTGATGACTTTGAGCGTCGGCTACTCTGACCCGCCCCCACTTCCACCCCGATAGTAATGGCCACTTCCACCCCTCTCCAAAAAAAGCACCGGTTTGGCTGCCTCATGAATCGGGCGGGGGGGTGGGGGGGGGCTTTTGGTGGGTGGTGGGTGCACGGAGCACATCGCAAACGGTAGGTGCGACTCATTTCGGGCGGTGGGCAATTTCAACCCCATCATCTCCTCACCACTGCATCGGGAGGTCAGCTGTGCTCAAGTCTCTCGAGTGGGACCTGCACCAGCAAAGCTTCTGACTCAGAGGGAAGAGTGCTATCTACTGAGCCACAGCATACACACATACTACACATACATACTACACACACACATAGATTTTCTACACATGCACACACATACATATGATACAAACAGTATATATTCATTTAAACAATGACAGCTTGAGATTTTGTGGGATTTATTAGGTCTGCAGTTCAGTTATATTTCAGTCTATAGGTGAGTTATAAGGTACAATCCTACCGAGCTCTGTGGACACCTGAGCGACAGAAAGGAAATCACAGCTGAACATTACTGGACTCCTCACAACACAGCAGGCAGCTCATCAGAGAAAAGGCTCATATCATTCTGCCATTGGGAATCCATCTTTTATTTAAAAATTAAATAAAGCTTGACACCCAAGGAGATGGAGCGAGATGAATTATTTATTATAAATAAAATTATAATGTGACAGGCAAATTTATTTTTTTAATTGATACAATATTACTTTTTTGGCCTGCCTACTGCTGGTTTTAAATTTTTGCATTCAAAAAAGCTTCTAACTCTGATTTAAAAATATAATTTTGTGCCACAGTAAATAATTAGCGCAGTGCCTCCAGTCCGGCAGTGAACCTTTTTGGTTATGATTGCTGCTTAAAACAATTAAATAAATCTGATTCTGTAAAACTGAGGGGCATTGAGGAGAATGTGGTAGGGCCTGGACGTCACTGCCTGAAAGGGTGGTAGAGGCAGAAATGCTCATTGATACGTCCTTACTATACAGTATAAATGCACACGAGGCCCATGCTTGAGAGAAGGTCAGTCTGTGGCCTGCCCTTTATTCCTTAGCACTCCAGTGATGAAGGTGGGTGGAGCTTACCCTTTTATACCTGAAGGTCCAGGTTAGGAGTGTCTCTCACCTAGTGATCATTGTTCTCTCAGTGTACAACTTAGGTCAGATTATACATGGGTTACAATGCTGGTTGAATACATGACATCACCTCCCCCCCAAAGTCTTATTGGGATCACAGGTTGAGTCTCTCTGGTGGTTTACGCTCTCTTGTGGAGCGCCTGAGATGGGGCTCCGGTTGTTGGGCGCTGGCCTGAGTGTCTGCTGTTTGCGGTGCCTCAGGCCTATCTAGACTGCCCACAGTGACTGAGCTCTTCTCCCTTTGGTTCCAGTGTTCGGTCACCTGTGGTGGAGTGAACTCTACATCATGTTCTTCCTCTGCTTCTTCTATGGGGTTGCTGAACCTCCTTTTTGTTTGATCCACATGTTTGCGGCAGATTTGTCCATTGGTAAGTTTAACTACCAGAATCCTATTTCCCTCTTTGGCAATCACAGTGCCTGCGAGCCATTTGGGCCCTGCAGCGTAGTTGAGGACAAAAGCAGGATAATTTACATCAATACATCGTGCCCTCGCATTCCTGTCATGGTAGTCATATTGTGGCTGGCGCCTGCTCTCGACAATTTATTTCATGGTGGGGTGTATAAGGGATAGCCGGGTTTTGAGCATCCTTTCCATTAGCAGCTCTGCGGGTGGAACCCCTGTGAGCGAGTGTGGTCGGGATCTGTAGGCCAACAGGAGGCGTGATAAGTGGGTTTGTGGGGAACCCCCTTGGATTCTGAGCATCCCCTGTTTGATTATCTGCACTGCTCGTTCTGCCTGGCCGTTTGAGGGCAGCGTGAACGGTGCCGTTCTAACATGGTTAATTCCATTGCCTGCCATGAAGTCCTGGAATTCAGTGCTTGTGAAGCACGGGCCATTGTCGTTGACCAAGACGTCCGGTAGACCGTGGGCAGCGAACATTGCCCGTAGACTTTCTACCGTGGCAGAGGATGTGCTTGAATTTAAAATGTCACACTCGATCCATTTGGAGTAGGCGTCTACTACAACCAAAAACATTTTCCCCATGAAAGGACCTGCGTAGTCCACATGGATGCGTGACCAAGGCTTGGCGGACCATGGCAGGGGCTAAGGGGGGCTTCCCTGGGCGCATTGCCCAGCTGGGCACACGTGTTGCACCTGCGAACACAAAGTTCCAGATCTGCGTCTATCCCTGGCCACCAAACGTGTGACCTGGCAATTGCCTTCATCATGACAATGCCCGGGTGCTCCTTGTGGAGTTCTCTGATTGGATACCTCTCTGTCCATCTGGGGCATGACTACGTGGTTTCCCCACAGTAGGCAATCGGCCTGAATCGAGAGTTCATCTCTGCGCCTGTGAAATGGTTTAAATTCCTCAGGGCATGCCCTGTACGTGGCTGCCCAGTCCCCATTCAGGACACATTTCTTGACGAGAGACAATAGCGGGTCTCTATATGTCCAGACTTTAATTTGACGGGCTGTCACGGGTGAGCCTTCGCTTCCGAAAGCTTCAACTACCATGATCATCTCAGCAGCATGCTCGGTAGCCCCCTCAGTGGTGGCTAGTGGGAGCCTTCTGAGTGCATCGGCGCAGTTTTCGGTGCCCGGTCTGTGCCGAATTGTATAATCATAGGCGGCTAACGTGAGTGCCCACCTCTGTATGCGGGCCGATGCGTTTGCATTTATGGCCTTGTTGGCGGCCAAAAGGGACGTTAGGGGTTTGTGATCTGTCTCCAGCTCAAATTTCCTGCCAAACAGGTACTGGTGCATTTCTTTACAGCATATACACATGCGAGCGCCTCCTTTTCTACCATCCCGTAACCCCTTTCTGCCTGGGACAGATTCCTGGAGGCATAAGCTACCGTCTGTAACTGACCCTTGACATTGACATGCTGCAACACACACCCGACACCATAGGACGACGCATCGCACGTTAACAAGTTTCTTACATGGGTCATATAGTGTTAACAGAGAGTTGGAACATAACAAATTGCGTGCTCTATTAAAAGCCCTTTCTGGCTGTCCCCCCCAGACCCATTTGCGACTTTTGCGTAGGAACACGTGTAGCGGCTCTAGCAGCGTGCTCAATTTGGGAAGAAAGTTACCAAAATAGTTCAGGAGCCCCAGGAACGAACGCAGCTCCGTCGTGTTACGGGGTCTGGGTGCTCTCTGGATTGCTTCCGCCTTGGACGCAGTAGGGCTGATCCCGTCTGCTGCAACCCTCATCCCCAGGAATTCTACCTCTGGAGCTAGGAAGACGCACTTCGCCTTTTTCAGTCGCAGCCCTACCTGGTCCAGTCTGCGTAGCACCTCCTCCAGGTTGTGGAGGTGTTCTTCAGTATCGTAACCCGTGATGAGGATGTCATCCTGAAAAATCACTGTACCTGGAATCGACTTGAGGAGGCTTTCCATATTTCGTTGGAAGATCGCGGCGGCCGAGCGAATCTCGAACGGACATCTGTTGTACTCAAACAATGGTGGTCGTGATGGTGGTCAGCTTCATCGACACACTCGCCAGCTCCTGGGTCATGTAAGCTGAGGTCAGGTACAATTTTGAAAAAAGTTTGCCACCGGATAGCGTCGCAAAGAGGTCCTCCGCTCTCGGTAGCGGGTACTGGTCTTGCAGTGACACCCGATTGATGGTGGACTTGTAATCACCACATATCCTGACTGACCCATCTGCCTTGAGCACCGGCACGATCGGGCTCGCCCAGTCACTGAATTCGACTGGCGAGATGATGCCTTCCCTCAGCAGGCGGTCCAATTCGCCTTCTATCTTTTCCCGCATCACATACGGCACCGCTCTGGCCTTGTGATGTACTGGCCTGGCGTCCGGGTTAATGTCAATCACTACCTTGGCCCCCATGAAAGTGCCGATGCCGGGTTGAAATAATTAGTCAAATTTGTCCAGGATCTGTGAGCATGCTACTTGCTCCACAGAGGAAATTGCTTTGACATCGCCCCATTTCCAGTTCATGACAACAAGCCAACTCCTCCCCAGTAGTGCGGGACCGTCCCCTGGGACAATCCAGAGTGGCAACCTGTTCGCCGAATCTTTGTGGGTCACGACTACCGTGGCACTGCCTAGCACCGGAATGATCTGCTTTGTGTAAGTTCGTAGCTGTGCGTCAATCGGCGATAATTTTGGCCTCCTGGCCTTGGACGCCCACAACTTTTCGAACTGTTTGATACCCATCAGGGACTGGCTGGCCCCCGTGTCTAGCTCCATTGATACTGGGATGCCATTGAGGAGCACTTTCATCATTATCGGTGGCGTCCTGGTGTATGAACTGTATACGTGCTCCACATGAACTCGCTGAACTTCAGCTTCCAGTGATTTCCCCCAGCGTTCACTTCTGCAATTTCTGCAGGTATTTTGCTCATCTCTGCAAACTCCGGCTGAGTGTGTGCCTCCACGCCTCCAACATGAGTTGTTGTTTGAAACAAAAGGTCCCTTGCCAGTCGATCGTCCCTGACTGCCCCTGTGACTGTCCTTGAATGCACCATTAACAGGTGTTGATGGCCCCATTACTGGCCGCATTGTCTCTTGCAATGGTGTGAATCGCCGTTCAGCTTGCCATTGTCTCTGTCGAACTCCCCCTCTGGGTTCGACTACATGTTGGGGCATGCCCGACTGCCCTTGTCTGCCTGGAGAACTGTGTGCTGCTTTAACAATGTTGAATCTCTGTCCCAACCATTCCTTAACACAGTACCTCTCGTCTGTTCTGCTAGTGGCCATGCTCGCGTGGTTTAAATCCCAGTTTCTCGTCACCATTGATACGTCCTTACTACACAGTATAAATGCACACGAGGCCCATGCTTGAGAGAAGGTCAGTCTGTGACCTGTCCTTTATTCCTTAGCACTCAAGTGATGAAGGTGGGTGGAGCTTCCCCTTTTATACCTGAAGGTCCAGGTTAGGAATGTCTCTCACCTAGTGATCATTGTTCTCTCAGTGTACAACTTAGGTCAGATTATACATGGGTTACAATGCTGGTTGAATACATGACACTCATCACATTTAAAAGTACTTGGATGTGCACTTGAAGTGCCGTAACCTACAGGGCTACGGACCAAGAGCTGGAAAGTGGGATAGTTCTTTTTTGATCAGCACAGACGCGATGGGTCAAAAGGCCTCCTTCTATTCTGTACATTTCTATGATTCGATGAATATATACCCCACCTCTTTCATTATGGCATTGCACTGGAGTAAGCCATGGCTGAATGGCTGACAATCTAGGCTGACACTCCACTGCTGTATTGAGGGAGTACTGCACTGTCGGAGGTACCATCGTTTAACCGAGGCCCAGTCTACCCTCTTAAGTGGGCATACGAGATATGGCACTATTTCGAAGAAGAGCAGGAGAGTTCACCCCGGTGTCCTGGTGAATATTTATCCCTCAACCAACAACAGAAAAACATTTTATCTGCTCATTATCACATTGCTGTTTGTGGGACCTTGCTGTGCGCACATTGGCTGCCATGTATCCTACATTGCAACAGTAACTATACTTCAAAAATATTTGATTAGCTGTAAAATGCTCTGGGACGTCCTGAGATTGTGAAAGGTGCTATATAAACGCAAATCTATTTGTCAGCCTCAATTGTTGTGCTCAAGTCTCTGGAGTGAGACGTGAATCCGCAACCTTTTGACTCAGAGGTGAGAGTGGCTGACTCTTATACATTGTAGGTTAGGCATCAGCCAAAGTATTGCGTCTAATTGTGGTCACCACACATTAGAATGGATGTTAAGGCTTGGGAGAGGGTGCGAGGGAGATTTATCAGAATGATATCAGAGATGAGGGACTTCAATTATGTGGAGAGACTATAGTATCTGGGATTGGTCTCCTTAGACCAGGGAAGGTTAAGGGGAGATATAGAGGTGTTCAAAATTATGAGGTTTGGATAGAGTATATTTCCACTGCCATAAGGGATCCTTCCATTAAATTTAATTATAACGTTCTTCTTAAGACATTGACTTACTTGACTAGAACTGAGAAGCATTAAGATTGGTGTATAATAATTCTAAGCCATTCATTTAAATTGGGGGGGGTCAATAATTAATTGAAAAAATTGATTATATGGTTTCAATAAAAAGTTAAATAAATGTGAATAACTTAGATAGGTTTAAATAAATGCAAGTAAATAAATTGAACAATTACATTTAAATTTCTCAGTTTTAATTTTAAACAATCATAGGATTTAATGGAATTAGCCAGTGTCATAAATCTCAGTGACAGCAATCACCAAGGGCTCCGAGCCAAAACTAAATAAATAATACTCTTCAGTCAGAAGATTGCGTTTCAAGTCCGACTGCATGAGTAGTGTGCAGAGAATCTTATGATTGTTTAAAATTAGAACTGAGAAATTTAAATGTAATTGTTCAATTTATTTACTTGCATTTATTTAAACCTATCTAATTTATTCACATTTATTTAACTTTTTATTGAAACCATATAATCATTTTTTTCCAATTAATTATTGACCCCCCCCCCCCCCCAATTTAAATGAATGGCTTAGAATTATTATACACCAATCTTAATGCCTCTCAGTTCTAGTCAAGTAAGTCAATGTATTAAGAAGAACGTTATAATTAAATTTAATGGAAGGATCCCTTATGGCAGTGGAAATATACTCTATCCAAACCTCTATGGTAGTGTTGTTGGTTATGTTACTGGACTAATAATCCAGAGTATATGAGTATATAATCCCACAGTAGTTTGAGAATTTTAATTCAGTTTTAAAAAACCTTAATCTGGAAAAAACAAAGTTGGCAAAAGTTACCATGAAGCTGTCAGATTGTCTAATCGAAAGACAAGGTGCTGTTCCTCGAGCTTATGTTGAAGGCCACTTCAGAGTCATATATAGGCCTCACCGGGTAAGGACATCAGTGAACCATGACACTCTGACAGCTTCAAGGTCACTTTTGCCAACTTTACTATGTTAAAGGCGCTATATAAATACAAGTTGTTGCTGTTGTTGTATCAAGCATTGGGGTAGGGGTGGACAATAAATGGCAGGTTTGCTGAGAACTAAGAACTTCTCTGCATGCTCCAGTGGTCCAGGTGGGTGTTCAAGATGTCATTACATTATTCAAACGTGAATTGGGTCTGTGGTGCATCCATTGGTCAGGATCACGGCCTGCATGTCATCATGAAGCAGGCAGAGGATGGTGATAAACTTTTGATGGCAGCTGAATTTGAGAAGGACACTCCATAATCCCTTATGGTTGACGGTGTCGAAGGCTTTTGTGAGGTCAAAGAAGGCCATGTACAGAGGTTGATGCTGTTCCCTGCATTTCTCTTGGATTTGACACGTGGTAAAGATCACATTCATTGTGCCCCTTAGTGGGCGGCATCCGCATTGCGACTCTGGGAGGAGCTCTTCAGCCACTGGAAGAAGGCGATTGAGGAGGATTCTTGTGATGACTTTCCCTGTGGCCAACAGCAGGGAAGCTTCTCTGTCATTACCGCAATTGGATCTGTCACCTTTCTTGAAGATGGTCACAATTACAGTGTCTCTGAGATTCCCGGCATGCTCTCCTCCTTCCAGATCAGAGAAATGAGTTAATGGATTTGCACCAATAGTACTTCTCCACCATGTTTTAGTGCTTCAGCGGGGATTCCATCTGCTCCCGATGGCTTATTCTACCTCATGCCGGGCTGGGGTTGTGCTGAGGTGGTGGTGGGCAGCATGCTGCGGGACGGAGTTGAGGACACTCACATCGAAGACAGAGTCTCGGTTAAGGAGATCTTCGAAGTGCTCCTTCCAGCGAACACTGACTGCCTCTCTGTCCTTGATGAGCACCTCTCCGTTCTTGGCCCACAGTGGTGAAGGGCCTTGGGTGCTTGGGCCATAGGTGGTCTTGACTGTACTAAAGAATCCACACACGTGTGGTTGTCGGCTAGTAGTTGGATCTCCTTCGCTTTCTCCACCCACCATCTGTTCCTTAGGTCGCAGGTTTTTTGTTGGACCTCAGCCTTCTGATGTCTGTAGAGCTGCTTTCTTGCTCTCGAGTTGTGTTGCTGCTTCCAGTTCAAGAATGCCTTGCGTTTGTAGCTTATTAGCTCCTGGATCTGTTGGTCGTTCTCGTCGAACCAGTCTTAATGTTTCCTGGTGGAGTGACCAAGCATCTCTTCGCAGGTGCTAATTATGGAGGCCTTGAGGCCAGACCAGGCACTGTGGTCACTCTGCATCTCCGGTTCACTGGAAGTCGTCAGGTTGGTAGTGAGGCGCTGGCTGAACAGGGTCTTTGAGTGCTCCAGCGTTGATTTTCCTGCGGCAGTGTTTCTGTTGCCGCTGCTGTCTTGAGGCTACATTGATGGAGATAACAGAGCGGATTAGATGGTGGTCCGTCCAGCAGTCGTTGGCTCCTGTCATGGCGCGGGTGATGCGTACGTCCTTGCGGTCCCTCGCTCGGACGATGACGTAGTCGAGCAGGTGCCAGTACTTGGAGTGAGGATGTTGCCATGAGGCCTTGTACTTGTCCCTCTGACGGAACAAGATGTTGGTTATGACAATGTCATGTTCTAAGCATTTTGTCAGGAGGAGGGTACCGCTGGAGTTGGTTTTCCCTACCCACTCTCTGCTGATCACACCTCCCCAGGGGTCTGTGTCCGTTCCAACTCTGGCATTAAAGTCACCCAGGAGGATCAGCTTGTCGCCTGTTGGAACGCGGGACAGGGATTGTTCAAGGCTGGAGAAGACTTCCTCTTTGGTCTCGTCTGTAGCTTCCAGTGTTGGGCCTATGCGCTGAAGACCGTAGAGCTCTGGTTCCGAGCTAGGCTGAGCCGAAGGGTCATGAGGCGTTAGTTTATCCCGCAAGGGGAGTCTCTAAGACAACAACTAGCTTATTTTTTATGGCAAGGCCTACCCCATGGAGGTGGCGTTCTTCTTCTGATTTGCCTTTCCAGAAGAAGGTGTAACCACCAGCTTGTTCCTTGAGCTGGCCAGCTCCTGCCTGCCGAGTCTCGCTTAGGGCGGCGATGTCTATGTCGAAACATCGGAGTTCCCAGGCAACGATAGCAGTACGGCTTTCTGGTCTGTTGCTGTTAGAGTTGTCCATGAGGATCCTGACATTCCAGGTCCCGAACTTTATTTTAAGAACATAAGAACATAAGAATTAGCAACAGGAGTAGGCCATCTAGTCCCTCGAACCTGCTCCTCCATTCAACAAGATCATGGCTGATCTGGCCGTGGACTCAGCTCCACTTACCCGCCCGCTCCCCGTAACCCTTAATTCCCTTATTGGTTAAAAATCTATCTATCTGTGATTTGAATACATTCAATGAGCTAGCCTCAACTGCTTCCTTGGGCAGAGAATTCCACAGATTCACAACCCTCTGGGAGAAGAAATTCCTTCTCAACTCGGTTTTAAATTGGCTCCCCCGTATTTTGAGGCTGTGCCCCCTAGTTCTAGTCTCCCCGACCAGTGGAAACAACCTCTCTGCCTCTATCTTGTCTATCCCTTTCATTATTTTAAATGTTTCTATAAGATCACCCCTCATCCTTCTGAACTCCAACGAGTAAAGACCCAGTCTACTCAATCTAGCATCATAAGGTAACCCCCTCATCTCCGGAATCAGCCTAGTGAATCGTCTCTGTACCCCCTCCAAAGCTAGTATATCCTTCCTTCAGTAAGGTGACCAAAACTGCACGCAGTACTCCAGGTGTGGCCTCACCAATACACAGTTGCAGAAGGACCTCCCTGCTTTTGTACTCCATCCCTCTCGCAATGAAGGCCAACATTCCATTCGCCTTCCTGATTATCTGCTGCACCTGCAAACTAACCTTTTGGGATTCATGCACAAGGACCCCCAGGTCCCTCTGCACCGCAGCATGTTGTAATTTCTCCCCATTCAAATAATATTTCCTTTTACTGTTTTTTTTTTCCAAGGTGGATGACCTCACATTTTCTGACATTATATTCCATCTGCCAAATCTTAGCCCATTCGCTTAACCTATCCAAATCGCTTTGCAGCCTCTCTGTGTCCTCAAAGCGATTTAGATAGGTTAAGCGAATGGGCTAAGGTTTGGCAGATGGAATACAATGTCGGAAAATGTGAGGTCATCCACCTTGGAAAAAAAAAGGGTGGAAGATGCCTGTGCATGAATCCTTTTAACGTGGAGTGGTCGTTGCACACCAGCCACCACACGGGCTTGACAGAGCAAGGTCTTGGTCCAATGGCAAGGGGATCCAAGACGATTGGAGACCAGACTCTGCTGCATGGGCCAAGCAACACACACACACACACACACACACACATATATATTCCTACTGTCCCCCTCTCTCCTTCCCACAGGCTCAATATATGTGCGGATCGGGGTCAAGCAAGGCTGTGTTATCGTCCTTCGATCTTCCTTGCTGCATTGCTCTATCTCACCCTCAGTAAGCTCCCCGCTGGAGTGGAGCTGATCTATAGAACAAACAGGAAATTCTGTCGCCTCCAATCCAGATCCAAGGTCATCACTTCCTCCGTCATTGAATTACAGTATGCAGATGACGCATACTCGGAGCTTGAATTCCAAACCATCGTCAACACCTTTAGTGAAGCATACGAAAGTATGGGCCTTACATTAAACATCAGTATGACAAAGATTCTCTACCAACCTGCCCCCGCCACACAGTACTGCCCCCCGATTATCAAAATCAATGACGAGGCCTTGGACAACGTGGACCACTTTCAATACTTTGGGAGCCTACTGGCAACAAGGGCAGACTTCACTGATGAAGTCCAACACTTCCTTCAGTGTGCCAGTGCAGCCTTCGATCGCCTGAGGAAGAGAATGTTTGAAGCCCAGGATCTCAAACTGCCTAAGAGAAGAAGACATGATTCGAAGAAAAGGAGGGAATTCTCCTGGCTAGATGGGAGTGGGAGAACATCGGATAAAAAAGATAGTGCATTCAAATAATATCACTTACAAGTCACATTTGGAGTTTGTAAGCATCTCTTACTCATCCCACATTGCAACAGTGACTACACTCCAAAAGTATTTCATTGGCTGTAAAGTGCTTTGAGATATCCGGTGGCCATGAAAGGCGCTATATAAATGCAAGTTTTTCTTTCTTTTGTTCATAATGCAGTTTCACCTTTGATTAGAAAGTATTGTTAAGATCAGCTTTACCCGATAATACTAACTCAGCAGTTCCTGTTTTAGATGTGTGTTGAAATGTGGTGCCCAAGTCTGCACCTTGTGCACATACAAGCAATACATTTATCAGTTATAGTTCTGTTACTCAGAAATCTCTTGAAACTTTGGGATTGGCCAACGTGACTTTACAGAACTTGGTTAAATAAAAACCTTATCTGATTTACAGTTGTCATCTACTGCCATAGCATGTGTAATCAGTATTTTTACTGTCATTACGATGGAATAGAACCATTTATCACCTGGCCATGTTCAGCCAGATAACACCATGGATGTTAACCACATGCTCCAGGCATTTTAGATCTGGATGGTACAAATAATAATGTCCCATTCTTTATTATTCATTGTGCTGTGTGTGTCATGGGCAGGTCATACATCTGACTTTTCAGACAAAATCACATGATCTTTCCCATTGTATAGTATCTAAAAGCTCCTCAATCTGGCCCCAGCTACCATCCTGTGCTATTTCTGACCACTAGCATGAGGTTAGTGAGTCATTTACGAGAAAATAAACATTCTTATAGTCTGAGAAAACCTTTATTTTTCAATCTGTGTGTGTTTTGTCAATCTCTCAAGTTGATACGAAATGAGGTGAAGTTTGGTTCAAATCGTAAGCTGCATTATGCGACAGTGAAGAGAAATGTACAAGATTAATAAGTATGATCAGATTTGCTTAGTTCATTGCTTATATTCTCGTAATGATACAAAATAAAGAACAGTCAATGCAACCCCCATCCAGTGGGTCGTCTTACTTAACTAAATGGAATAATTTCCGCAGCCTGTCCTACAGTGCAAGATAGCTGATTCCTGCGGGCCACTGTCTTTATTTCTAACCTATCTGCAGCACCTTGTGTCCTGCCTGTGCAGTCCTGTTTCCAAAAGCCAGGCCTCTTTTTTAGGTGTATAAGATTCTGCTTTCGCCTTGACTGCTCACAATCAGGAAGAGATCGATAGGTGCTGGGTGTTTATCGCTCACAAAGACAAGCCACCAAATTGCCTGTGGCTTGGTTCTCTGGGGAAAAACAACTTCCAATTATTAACTATTGCAAAAGCGAAACACTGCGGAGGCTGGAATCTGAAATAAAAACAGAAAATGCTGGAAATCTCAGTGGGTCAGGCAGCTGTGGAGAGGAAGGAGAGTTAATGTTTCGGGTCGATGGCCCTTCGTCAGAACTGGAGAGTGTTCGAAATGAACAGATTCTTAAGGAGCACTAAAAGGGGGAGGGAAGAAAAGAACAAAAGGGAAGGTCTGTGATCAGGTGGAAGACAGGAGAGATTAGAGAGACAAAAGGGATGATGGGTCGACTTGAGATGGTAATGGCAGGAGTTAGAAAAAGATTAGTTTAGATAGGGTGTAAATGACAGGATAATTATCAGCTGCCATGGGAAACAAAGAGAGAGAAAAAATACGTTAGAGCAAAATAGGCAGAGGTTAAGATCTGAAATTGTTGAACTCGATGTTGAGGCCAGAAGGCTGTAATTATTAACCACCGTTGGATTCCCAACCCAGCATGGGCTGCCTGAGAAACCAACCCCTTCAAGACAAGCTTTAACTCACAACACATTTTCAAGTGGCCCATATCCAGGGAGAAATGGCCAAAGAATCCTGAAACAGGACAGCCTCCTATCTTCGTTGCTCAGAACATCCCACAAGAGATCACCTTCTGAAACCGCTTGTGTTGTTTGGCAACATACGTCACTGAGCTATCACCGCAGTTTGGAGAAATTGTCATTCTTTAGCCTGTAAACAAGGTAGTTGAGAAATATAGAGGTATATAAGAAATTAAGTGCTAAACAATGAGTATTATTTTGTGATAAATTATGGCAGTAGAATAAGGGGCATATGTTCAAACAAATGGAAGGCTAGTGTCGGGTACAATGTTTTCTGAACATGCTCCGTGCTATGCCATCTCTTTAATCCCCTCACTTCCAATCCAACTTCTTTTCTCCTTCGAATTTCTTTCTTGCTTATCCTATAAGAAAGGTGATCTCTCTTACTTTTTCTATAATCCTAATGCCCGTAAATTGATATTTTCTAAAGTTATGGAAGCCATTGTTAACTCTCTAAGTATTTGCTGCCTTGAGGATTCTGGCCTAATTCAGTCTGGTTTTTGGCAGGCTGGTTCCACCCGCGATCTTGTTGCCTATGTTACACAATCTGGAAACCTGCTCTTGAACACATTAGTGAATCATCAATCACTGTCTTCGACATCTCCCGAGCCCTTTTCAGGGTCTGAACCATTAACTTGTAATCATGTTAGCAGAGTGCTTGCAGCTCTTTAGTTTCTTATGAAAGTGTTCTATCAGTACTGTAGTTCCTGGAGCTCTGTTCTCTCTCCCACTCTTCATATTGATGGTCTCCTCCATTCATCATGCAACATATCCGTGATTTTGCTGATGTTTTCATTCTATATTCATCAACTTCCTTCACATTGCACATCCAAGGGGTATGCTCCACCCAGTAGGCTGTTAAAATTGTAGCGGGGACCTATGTACATCAAAGGCCCCCGATTTGCATGGATCAATGACCTGATTCACTGTGGGAGGTGTCTGCATGTAGTATTTCTATAGGGTCCGCCGTGACTCAGTGGGCAGCACCCTTGCCTCTGAGTAAGATGTTTGTAGGTTCAAGTTCCACTCCAGAGACGAGAGCACAAAATAAAATCTAGGCTAACGCTCCAGTCTAGTACTGAGGGAGTGCTGCACTGTCAGAGGTGCCGTCTTTTGGACAAAATCTTAAACCGAGGCCCCGTCTGCTCTCTCTCAGGCGGCTGTAAAAGATCCCATGGCACTATTGCGAAGAAGAGCAGGTGAGTTACCACTAGGGTCCTGGTCAATATTTATCCCTCAAACAACATCACTAAAAAAACATTATCTGGTCATTATCACATTGCTGTGTGCAAATTGGCTGCTGTGTTTCCTACAGCAGTGACTACACTTCAGAAGTACTTAATTGACTATAAAGCACTTTGAGACATCCTGAGGTAGTGAAAGATGCTATATAAATGCAAGTCTTTAATTTTTCTTTCATCTCATCAATGCATCAACATGCTTTGTGGTGTCAGACTGCCAATCAAATGGTGCCATCGACATCAGAATAGGTTTTTTGAATGACAGACACAAATATGTTGACTCTAGCTTCTGTTTCGTTGTACTTATAGTATGTATAACTTATTCTCCCCCTCGCCCCCCCCTCCCCCCCAACAAAAAGATCCCCATTTGTTGCAAAGTATGAAGCGGAAGGAAGTGGTACATAATCTATAGCTTCAACCAAAAGCAAATTACTGCGGATGCTGGAATCTGGAATAAAAACAGAAAATGCTGGAAAACTCAACGGGTCAGGCAGCATCTGTGGAGAGGAAGCAGAGTTAACGTTTCGGGTCGATGACCCTTCGTCAGAACTGGAGAGTGTTCGGAAAGAACAGATTCTTAACAGGCACTGAAAGGGGAGGGGAAGAAAGAACAAAAGGGAAGGTCTGTGATAGGGTGGAAGGCAGGAGAGAATGGATAATGGCCCAAATTCAAATGGTAATGCCAGGAGTTAGAAAAACATTAGTCAAGATAAGGTGTGAATGGTGGGATTATGACCAACTGCCTTTAGAGACAAGGTGAAAAAAAGAAGGAAACAGGCTCTGAGGGGGATGGAGGGATGGTGGTTGGGGGGGGGGGGGGGGCGGTGGGGGGGGGGGGGGGGTGGGGGGAGGGAGGGAGCCAAAGATTGGCAGAGGTTATGCTCTGAAATTGTTGAACTTGATGTTGAGCCCAGATGGTTATAAAATGCCTAAACAAAAGTTGAGGTGCTGTTCCTCGAGCTTGAGTTGAGCTTCATTGGAACAGTGTAGGAGACCGAGGTCAGAGAGCTCAGAGTGGAGAATTAAAGTGAAGCTCAGGGTCACACTGTGGACTGAACGGAGGTGCTCTGCAAAGTGGTCACCCAATCTACACTTGATCTCCCCAATATAGAGGAGACCACATCATGAGCAGCGAATACAGTATACTAAATTGAAAGAAGTACAAGTAAATCGCTGTTTCTCCTGGAAGGAGTATTTGGGGCTCTGGATAGTGGGAAGGGAGGAGGTAAAAGGGCAGGTGTTGCATCTCCTGTGCTTGCATGGGAAGATGCCGTGGAAAGAGGAGGGGTTGCTGGGGGTGACTGCGGAATGGACCAGGGTGTCGCGGAGGGAGTGGTCCCTTCGAAATGCTGAGAGGGGAGGGGAGGAGAAGATGTGATTGGTGGTGGGATCACACTGGAGGTGGCGGAAATGGCAGAGGATGATCTGTTGAATGTGGAAGCTGGTGGAGTGAAAGGTGAGGACAAGGGAAACCCTGTTGTGGTTCTGGAGGGAGGGGAAGGGTGAGAGCAGAGGTGCGGGAAATAGAATGGACACGGTTGCGGGCCATGTTAACCACGGCGGAGGGGAATCCTCGGTAAGGAAAAAGGAAGACATGTCAGAGGCACTGGTGTGAAAGGTGGCGTCATCAGAACAGATGCGACGGAGACGGAGAAACTGGGAGAATGGAATGGAGTCCTTACAGGATGCGGGGTGGGAGGAAGTGTAGTCCAGGTAGCTGTGGGAGTCAGTGGGCCTATCGTGGATACTGGTCGAAATCCTATCTCCAGAGATGGAGATGGAGAAGTAGAGGAAGGGAAGGGAAGATTCGGAGATGGACCATGTGAAGGTGAGGGAAGGGTGGAAAATGGATACAAAGTGAATGAACATTTCTAGTTCAGGGCGAGAGCAGGAAATGGCATTGATACAGTCATCAATGTACTGGAAAAAGAGGTGAGGGAGGGGACCCGAGTAGGACTGGAAAAAAGAATGTTCCACATATCCCACGAAAAGGCGGGCATAGCTAGGGCCCATGCGAGTTCCCGTAGCAACACCTTTAATTTGGAGGAAGTGAGTGGAGTTAAAGGAGAAGTTGTTCAATGTGAGAACAAGTTCGGCCAGGCGGAGGAGGGTGATGGTGGATGTGGACTGGTTGGACCTCTGCTCGAGGAAGAAGCGGAGCGCCCTCAGGCCATCTTGTTGGGGGATGGAAGTGTAGAGGGATTGGACGTCCATGGTGAACAGGAGACGGTTGAGGCCAGGAAACTGGAAACTGTTAAAGTGACGGAGGGCGTCGGAGGAGTCGCGGATGTAGGTGGGAAGAGACTGGACAAGGGGAGAAAAAATAGTTAAAATAGGAAGAAAAAAGTTCCGTGGGGCAGGAACAGGCTGAAACGCTGGGTCTACCGGGGCAGTCCTGTTTATGGATCTTGGGAAGGAGGTAGAAGCAGGCTGTACGGGGTTGGGGAACTATGAGGCTGTGGAGGGAAGATCTCCAGAGGAGATGAGGTAGGTGATTGTCTGGGAAATGATGGCTTGATGTTCAGTAGGGGGGTCATGGTTCAGGGGGAGGTATGAGGAGGTGTCAGAGATCTTCTATCACAGACCTTTCCTTTTGTTCTTTCTTCCCCTCCCCCTTTCAGTGTCTGTTAGGAATCTGTTCTTTCGCGAACACTCTCCAGTTCTGCTTCCTCTCCACAGATGCTGCCTGACCCGCTGAGATTTCCAGCATTTTCTGTTTTTATCTCTAGCTTCATGCCTGGTCTAGTGGCCATGTAACATTTGGGAAAGTAGTCCATCATTTGACGGTTGAAGGGGCATCAAGTGACCAAGATGCTGCAGCATTCTTGCTGCGGAAATTGTCATGTAGTCTGACTGGGAATAATCAAGGATTTTACCATTTCAACATTGTCGTCTCTGTAAACTCAGTTTCAAAAATGGGCACTATTCGGGGTTTGGAGAGAAATTTCCCAGGAGTTTTTTCCCTAAATTGGTACGTTTACATGTGTTTACAGTAACTTACAACAGCATAATATCTTAGAATGGTTACAGCACAGAAGGAGGCCATTCGGCCCATCGAGCCTGTGCAGCTCTATGCAAGAGCACTTCAGTTAGGCCCTCTCCCCTGACCTTTCTCCGTAACCCTGCAAATTTCTTTCCTTCAGGTACTTATCCAACTCCCTTTTGAAAGCAGCGATTGAGTCTGCCTCCACCACACTTTCAGGCAGTGCATTCCAGATCCTAACCACACGCTGCGTAAAAATATTTTTACTCATGTCGCCTTTGGTTCTTCTGCCAATCACCTTAAACCTGTGTCCCCTGGTTCCCTTCCACCAATGGGAACAGTTTCTCTCTCTACTCTTTCTAGGAAGGACGTTCTTGCTATTGAGGGAGTGCAGCGAAGGTTCACCAGACTGATTCCCAGGATGGTAGGACGTAGAAACATAGAAACATAGAAAATAGGTGCAGGAGTAGGCCATTCGGCCCTTCAAGCCTGTACCACCATTCAATATGATCATGGCTGATCATTCACCTCAGTACCCCTTTCCTGCTTTCTCTCCATACCCCTTGATCCCTTTAGCCACAAGGGCCATATCTAACTCTCTTTTGAATATATCCAATGAACTGGCATCAACGACTCTCTGGGGCAGGGAATTCCACAGGTTAACAACTCTCTGAGTGAAGAAGTTTCTCCTCATCTCAGTCCTAAATGGCCTACCCCTTATCCTAAGACTGTGTCTCCTGGTTCTGGACTTCCCCAACATCGGGAACATTCTTCCCGCATCTAACCTGTCCCGTCCCATCAGAATCTTATACGTTTCTATGAGATCCCCTCTCATCCTTCTAAACTCCAGTGTATAAAGGCCAGTTGATCCAGTCTCTCCTCATATGTCAGTCATTGAAAGGAAGCCCAGAACCAGGAGACACAGTCTAAGGATAAGGGGTAAGCCATTTGGGCTGAGATGAGGAGAAACGTCTTCACTCAGAGAGTTGTTAACCTGTGGAATTCCCAACCGCAGAGAGTTGTTGATGCCAGTTCATTGGATATATTCAAGAGGGAGTTAGATATGGCCCTATGGCTAAAGGGATCAAGGGGTATGGAGAGAAAGCAGGAAAGGGGTACTGAGGTGAATGATCAGCCATGATCTTATTGCATGGCGGTGCAGGCTCGAAGAGCCGAATGGCCTACTCCTGCACCTATTTTCTATGTTTCTATGACCCCTCATGATTTTGAACACCTCGATCAAATCTCCCCTCAACCTTCTCTGCTCTAAGGAGAACAACCCCAGCTTCTCCAGTCTATCCACGTAACTGAAGTCGCTCATTCCTGGTACTATTATTGTAAATCTTTTCTGCACCCTCTCTAAGGCCTTCACATCCTTCCTAAAGTGTGGTGCCCAGAATTGGACACAATACTCCAGTTGAGGCCAAGCAAGTGTTTTATACAGGTTCATTATAACTTCCGTACTTTTGTACTCTATTTATGAAGCCCAGGATCCCACATGCTATTTTAACCGCTTTCTCAAACTGCTCTGCCACCTTCAACAATTTGTCTCTCTGTTCATGCACCCTTTAGAATTTTACCCTTTAGTTTATATTGCCTCTCCTTGTTCTTCCTACCAAAATGTATCACTTCGCACTTTTCTGCGTTAAATTTCATCTGCCCCGTATCTGCCCATTCCACCAGCCTGTCTATGTCCTCCTGAAGTCTTTCACTATCCTCCTCACTGTTCACTATACTTCCAAGTTTTGTGTCATCTGCAAATTTTGAAATTGTGCCCATTACACCCAAGTCTATGGGCTAGATTTTCCATTATTATTGCATGCATACTGCCTACTTAACGTCTATTTTAACACTGAAATGAGGTATAATGCCCATATATCGTCCATTTAGCCACAAAATGGAAAGTAACGCCCATTTCTCGGTCACTATTCGCCGAGCGTTACTTTCGGGATGTACGTAACGCCGATAAAAAATAACACCGCCTGCCTACTTTTTTTGGGCGGAAAGATCAGAATGGGTGAAACCAACGCCCATAATATCGCCCAGTGTTACTTTCGGCATGTAATTAACGCCGAGATTTAATAATACCGCCCGCCCACTGATTTTTGATGTAAAGATCACATTTGGTGAAACTAACACTCAGTATATCACCCATCCTTACTTTCGGCACCTCGCACACATCTCGCCGACAATATCGCTCGCCGAAAAAACTGCTGTGAAAAAGCTGAACTGACCTGAACTACTCACAGCGGTATGGACACCATTTTCTAAATCACATGACGCATCATTTAAAATGCTGCTCTGCTTCAACCTCGGGGGAGTTTGGATGTTCTCTGGAGGTCTTTTAAGGTGATGTGAACATCTGAACAAACATCTTTTCATACTGTGGATGATTGGAATTTACTTTCGGTGTCACAGTGGGGACATTTATTGTTTCTGAACAATCGGTGTAGACTGATAGCTATTGGAATGGGGCCTGTCATTTCTCAGCCTCTCTTGATGACCACTCACATGCTGCAGACTCGAGATGGCAGAAGGTACATTCGACAGCGTTATGTGCCCAATGTAAGATGTGCCAGACTGATGAGGAGGACCAGATGTTAAAATCCCCCGCACTTACAGGGAGAAGAAATCTTACCTCAATTTGTCCAACACCACCTGCCTTAGGAGACTGTGCTTCCACAAGGAGGCTATCAGTGAGATATGCCAGTTCATCAGGGGAGATCTGCAGCCTGCCAGCACCATCAGGACCGCACTGTCCGTCGAGGTCAAGGTCACCACGGCACTGTCGTTCTAAGTGTCGAGTTCCTTTCAGGCCTCAGCTGGCGACATTTGTTGTATATCTCAGCATGCCACACATTGCTTCATTAGACAGGTCACTGAAGCCCTTTACGCATGCAGGATGGACTTTATCAGCTTCCCTATGACCAGGGAGGCTCAGACTGAGAGGACTTTAGGATTCTACCGAATTGCTAACTTCCCCAAGGTGCAGGGAGCAATAGACTGTACGTACATCGCGATGCGGGCACCTTTTCAGGATGCAGAGGTTTTTCGGAACCGAAAGGGATTCCACTCCCTGAATGTACAACTCGTGTCGACCAGTGAATGCAAAATTTCCGGCCAGCATCCAGGATGCTCACATCCTGCGTGAGAGCACTGTATCTTACTTGTTTAACAATGAGCCACAAGATCAATGCTGGATGGTTGGTGACAAAGGATATGGCCTTACCACCTGGCTGATGACCCCCCTGCGTGACACCCACACCGAAGCTGAGAAGCAATACAACGAGAGCCACAGAGCAACTTGCAATATCGTGGAAAAATCCATTGGAGTGCTTAAGCAGCGCTTTAGATGCCTGGACCACTCAGGAGGTGAGCTCCAATACCACACTGAGCAGATAGCTCAATTCGTGGTGGTGTGCTCCATGCTGCACAACTTGGCTATCAGGAGGGGACAAGAATCGCCAGAAGGGTTTGATGGTCCACCTCAGGAGAGAGAGGAAGAGGAGAACGAGGAGATGGACGCTGACCTCAGGCCAGACAATCAGGCTGACGCTGAAACCATGCTCCCTCCCCCCTCTAGACCGCAGGAAAGGGCCCGTGGTAGCTACATAGCTGCAAGACTCTTACGTCAGCAGCTCATAAATGAGTGCTTTGCTTGAAAGAACGTTGGTGGTATTTACAAAGCTGCAACACTGCTGGGTGTGCACGTCATATATCAATGATGTGCATCACCTTGGTGACAGTTAAAGTTTAAGTTGATTCAAGTTAAGTGTAATTATACCCTTTCATGTTAAGGAATCACCAGTGTTTAACAGTTCAGCTATCTGAGACAATGCGCAACAAGGTTATGTTAAATAAAAAACATTTAATCTGGCCATTTGTCTGAAATCATAAGTATATCTGTAAAAAACACCCCATCCCACCCCCGCTCCAGCCCACAACAAATTTATCACATTTACATCATTACAATGGTCCCCATTTCCATCAAAACAGAACACAAATGCAAACCAACAAGGTAGTCCCCTCGCCCCTTGCCCCAACCCTCCCACCAAAATAGCAGCAGCAACCTAAAAATATTCCCCAGACAACACCTGCGGCCATGCACCTCACTTTCCTTGCCCCCGCTTCTCCTCCCCACCTCTACTCTTTACCCTCCTGACTCCAAGCCGCCGGGCCGAGGAGCTCCTCAGGCACTGCTTCATTGGGGGGGATGACGGCAGAACCGCTGCTTGGACGGATACGGGAGAGGACGGGCCCGAGGTGGGAACGTGCTCCGAGCCAGAAGCAAAATCTTCCTCCTGGCTCTCATGTGTGGTTGGCAATGGGGGTGCGGCACCTTGGGGTGCAGTGCCGCGCTCCGGGACCACTGGGAGCCCTCTGCCACCAGTGTTCCTGGCTACCAACTCCAGGGCCTCCTCCATCCCTTCCATGTTATATCTTATTTGTTGGACCAAAACTCAGTGCCAACTACCTTCTTGGTGCTTAGTGGGCTTTTTGCTGCTAGCGAATCTCCCTCCTGCCTCCCACAACAGCCAAACAAGCACACACCACACCCACACACGCTTTCAGTTCCTCTCTGCTCCCTCTCTCTCTGTCTCCTCTTCTGCGCATATAATGATGACCCCTGACCTCCTGAAACGTGGGAAACAAGCGTTGCCACGCCGTTACTATGGTCGGCGACAGAAGGTCAAAAAATGTTAACGCTAACGCCCATTTCAGATCGCTCGTGGTAATGCCCATTTTAAAAAATGGAAAGTTAGGATTTTGGAAATGGGCGATAGTCCGGTAATCTCAAAACCCATATTTACCGCCCACGCTGGAAATAACGGCCATTTTTGGCCGATTTGCACAAAAATGGAAAGTCCAGCCCTATGTCATTAATATATATCAAAAAAAGCAGTGGTCGTAATACCTTCCTCCAGTCCGATAAACAGCCATTCACCACTACTCTCTGTTTCCTGTCACTTAACCAATTTCTTATCCATGGTGCCACTGTCCCTTTTATTCCATGGGCTTCAACTTTGCTGGCACGCCTATTATGTGGCACTTTATCAAACACCTTATGAAAGTCCATATACACCACGTCAACCGCATTGCCCTCATCAACCCTCTATGTTATCTCATCAAAAAACTCGATCATGATGAGAAACTAAACTCAGTAACATTTCCACACAATAAAAAGGTTCTCCTCATCTTATGCTCCCGACAATGCCACTTTATTGAGCCTGCATCCATGAACAAAGACGCATTTTCTGCTCTGGGGACCTACCCTTCAGACTGTTTTGTATCAGATACTAACGTAAGCTAAAACAGTGTTGCACAACACAAAATGTTTCAGCCAATCTGGCAGGGCTGATTGTTCCATTCAACAGCCTGGTGATGCATTTTAGTGATCAAACTGTTGCAATCTCAGTTTTCTCATTATTTAAACTTAGGATCATAGAAATTTATGGCACGGAAGGAGGTCATTCGGCCCGTCGTGTCTGTGCTGGCCGCAAAAGAGCTATCCAGCCTAATCCCACTTTCCAGCTCTTGGTCCGTAGCCCTGTAGGTTACGGCACTTTAAGTGTATATCCAAATAAACTTGGTTTGCTATAATAAATATTCGATTGCCATTAAAATTAAATAAATAAATCTTGTCCAATATGAACACAATGTGATTTCATCCTCAATAAAGTATTATATGGATTATACTTTCAGAACAAATGTTGAATAAAGTAATAATATTTAGAACAGTTTCCGCTTTGGACGCAATTGGGAATGGATGAAGGGATGTGGAAACAGAGTGGGTAAGTATGATTAGTTGCTCCCATGGACGGTCAATACTGACCCAGACTGGTTGGGCTGAATTACCTTCTAGGTATAGAACAAGAAGAGATCATTCGGATCCATCTGCTTGGCCCCAAAGTTCAGAAAATACCATCATAGACCCTGTTGCTTATATCTTAACCCAAAACATTCACCATTTTTCTCTTTATATGGTTCGGTACAATGTTTCAGCTTTCAAGCATTTTTTTTCTAACTATTTGTAGTCTGGTGAGGCCTGGTTGCTTGTAGGGTAGATGGCAGGTGTACAGGTTGCGATTGGTGCACTTTGTTTCCCCTGTTATGTCTCAATTTAACAGGATGCCAGATCATATCATCCTCTATTTCTCTTGCATTTGCCTGAAAACTAACAGCTCTCCTTATTTGCTTCCTTGCTCTGTATGAAAGGCATCTTCCTTTGTAAAACACAATACTGATAGATGTGGGGACATTGCTGAAGCTGGGGCGGTGGGGTGCATTTTCTAGTACTGGTATTACTCACCATTATAAATACATTTATATAATCGCTGGCACGAATTTCTAATCTTATATAACTACTGTAACATACACTCTACTTGACCTCTGAATATGTCGAAGAGCAATTATGCTGTGATTAAGAACATAAGAACATAAGAAATAGGAGCAGGAGTAGGCCATTTGACCCCTTGAGCCTGCTCCGCCATTTAATAAGATCATGGCTGATCCGATCATGGACTCAACTCCACTTCCCTGTCCGCTCCCCATAACCCTTTACTCCCTTATCGCTCAAAAATCTGTCTATCTCCGCCTTAAATATATTCAATGACCCAGCCTCCACAGCTCTCTGGGGCAGAGAATTCCACAGATTTACAACCCTTTGAGACAAGAAATTCCTGTTCATCTCAGTTTTAAATGGGTGACCCCTTATTCTGAGACTATGCCC
The DNA here is from genome assembly GCF_044704955.1 of Pristiophorus japonicus. Taxonomy (NCBI): domain Eukaryota; kingdom Metazoa; phylum Chordata; class Chondrichthyes; family Pristiophoridae; genus Pristiophorus; species Pristiophorus japonicus. The sequence goes on from NC_091985.1 coordinate 24,322,931, forward strand.
CCAAGTTTTAATTTCCCCTATGAGTGGAAATATCCTCTCTACATCCACCTTGTCGAGCCCCCTCATTATCTTTTATGTTTCGATAAAATCACCTCTCATTTTTCTGAACTCCAATGAGTAAAGGGCCAACCTACTCAACCTAGCTTCATCAGACAACCCTCTCATCTCCGGAATCAACCTAGTGAACCTAGTGAACAGCCTCTAATGCAAGTATATCCTTCCTTAAATACAGAGACCAAAACTGTACGCAGTACTCCAGGTGTGGCCTCACCAATACCCTGTACAGTTGTAGCAGGACTTCTCTACTTTTATACTCTATCCCCCTTACAATAAAGGCCAACATTCCATTTGCCTTTCTGATTACTTGCTGTACCTGCATACTAACTTTGTGTGTTTCGTGCACAAAGACCCCCAGGTCCCTCTGTACTGCAACACTTTGCAATTTTTCTCCATTTAAATTATAATTTGCTTTTCTATTTTTTCTGTCGAAGTGGATAACATCACATTTTCCCACATTGTACTCCATCTGTCAAATTTTTGCCCACTCACTTAGCCTGTCTATATCCCTCTGCAGATTTTTTTGTGTCCTCCTCACAATTTTCTTTCTCATCCATCTTTGTATCATCAGCAAACTTGGCTACATTACACTCAGTCCCTTCATCCAAGTCATTAATATAGATTGTAAATAGTTAAGGCCTCAGCACCTATCCCTGTGGCACCTCACTAGTCACAGTTTGCCAACCAGAAAATGACCCATTTATTCCGACTCTCTGTTTTCTGTTAGTTAGCCAATCCTCTGTCCAAGCTAATATGTTACCCCCAAACCCATGAACTTTTATCTTATTCAGTAACCTTTTACGTGGCACCTTATCGAATGCCTTCTGGAAATCCAAATACACCACATCCACTGGTTCCCCCTTATCCACCCTGCTCGTTATATCCTCAAAGAACTCCAGCAAATTTGTCAAACACGATTTCCCTTTCATAAAACCATGCTGGCTCTGCTTGATTAAATCATGCTTTTCCAAATGTCCTGCTGCTGCCTCCTTAATAATGGACTCCAGCATTTTCCCAACGACAGATGTTAGGCTAACTGGTCTATAGTTTCCTGCTTTCTGTCTGCATCCTTTTTTAAATAGTGGCATTACATTTGCGGTTTTCCAATCTGCTGGGACCTCCCCAGAATCCAGGGAATTTTGGTAGATTACAACCAATGCAACCATTATCTCTACAGCCACTTCTTTTAAGACCCTAGGATGCATCAGGTCCAGGGGACTTGTCCGCCTTTAGTCCCATTATTTTACTGAGTACTAGTTCTTTAGTGATCGTGATTGTATTTAGTTCCTCCCTCCCTATAGCCCCTTGATTGATCTCAGAACGCACATTTACGTTGGCAAGGTCTTGCACACTTAAAGGGACAGGCCAGGTTACAGACAGCTCCCTCTTAGGGTCAGATTAACACACTTAATACTTGGTATACCTCTAATACAGCATATCCTCCGACTTACTGTGAACAACACCAAAGGAGATACAGTAATGCAAATATTCAAAGATGAAGCCTGGGGAAGAAAATCCCCGTACATAAAAGATAATAACATTTTAGATAAAAAGTTGAATCTAATATTGATGTGCGCTTACTTGATCCTGTATATAGGCTGCACCCCAACCCTGAACCCTTCCTTTTTATTACTGACTTCCATATATGCCGCCCCCCCAACTCAAAGGGGTTAAAATTCGGTTGATAATGCATGCTGATAACACTGGTGTTAGGTGTTAACTGGGAGTTAGGCGTCTGGTAGTGGCGCTCGGTGCTGTTCACGCCTGACGCGAGATTCGGTTGAAATTTTTTAGTGGAGTAAAACTTAACATATTGTCGGCTAACGCCATGGAAATCATGACGTCAGTACGTGTGCAACGCCTCCTTGGTATACTTCTTGCCACATTCACTTTTGCCACCTCACTTTACGGCTTGCGTCGATGTCGCCTGAAAAGGTTGGACTGCACAAGGCGGAGAAAATAATCGGGGGTGTTATTTAAACAGAGTTACAGCCGGAGCTCAGAGGTCTCAGTCAGTGCTGCGTTTGATGCTTGCACAGACAGTAGGGTGTTGGCGTCGCACTGCTGCTGACTCGTCAGATTCACTACTAGTCATCATCATCATCATCAGAGGCAGTCCCTCGAATCGAGGATGACTTGCTTCCACGTCAAAAAGTTCACAGGTGTTTCAATGATGGACCTAAAATTCCAGATCCGAACTGAATCTTGAAGGGTGGAAGATGCGTGGATTTTTTTAACGTGTGATGACCGTTGCACACCAGCCACCACACGGGCTTGACAGAGCTAGGTCTTGGTCCAGTGGCAAGATTAACCAAGACGACTGGAGACCAGCTCTGCTGCATGGACCTAGTGCGCGCACACATAGCAGTGTGGGCTGGCTTGTGCTGCCCCTGGATCCTCGCCTCTTCTGGCCCGAACTCACGCCTCTCCTGGGCCCCGATCACATCGCTCTACAGTCTCTCGCCGCTCCTTCGCCCCGATCTCGCCGCTCCTGCTGTACCTGCCCACGCTCCAATCACCGACCTGGACCTTGGTGATGTCCCTTTTCACTGCCGTTGCTCTCCTGCTCCAGCACGTGCTGCTCCCTGGAGTGGTATGCCTCCACGCTGCTCCTTCCGCTTCCCGGTCTCTGATGGTACTCGCAGGCCGGGGGCCATACAGACTACTAGTATCTGGGACACATTGGCTGCCATCTCGGCTAACTCTGAAATCTCTATCTCGCTGTGATCTGTGTCAAGTGATGGGGGTCAGTGATGGTGCACCACGTTGTCCTGCGGTGCTGACTGGAAAGGCAACGGCTGCAGAGACAACGTGGCAAATGTGGATCCTCCCCAGAGGAGAGGCTCCAGACGACGGGGCAGGAGGCCGTACACACCAAGGTTTACCGTGCACATTACTCTTATCTTGAGATGTCCGAGTAGCAGTGCTTAAGAAGGCTGAGGTTCCGCAGGGGGGTGGTCACGGAACTTTGCAACCTTCTGCAGAAATACCTGGCAGCTGACATCGGCACTAGGACCTCGCTGTCAGTGGCAGTGAAAGTGACAGTAGCACTTCTATGCTACCGGCACCATCCAATCTCCTGTAGGCGATATATGCAACATCTCACAGTTTGCAGTACATTACTGCATTCGCCAGGTGACCGATGCTCTCTATGGCAAACGATTGGACCTTCCCTGAACCAATCCATGCTGACTGTTTTTGATTAATCCATGTCTTTCCAAATGAAGATTTATCCTGTCCCTCAAGAATTTTTCCAATAATTTTCCCACCACCGAGGTTAGGCTGACTGGCCTGTAATTACTCGGTCTATCTCTTTCTCCCTTTTTAGCAGTCCTCCAGTCCTCTGGCACCAGACCTGTAGCCAGGAGGACTGGAAAATGATGGTCAGAGTCTCTGCTGTTTCCTCTTTTGCTTCTCTTAACAGTCTGGGATAGATTTCTTACACACTTTACTACCATTTCTTCTATGACAGTCTTCACAGCTCGATGTATCTACCATTTGCAGCGTGGAGTTACTGTGGCATTGCTTGAATTAGGATGAGAGGACCTCACAGTAACGGGGAGCCTGTGACACACATATGAAGACTGAGGAGTAAACAACAGGAAGGGTGTGTCTACAGACCCGAGTAGCAAGGCTAACAGTACATGTAAGCCCTTGCAGTGGGTGAGGCTGCAAATGGGAACCTTGACTGTGGCCTTACCCACTTAGAGCATGGATTCCAAAATACGACATTGAGCAGAGAGTGCACATTGTGGTGAGAGCATAGCATGTTGACGTTTGAAATTAAAGATACTCACCCTCACTAACCGTGTCAGTTCCACTTTTTCTGACATTGCATTGTTGTCCTTGGCACCGTGTCACTCCCTCTATAGTCTTCGGTATGTTTGGGGTTGGGGTTTCCTCCCAGTCCTCAGCACCTGCCGACGCCTCTCCAGGACATCAAGGAGTGCATCCACTGCGGTGTCTGTGACCGAGGGGCATGCTGACGAGCTGCTGCTGTAAGGTCTGCCATTGTCACGCTCAGAGTGAGTGAGCAGGAAGGGAATATAACCACGAGGCTTTGATGCGGCCAATCAACGTCTCAATTCAATCCAGGTGGCATCACTATCTCGGTGGCGCAGCTCCAAATGATACCTAAGTCCCAGATGTTGCGCCTACACTTAACGGCCCACTTAGCGCATCCAGGTAAGTGTGCAATGCCATGATTTAACGTTCCTATCAATTCTTTAGGTGCCAACACTGAATTTTCACGTTTGTGGAGTGCCTGAAGCGAGCTGTTAAAACTTTCTCTCGTGCGGTGACAATGCCTCAAAAAGGGCGGTACTGAATTTCAATCTCAAGCTGCTTTAAATTGGTGCAGCCTCCATGCATGTTAACTTGGTATCATCAACTTAACATACAGGTTAACTAATCACATGGAATATGTAAATTGATGGTATTCACTGACCAGAAGGAACTAAAGGTCCTCGCTTGAACTACACCAATTTTTACTCTGTGTTCAAATAGATTTTCAAGAGACTGAAATAATTATTTTGAAATAAATCAACTTAAAAGACAGACTATTAAAAACAATGCTTTGAGATTCCTTCTCCTCCCAATTTTTGTTGCCCACATTACAACAGTGACTACACTTCAAAAAGCACTTCATTGGCTGTAAAGTGCTTTGGGACATCCTGAGATTTGAAAGGCGCTATATAAATGCAAGTCTTTCTTTCTTTAATATTTTATTGTCAGAACTTTGGGCCCAAATTTGGCCAGTACAGATTTCTGGCGCACTCACCAGAGGTGCGCCGCTTTGGTAGAACTCCAAGGGCGCCAAAAATCTACAGGCCGAGTTTGGCCGCTCCCCAGCCTCTCCTCGATGGTGGCGTAGCGTGGCAACTGGATTCAGAGGCGGAGCCAGGTCCCGGCGCTGAAAACAGTGCCGGGACCTTTGCACATGCGCACTAGAGAGTGTGTGCATGTGCAGTAGCTCCTTGCCCCCAGAATCTGTGAGTGTGCTCTGCAGGCTGTGTGGGGGGGGCCCGAAGCACGCCGCCCCTATCCCTGGCCGAATGGGCTCCCTCATCGGTGGCTCGCTGCCTTCCCTTCACATAAAGCTAGGACTTCTATTTTTTATTTGTTATTGATTGATTGATTGCTTATTACTTTGGTCTTGGTGCTTTAAGTGCAGGGTTCCTTCTATTTTTTATCTGTTAATTAATTGCTTATTACTTTTTGTGCTTTGTTTAGTGCTTTGTAAGTCTTGGTGCTAGGTGCAGGTCCTCTCAGCTTCCTTGTATTTTTTATTTGTTATTGAATGCTTATTTTTGTGCTTTGTTTAGTGCTTGGTGCTTTAAATGTACTTACCTGCACTGATTTCTTAACTCTCCGCAAGGGTTTTCTTGTGGGCTACAAGTGGCCACATACGCTGGCCTAAGTTAGTTTGGAGCAACTATTAGCTGTCCAAAGTGGCTTAAATGGCCAAAACAGGCTGGTAACGCCTCTTTTTGGAAAAAAACTGAAACAAAAAAATATCCTAACACTGGCGCAAATTAAATATGTAGAATTGCGATTTTTAAGATACTCCAAAAAAAATCAAGTTGCTCCAAAAAAAACCAGAACAACTCCTGGCCAAATTGGGCACATTTGAACATTTTTTTCCAAACTAAAGCAGAAAGAGAGAGACCATTATCTTATATTAAAATATTGTCACACACTGAAAAATTAATCTGAATGTGTTTGCCAAACTTGCAAAAACATCAAAGACAGCCAGGATTTATAAAAGCAAGTGATCTACTTGTCCAGCAAAATATTAAGATCAATATTTAAATTAAGTGTTTCCTATCTCTTTTTGAAACCGCTAACAAACCAAACTCATTTATGCTGTGGTTAACAAGAAAGGTTTTTTTAATCTGGCACGTTACTTTGACAGTCTTCTCAAAGTGAAGACCAATTATGTTCTGCCGCTTCTGTGGGTTTGCTGTGTGGATCTCATCAATTCAGTATTGGTTTTAATCAATTTACAGCGTAAATGGTTTCTGATTTAATTTCATACAGTGAAGTCATATATGTATCGAAATTCTTTGTATTCAAGGCCAGTATTTATTGTCCATCCCTAATTGTAACCGAAGGTGAGCCACTACTTGAATATAACTGAGTGGTTTGCTGAGCCATTTCAGAGTCAATCACATTGCTGTGGGTCTGGAGTCACACATAGGCCAGACCGGGTAAGGACACAGTGCGGCGCAGACCCAACCTGGGCGCAAACAGAGGAGCACCAGGAGCTCGCCCCGCAGGGAGAAGCGTGAGCGGTCCCTCGAGGGCGACAAAATCGACGTTACCAGAATCAGGTAGCTGATTGGTGGCGTATCCTGGAGCAAAGTCAAGCCCAGCGGAGGGGTCGAGACCCAGGAGCGGGAGGAGCGGAGGTCGGGACCCAGGAGCGGGAGGAGTGGAGGTCGTGACACAGGAGCGGGAGGAGTGGAGGTCGTGACCGGCGAGGAGCGGAGGTCGGAAGCGGCAAAGAGCAGAGATCGGGAGCGGTGAGGAGCGGAGGTCAGGAGCGGCGCAGAGCGGAGATCGGGAGCGGTGAGGAGCGGAGGTCGTGACTGGTGATGTTAGGATGACGGAAGCGGCGAGGAGCGGAGGTCAGGACCGGCGAGGCCCAGAGGAGCGGCGAGGTTGAGGCCCAGGAGTGGCGCAGCATGGACCAGTAGTAGGATTGGGGCCCAGTGAAGGAGCAGCACAGGCCAGCAGCGAGGTCGTGAGGCCTCCACTGCTTCCTATGAATCCCAGAGAGAGAAGATCTATGGGAAGAAGGAAGGAAGACAGTAGGAGTATGTTTGTATGTATGTACTCTGTCATGTTTGTAACTACAATGTAACACCACTGTATTACTGTATACACTCAACTCAGATGCACACCTTGACCACAGGGGGTGAACTTGTGGGAGACACTCCTTACCTGACCACACAGGTATATAAAGGGAGGTCCCACGCAGCATCATCACTTCTGGAGTCCTGTTATAAAGAGTTAAGGTCACAGAGTGACCTTGTCCCCAGAATGTGCCTCATGTGGTCTCATACTGTAGAGTAAGGACTTTACATTGGCGACGAGAAACTGGAATTCACGACCCACGAGAATGGCCACCATTAGCACAGAGGATCGGTACTGTGTTGGGGAAGACTGGGACGATTTTGTCGAGAGGCTTCAGCAAAGCTTTGTTACGAAAGACTGGCTAGGGGATGCAGCAGCCGACAAGCGAAGGGCTCATCTCCTGACCAGCTGCAGGCCAAAGACTCATGTGCTCATGAAGGACTTACTGGCACCCGAAAAGCCGTCGGACAAAACCTTTGAAGAGTTTAGCAAATTAATCGTGGAGCACCTCAAACTGACGAGCACCATGCACATGGCTCGACACAGATTCTACACCCACTGACGTTGTGAAGGACAGAGCATACCGGACTTTGTAGCAGACCTCCGGCGTTTGGCCAGCCTCTGTAAGTTCACAGACGCCTGCAGGGGGGAGATGCTAAGGGACTTCTTTATCGAGGGCATCGGTCATGCGGGAATTTTTCGCAAGTTAATTGAGACCGAGGACTTGACCTTGGAAGCGGCGGCGTTGTTAGCTCAAACTTTCATGGCGGGGGAGGAAGAAACGAAAATGATTTACGCGCACAATTCTGCCTCTAACGCGGCGATGGATCAGGGAGTCAACATCATCAATGCTACTCAGAGCCCCGCAGGCAGGCAGGGGCAGTCCGACATTCCCCAGGCAGCAATAGACCCCAGAGCAGGGCCTCAACAGAGACAATGGCAGGCTGAACGGACGTTCACGCCATCACAGTGGACAATGCGGCCCGGGATGGGGCCATTGACACCCACTAATAGGGTACTTAAGAGCAGTCAAAGGGACAGTCAGCACGGAATTCCTGCCATAGTCCCTTTGTCCCCCAACAATGGAAACTTTAACTCATGCTGGAGGTGTGGGGGAAAACACTCAGCCAGATCCTACAGATTCCAACAGTTTATCTGCAGAAACTGCAATCTCAGTGGCCATTTAGCTCGAATGTGTAGAAAACCTGCAATCAGACTTATATATGAGGCAGATGGACCAGAAGAGGGTTTTGTGAGGCAGGATGACTTTTGGGGCAAATCGATGGACGCCGAGGTTCAGCGGGTCCATGTGGCGAATATTCACAGTTCATACACCAAATCACCACCAATGATGGTGAGGGTTTTGTTGAACGGCATCTCAATACGCATGGAGCTGGACACTGAGGCCAGCCAGTCACTCATGGGCGTTCAGCAATTTGAGAAGCTATGGCCACTCAAAGCCAGTAGACCCAAATTAGCACGTATTGAGACACAATTACGGACTTACACCAAAGAAATCATTCCGGTGCTAGGCAATGCAATGATGGCTGTCACACACAATGGATTAGTGAACCGGCTGCCACTCTGGATTGCCCCGGGCAATGGTCCCGCACTGTTGGGGAGGAGCTGGTTAGCCGAGATGAACTGGAAATGGGGGGATGTTCACACAATGTCCTCGGTGGAGCGAAGTTCGTGTTCACAAGTCCTACAACAATTCGAGTCACTATTTCAACCGGGCGTCGGGACTTTCAAAGGCACTAAAGTAGTGATACACATCACCCCGGACGCCAGGCCAGTGCACCACAAAGCCAGAGCGGTGCCGTATGTGATGAAGGAAAAAATCGAGAGCGAATTAGACCAGCTGTTGCGAGAGGGCATCATCTCGCCTGTTGAATTCAGTGACTGGGCGAGCCCCATCGTTCCCGTCCTAAAAGCGGATGGCTCTGTCAGGATCTGTGGAGGCTACAAGGCCACCATCAATCGGATATCCCTACATGACCAATACCCGCTCCCGAGAGCGGAGGACCTCTTCGCCACGCTGGCAGGCGGCAAACTGTTCATCAAGTTGAACCTCACTTCAGCCTATATGACCCAGGAACTGGCCGACGAATCTAAACTACTGACCACCATCACCACGCACAAGGGACTGTTCGTTTATAACAGGTGCCATTTTGGCATTCGATCAGCGGCCGCGATTTTTCAATGAAACATGGAATGCCTGCTTAAATCCATTCCGGGAATGATCGTATTCCAGGACGACATCCTCATCACGGGTCGAGACACCGAGGAACACCTCCACAACCTGGAGGAGGTGCTACACTGACTGGGCCGGGTAGGCCTGCGACTCAAGAAGTCTAAATGCATGTTGTTAGCTCCTGAGGTTGAGTGCAGATGGGATTTGGCCCACCGAATCCAAAACAGAGGCGATTCGACAAGTACCCAGGCCCTGCAACACATCGGAGCTGCGTTCATTCCTGGGACTGTTGAACTATTTCGGGAATTTGCTGCCGAACTTGAGCACGTTGTTGGAGCCACTACATGTGCTCCTGTGTAAGGGTTGCGATTGGTTTTGGGGGGATTGTCAGGAACGGTCTTTTGATCGGGCGCGAAACCTACTTTGTTCAAAACAAGTTGTTGACCTTGTACGACCCCTGTAAACGTTTAGTTCTGACATGTGATGCATCGTCCTATGGAGTTGGGTGCGTGTTGCAGCAGGGTAATGCTGAGGGTCAGCTACAACCTGTGGCTTATGCCTCCAGGTCGCTTTCTCAAGCAGAACGGGGATATGGGATGGTCGAGAAGGAAGTGCTTGCATGTGTCGATGGTGTAAAAAAAATGCACCAGTACCTCTTCGGTAGGAAGTTTGAATTAGTGACGGACCACAAGCCACTCATATCCCTGTTGTCAGACAGCAAGGCTGTCAATGCTAACGCATCAACTTGCATACAGCGGTGGGCTCTCACGCTAGCTGCTTATGACTACTCCATCCTGCACCGGCCCGGCACTGAAAACTGCGCTGACGCGCTCAGCAGGCTCCCACTGGCCACCACCGAGGGGGCAGCTGAGCAAAGCGCTGAGATGGTCATGGCTGTCGATGCCTTTGACAGTGCAGGCTCCCCCATCACTGCTCGCCAGATCAAAATCTGGACAAACAGAGATCCCCTCCTGTCATGTATTCAATCCATGTAACCCATGTATAATCCGACCTAAGTTGTACACTGAGAACAATGACCACTAGATGGTGAACTTGTGGGAGACACTCCTAACCTAGACCTTCAGATATAAAATGGGAAGCTCCACCCACTTCCTGCACTTGAGTGCTATGAAATAAAGGACAGGTCACAGACTGACCTTCTCTCAAGCATGGGCCTTGTGTTCATTTATACTGTATAGTAAGGACGTATTAATGGCGACAAGAAACTGGGATTTCAACCACGCGAGCATGGTCACTAGCAATAACAGGGGCAGTCAGGGACGATCGACTGGCAAGGGACCTTTTGTTTCAAACCGCAGCTCATGCTGGAGGCGTGGAAGCACACACTCAGCCGGAGTTTGCAGAGGTGAGCAAAATACCTGCAGAAATTGCAGAAATGAACACTGGGGAAAATCGCTGGAAGCTGAAGTTCAGCGAGTTCATGTGGAGCACGAATACAGTTCATACACCAGGACACCACCGATAATGATGAAAGTGCTCCTCAATGGCATCCCAGTATCAATGGAGCTAGACACGGGGGCCAGCCAGTCCCTGATGTGTATCAAACAGTTCAAAAAGTTGTGGACGTCCAAGGCCAGGAGGCCAAAATTATCGGCGATTGACGCACAGCTACGGACTTACACAAAGCAGATCATTCCGGTGCTAGGCAGCGCCACGGTAGTCGTGACCCACAAAGATTCGGAGAACAGACTGCCACTCTGGATTGTCCCAGGGGACGGTCCATAACTACTGGGGAGGAGTTGGCTTGCTGTCATGAACTGGAAATGGAGCGATGTCAATGCAATTTCCTCTGTGGAGCGAGTATCATGCTCACAGATCCTGGACAAATTTGACTCATTATTTCAACCTGGCATTGGCACTTTCATGGGGGCCAAGGTAGTGATTCACATAAACCCGGACGCCAGGCCAGTACACCACAAGGCCAGAGCGGTGCCGTACATGATGCGGGAAAAGATAAAAGGCGAATTGGACGGCCTGCTGAGGGAAGGCATCATCTCGCCAGTCGAATTTAGTGACTGGGCGAGCCTGATTGTGTCGGTGCTCAAGGCGGATGGGTCGGTCAGGATATGTGGTGATTACAAGGCCACCATCAATCGGGTGTCACTGCAAGACCAGTACCCGCTACCGAGAGCGGAGGACCTCTTTGCGACACTATCCGGTGGAAAACTTTTTTCAAAATTGGACTTGACCTCAGCTTACATGACCCAGGAGCTGGCGAGTGAGTCGAAGAAGCTGACCACCATCACGACACACAAGGAGTACAACAGATGTCCGTTCGGGATTCGCTCGGCCGCCGTGATCTTCCAACAAAATATGGAAAGCCTCCTCAAGTCGTTTCCAGGGATGGTGGTTTTTCAGGACGACATCCTCATTATGGGTTACGATACTGAAGAACACCTCCACAACCTGGAGGAGGTGCTACGCAGACTGGACCGGGTAGGGCTGCGACAGAAAAAGGCGAAGTGCGTCTTCCTAGCTCCAGAGGTCGAATTTCTGGGGATGAGGGTAGCAGCAGACGGGATCAGCCCGACTGCGTCCAAGACGGAAGCGATCCAGAGAGCACCCAGGCCCTGTAACACGACGGAGCTGCGTTCATTCCTGGGGCTCCTGAACTATTTTGGTAACTTTCTTCCCAAATTGAGCACGCTGCTAGAGCCGCTACACGTGCTCCTACGCAAAGGTCGCGAATGGGTCTGGGGGAACAGCCAGGAAAAGGCTTTTAATAGAGCACGCAAATTGTTATGCTCCAACAATCTGTTAACGCTATATGACCCATGTAAGAAACTTGTTTTACCGTGCGATGCGTCGTACTATGGTGTTGGGTGTGTGTTGCAGCATGTCAATGCCAAGGGTCAGTTACAGCCGGTAGCTTATGCCTCCAGAAGTCTGTCCCAGGCAGAAAGGGGCTACGGGATGGTAGAAAAGGAGGTGCTCGCATGTGTATATGCGGTAAAGAAAATGCACCAGTACCTGTTTGGCAGGAAATTTGAGCTGGAGACAGATCACAAACCCCTAACGTCCCTTTTGGCCGCCAACAAGGCCATAAATGCAAACGCATCGGCCCGCATACAGAGGTGGGCACTCACGTTAGCCGCCTATGACTACACAATTCGGCACAGACCGGGCACCGAAAACTGCGCCGATGCACTCAGCAGGCTCCCACTAGCCACCACTGAGGGGGCTACCGAGCATGCTGCTGAGATGGTCATGGCTGTTGAAGCTTTCGGAAGCGAAGGCTCACCCGTGACAGCCCGTCAGATTAAAGTCTGGACAAATAGAGACCCGCTATTGTCTCTAGTCAAGAAATGTGTCCTGAATGGAGACTGGGCAGCCACGTACAGGGCATGCCCTGAGAAATTTAAACCATTTCACAGGCGCAAGGATGAACTCTCGATTCAGGCCGATTGCCTACTGTGGGGAAACCGTGTAGTCATGCCCCAGATGGGCAGAGAGGTGTTTATCAGAGAACTCCACAATGGGCACCCGGGCATTGTCACGATGAAGGCAATTGCCAGGTCACACGTTTGGTGGCCAGGGATAGACGCAGATCTGGAACTTTGTGTTCGCAGGTGCAACACGTGTGACCAGCTGGGCAATGCGCCCAGGGAAGCCCCCCTTAGCCCATGGCCCACCAAGCCTTGGTCACGCATCCATGTGGACTACGCAGGTCCTTTCATGGGGGAAATGTATTTGGTTGTAGTAGACGCCTACTCCAAATGGATCAAGTGTGACATTTTAAATTCAAGCACTTCCTCTGCCACGGTAGAAAGCCTACGGGCAATGTTCGCTGCCCACGGTCTACCAGACATCTTGGTCAGCGACAATGGCCCGTGCTTCACAAGCACTGAATTCCAAGACTTCATGGCAGGCAATGGAATTAACCATGTTAGAACGGCACCGTTCAAGCCGGCCTCAAACGGCCAGGCAGAACGAGCAGTGCAGATAATCAAACAGGGGATGCTCAGAATCCAAGGGGGTTCCCTACAATGCCGCTTATCACGCCTCCTGTTGGCCTACAGATCCCGACCACTCTCGCTCACAGGGGTTCCACCCGCAGAGCTGCTAATGAAAAGGACGCTCAAAACCCGGTTATCCTTTATACACCCCACCATGAAAGAAATTGTCGAGAATAGGCGCCAGTCACAATATCACTACCATGACAGGAATGCGAGGGCGCGATGTATTGATGTAAATGACCCTGTTTTTGTCCTCAACTACGCTGCAGGGCCCAAATGGCTCGCAGGCACTGTGATTGCCAAAGAGGGAAATAGGATTCTGATAGTTACCAATGGACAAATCTGCCACAAACATGTGGATCAAACAAAAAGGAGGTTCAGCAACCCCATCGAAGAAGCAGAGGAAGAACACGATGTAGAGTTCACTCCACCACAGGTGACCGAACACCGGAACCAAAGGGAGGAGAGCCCAGTCACTGTGGGCAGTCCGGACAGGCCTGAGGCACCGCAAACAGCAGACACTCAGGCCAGCGCCCAACAACCGGAGCCCCAACTCAGGCGCTCTACAAGGGAGCGTAAACCACCAGAGAGACTCAACCTGTGATCCCAATAAGACTTTGGGGGGGGAGGTGATGTCATGTATTCAACCAGCATTGTAACCCATGTATAATCCGACCGAAGTTGTACACTGAGAGCAATGACCACTAGATGGTGAACTTGTGGGAGACACACCTAACCTAGACCTTCAGATAAAAAAGGGGAAGCTCCACCCACTTCCTGCACTTGAGTGCTATGAAATAAAGGACAGGTCACAGACTGACCTTCTCTCAAGCATGGGCCTCGTGTACATTTATACTGTATAGTAAGGACGTATTACCTTCTATCCCTGATTAAGAAATGTGTCCTGACTGGGGATTGGGCGCCCGCATACGGAGCATGCCCTGAGGAGGTCAGACCGTTCCACAGGCGGATGGATGAGCTCTCCATCCAAGCCGACTGCCTACTATGGGGCAGCTGGGTCGTCATGCCCCAGAAGGGCAGGGAGGCATTCATCAGGGAACTCCACAGCGAGCACCCAGGCATTGTGATGATGAAAGCCATTGCCCGTTCACACGTTTGGTGGCCTTAATTGACTCAGACCTGGAATACTGTGTTTGCAGGTGAACGACCTGTGCCCAGCTGGGTAATGCCCCCAGGAAGGCCTGCTCAGCCCATGGTCTTGGCCCACCAAGCCATGGTTACGCATTCACGTTGACTACGTGGGCCCGTTCATGGGGAAGATGTTCCTCATTGTAGTAGATGCGTACTCGAAATGGATTGAGTGCATCACCCTGAATTCATGCACGTAATCCACCACTGTGGAAAGCCTACGTGCGATCTTTGCAACCCATGGCTTGCCGGACATCCTGGTTAGTGATAATGGCCCATGTTTCATGAGCTATGAATTCCGGGAGTTTATGTCGGTCAATGGCATCAACCACGTCAGGACTGTGCCGTTCAAGCGGCCTCCAATGGCCAGGCGGAACGTGCAGTCCAAATTATTAAGCAAGGTATGCTCAGAATTCAAGGACCCTCCCTGCAATGCCGCCTATCGCGCCTCCTGCTGGCCTATAGATCCCGACCGCACTCGGTCACGGGGGTCTCGCCCGCAGAGCTACTCATGAAACGGACACTCAAAACTCTGTTGTCCCTCATCCACCCAGTCCTGACCGACATAGTTGAGGGCAAGCGCAAGTCACAAAACGAGTACCTTGACCGTAACTCAAGGGGGAGATGTATAGACATAAATGATCCTGTATTCGTCCTCCATCACGCCATGGGGCCCAAATGGCTTGAGGTTACTGTAATTGACAAAGAGGGGAATAGGGTCATCGTGGTAAAACTCAACAATGGCCAGATATGCCGTAAGCATCTGAACCAAGTAAAAAAAAGGTTCAGCATGGACACGGAGGAACCTGAAGAAGACCATGAGATAGAGCTCACAACACCGCCAGTGAACGAGCAACAAGAGCAATCAGAAGAATGCACAGTCCCTACGGTCAGGCCGGAATCACCACAGGTGACAGACACTCACATCAGCGTCCAACAACCAGAGCCCCAACTGCGGCGCTCCACGAGAGAGCATAGACCACCTGAAAGACTGAACCTATGATCCCAGTAAGACTTGGGGGGGAGGGGGGGAGTAAGGTGATGTCATGTTTGTAACTACAATGTAACATCACTGTATTACTGTATACACTCAACTTAGATGCACACCTTGACCACAGCAGGTGAACTTGTGGGAGACACTCCTTACCTGACCACACAGGTATATAAAGGGAGGTCCCACGCAGGGTCATCACTTCTGGAGTCCTGTAATAAAGAGCTAAGGTCACAGAGTGGCCTTGTCCCTGGAATGTGCCTTGTGAGGTTTCATGCTGTAGAGTAAGGACTTTACATACTCGGCCCATGCAGCGGAGCCTGGTCGCCAATCATCTCAGACCCCCTTGCCATTTGACCAAGGCCTTGCTCTGTCAAGCCCGTGAGGAAGCTGGTGTGCAACGACCGCCCCACATTAAAAGCATTCACGCGTAGGCATCTTCCACCCTTTAAAATGAAGTTCGGGACCTGGAACGCCAGGACCCTCATGGACAACCCCAACAGCAACAGATCGGAACGCCATACTGCTATCGTTGACCGGGAACTCAGACATTTCGACGTAGACATCACTGCCCTAAGTGAGACCTGGCGGGCAGGGGAAGGCCAGCTCAAGGAACAAGGTGGCGGATACACCTTCTTCTGGAAAGGTAATCCAGAAGACCGCCTCCACGGGGTTGGCTTTGTCATAAAAAATGAGCTAGTCGGGCATCTCAGCGACTCCCCTTGAATGATAAATGAACGCCTCATGACCCTTCGGCTTACCCTAGCTCGGAACAAGTGCTCTACGGTCTTCAGCGCGTATGGTCTTCAACACTGGAAGCTACAGACAAGTCCAAAGAGGAATTCTACTCCAGCCTCAAACAATCTCAACGGGCGACAAGCCAATCCTCCTGGGTGATTTTAATGCCAGAGTTGGAACGGACACAGACCTCTGGGGAGGTGTGATCGGCAGAGAGGGGGTAGGGAAAACCTACTCCAGTGGTACCCTGCTCCTGACAAAATGCCTAGAACATGACATTGTCATAACCAACATCTTGTTCCATCAGAGGGACAAGTACAAGGCTTCATGGCAACACCCTCGCTCCAAGTACTGGCATCTGCTCGACTTCGTCACTGTCCGAGCGAGGGACCGCAAGGACATGCGCATCACCCGCGCCATGACAGGAGCTGATGACTGCTGGACGGACCACCGTCTAATCCGCTCTGTCATCTCCATCAATGTAGCCCCAAAACAACGGCAGCAACAGAAACAATGCCGCAGGAAAAAACACCGGAGCACTCAAAGACCCTGCTCAGAAAACCCTATTCATCCAATGTCTCACTACCAACCTGACGGCTCGCAGTGACCCAGAGACAGAGTGTCCACAGTGCCTTCAACCCTCAAGGCTTCCATAATCAGCGAAGAGACACTCGGTCACTCGACCAGGAAACACCAAGACTGGTACGATGAGAACGACCAGGAGATCCAGGAGCTAATATGCCGCAAGCGCAAGGCATTCTTGAACTGGAAACAGCAACACAACTCGAGAGCAAAAAAGCAGCTCTACAGATGGCTGAAGGCTGAGGTCCAACAAAAAACTCATGACCTAAAGAACAGATGGTGGGTGGAGAAAGTGGAGGAGATCCAGCAGCTAGCTGACAACCACGACGTGTGAGGATCCTTTAGCGCAATAAAGACGTCCTATGGACCAAGCACCCAAGGCCCTACCCCACTGCGGGTAAAAGAACGGAGAGGTGCTCATCAAGGACGGAGAGGCAATCAGTGCCTGCTGGAAGGAGCACTTTGAAGATCTCCTTAACTGAGACTCTGTCTTCGACGTGAGTGTCCTCGACTCTGCTTTACGCTCCCAGGTTGACCGTCTCAATTCGATTCCGGCCTTGGGTGAATGTTCGGAGTCTGTTGTGGCTGGTGGCTGGATGGCTGACTTGTTGGGGGTGGCAGTGGCCATGTCAGGAATTTCAAGTCCATTTTTATTGGACAAGTCCGTGATGGAAATTCCAGGTTCACTGATGATCCTTGAGTTCACTGAAGGCTGCTGGTAGGTTGGTTGGTCATCGGCGGTTTCTTTGTCCGACTGCTCTGGCTCGTCTGTGTGCCTCAGCTTTGTTTGATCCATGTGTTTCCTGCAAGTTTGCCCATTCTTGAGCTTAATAACAAATACTCTGTTGCCCTCCTTGGCCATGACCATACCAGCGATCCATTTGGGACCTGACCATAACTCAACACATATACAAGATCATTAACAGAAATCTCGCGTGACACAGTTGCACGATCGTGGTACCCTTGTTGATTCTGTTTTCTGCATTCAACATGATTATTTAAATCCGGGTGTACAAGAGATAACTTGGTCTTAAGACCTCTTTTCATCATGAGTTCAGCAGGCGAGACCCCTGTGATTGTGTGGGGTCTTGTCCTGTAATTCAGCAGTATGCAAGACAAGCGGGTCTGCAGTGACCCTTGGGTTACTCTCCTCATGCTTTGCTTGATAATTTGTACTGCACGTTGGACGCAGGCTTGAATGGTGCTGACCTTACTTGTTTTATGCCGTTACGTTTTACAAACTCCTGAAACTCCTGACTGGTGAAGCATGACCCATTGTTGCTCACCACTATGTCAGGCAGACCATGATATTGAGATTCTCTATGGTTACCGTGGACGTACTGGGTGACATGATTATGCATTCTATCCAGTTCAAATAAGCATCCGCCACCACTAAAAACATCTTGCCCAGGAAGGGACCTGCAAAATCTACATGGATCCTGGACCAAGGTTTGGATGGCCATGACCACAGACTCAGCGGCGATTCCGCTGGTGCTTTGCTGAGCTGCATGCAGGTGTTGCACTGATGCACGCAAGCTTCCAGCTCAGAATCAATTCCTGGCCACCATACGTGGGACCTGGCGATGGCCTTCATCATCACTATACCAGGATGTGTGCTGTGTAACTCATGCAAAAACTTCTCTCTCCCTTTCTTAGGCATTACAACACGATTGCCCCACAATATGCAATCTGCTTGAATAGACAGTTCATCCTTGCGACGAATGTACGGTTTGGCCTCCTCGCAAATTTGCTGAGGTATGGCAGACCAATTCCCTTTGAGGATGCAACCCTTTACCACCGATAATATCGGGTCCTGGCTGGTCCAGGTCTTAACTTGTTGAGCCGTGACAGGGGTACCTTCACTCTCAAAAGCATCCATGATTAACATTAAATCTGCCGGTTATGGCGTTTCCACCTTCAGTGTAGGCAACGGCAACCGGCTCAAAGCATCGGCACAATTCTCTGTGGCGAGTGACAATCATAGGCAGATAATGTCAGTGCCCACCTTTGGATGCGGGATGAAGCGTTGGTATTGATACCTTTGCTCTTGGAAAACAACGAAATGCTATCGGTCTCTAATTCGAACCTCAGACCGAACAGGTATTGATGCAACGTTTTAACACCGTACACACACGCTAAAGCTTCTTTTTCTACCATATTGTAGGCTCTTTCTGGTTTTGGATGCATACACGACAGGCTGAAGTTTCCCCGACTCATTGGCTTGTTGTAACACGCAACCAATTCCATATGACAATGTGTCACAGGCCAAAACTAAACGTTTACATGGGTCATAATGTACCAGCAGGTTGTCCGAGCAAAGCAGATTGGTGGCTTTCTCAAAAGCTCTGTCTTGCAATGCGCCCCACACCCAGTTGTTGTCTTTTCTCAATAACATGTGCAGTGGTTCAAGTAAGGTGCTCAATTTCGGTAGGAAGTTACCAAAGTAGTTGAGTAGACCCAGGAATGAACGCAGCTCCGTCATGTTCTGCGGCTTGGGTGCATTCTTGATGGCTTTAGTTTTCACGTCAGTAGGTCTGATGCCATCAGCGGCGATTTTCCTCCCAAGGAATTCAACCTCTGGTGCCATGAAGACGCACTTCGAACGTTTAAGTCTGAATCCCACTCTGTCTAAACGCAGTAGAACCTCTTCCAGGTTGTTCAGATGTTCCTTGGAATCACGACCGGTGATCAGGATGTCATCTTAGAACATGACAGTTCTGGGAACGGACTTCAATAGACTTTCCATAGTCCTCTGGAATATTGCTGCAGCCGAGCGAATTCCAAACGGGCGCCTGTGGTAAAGAAACAGTCCTTTGTGTGTGTTAATGCACGTAACCAACTCCTGCTCATATAGGCTGACGTCAAGTCCAGTTGTGTGAACGACTTCCCTCCGGCTACGAAACAATCATCAGCCTTCGGTAACGGGTACTGATCTTGTTTCGAAATCCTGTTGATCGTAGCCTTGTAGTCTCCACAGATTCTGACTGTGCCATCACTTTTCAGCACAGGAACAATGGGGCTGGCCCATTCATTAATTCGACCGGTGATATGATCCCTTCACGTTGGAGTCTGTCCAGTTCAATTTCGACCTTCTCCTTCATCATATACGGCACTGCCCGAGCTTTATGATGGACCGGTCTTGCATCTGAGTATACGTGGATCTGCACCTTGGCTCCCGTGAAGTTGCCGATACCCGGTTCGAACAGCGAACGGAACTTGCTCAATACTTGGGCACATGTATCTTCCTCCGACGACAATGTCTTTGTGTCGTTCCGGTCGCATCTGATTTTCTCCAACCAGCTCCTGCCGAGCAGCGCTGGACAATCCACAGTGGTAACTCGTGAACCGCACCATTATACGACACGTTAATTTGCGCACTGCCAATCACCTTTATCAGTTCTTTGGTGTACGTGCGCAGCTTGGCGTTAACAGGGCTCAGCCTGGGCCTCACAGTCTTAGAATCCCACAGCTTATTAAATGCCCTCTCGTTCACGATCGATTGACTCGCCCCTGTGTCCAGGTCCATCGATACCGGTATCCCGTTAAACTTCAAAATTGGTTTACTCTTGGTTATGAAAGAGTACAGTCCATATACTTCCTCCTCTGGCATCTCGGATTGCGTATCCGTATCCGCACTAGTCTGTCTCTCATCCTCCACGTGGTGTGTCGCAGCTCGCTTGCTCATCTGTGGACACTTGCGCTGGAAATGCCCTGCTCTCAGACGTTGCAACTATATTGCTTAAATCGACACTGCTGGTGCCAATGATTTCCCCCACAATGCCAACACGGAGAAGTCGGATACATTCCTGCTAGCGGACTTTGGGCAGCCATAGGTTTCGCGAACACAGCCGGATAGGCCCTGCCATGTGCTGATGTGCCAAACGCCGAATCATTCGCATTTACTCTACTTGCCGAGGTTCAGCTCTGCACCGATATTTGCTTTAAACTCCTGCTTGTCGTCATACATGATGGGGGAGCCTGCGGTGTCAAAAGCCTCAACGGCCATGACCATCTCAGGGCTTTGCTCCGACGTCCCCTCAATGGGCTGTGGGAGCCTGCTGAGCGCGTCAGCGCAATTTTCGGTGCCTGGCCGCTGCCGTATGGTGTAGTCATACGCAGCCAGCATGAGAGCCCATCGCTGTATGCGAGCTGACGCATTGGCATTGACAGCCTTGCTGTCTGACAACAGGGATGTTAACGGCCTGTGGTCCGTTTCTAACTCGAACCTTCTGCCAAAAAGGTACTGGTGCATCTTTTTCACACTGTAAACACAAGCGAGTGCTTCCTTTTCGACCATGCTGTATCTACGCTCTGCCTGGGAGAGCGACCTGGAGGCATAAGCCATCGGTTGGAGTCGGCCGTCATCATTACCTTGTTGCAACACGCACCCAACCCCGTAGGATGATGCATCGCATGTTAAAACCAGTTTTTTACAGGGTTGTACAAGGTCAAAAGCTTGTTAGAGCAGAGCAGGTTCCGCGCCCGATTGAAAGCCCGTTCCTGACAGTCCCCCCAAAACCATTCGCAACCCTTATGCAGGAGTATGTGTAACGGCTCCAACAGCATGCTTAAGTTCGGCAGAAAGTTCCCGAAATAGTTCAAGATTCCCAGGAATGACTGCAACTCCGATGTGTTGCCGGGCCTGGGCGCCCGGCGGATCACCTCCGTTTTGGATTCGGTAGGCCGGATCCCATCAGCGGCAACCCTCCTGCCCAAAAACTCGACCTCTGGGGCCAAAAACACACACTTGGGCTTCTTTAGTCGCAGACCTACCCGGTCCAGTCGGCGTAGCACCTCCTCCAGGTTGTGAAGGTGTTCCTCGGTGTCTCGATCCGTGATAAGGATGTCATCTTGGAATACGATTGTTCCAGGGATGGACTTAAGCAAACCTTCCATGTTCCTCTGGAAGATAGCGGCTGCTGAATGAATGCCAAACGAACACCTGTTGTAAACAAATAGCCCCTTGTGCGTCGTGATGGTGGTCAAAAGCTTGGATTCTTCAGCCTGTTCCTGAGTCATGTAGGCCGAGGTGAGGTCCAACTTGGTGAACAGCTTGCCACCTGCCAGCGTGGCAAAAAGATCCTCCGCTCTCGGAAGCGGGTATTGGTCCTACAGTGACACACGGTTGATGGTGGCCTTGTAGTCGCCACAAATCCTGAACGAGCCATCCGCTTTAAGGACAGGAACGATGGGGGATGTCATGTATCTTACATTATTATATATAACTGTATCCTAACATGCTATACATGACTGTAATAAGATATGACCTGTAACCACCAGTATACCTTACCACCAGGGGTGCACTTGCAAGAGACAGGTATATAAGGGCAGATCTCAGGCAAGTGCAGCATTCCAGAGCTGTGAAATAAAGGTGCAGGTCCAGAGTGACCTTGACTTCACTACATGCCTCGTGTGAATCTGTACTGAGGGGACAGGACTTTACAGTGGCGACGAGGATGGGATTACAGAATCCACAGAATGGCGAACAACGGATCAGATGAAAAGTACAATGCGGGAGACAATTGGGAGGACTTTATAGAAAGGCTCCAGCAAAGCTTTGTAACCAAAACTGGTTAGGCGACGATAAGGCAGACAAGAGAAGAGACCATCTCTTGACCAGCTGTGGCTCGAAAACATACGCTTTAATGAAGGATCTGTTGGCACCCGAGAAACCAGCAAGCAAGTCGTTTGAAGAATTGAGCACACTGGTAAGAGACCACCTGAAGCCAGCGAGCAGCCTACACATGGCCAGACACAGGTTCTACAACTACAGATGCTGTGTGGGCCAGAGCATAACCGACTTCGTGGCGGAACTTCGGAGGTTGGCTAGTTTATGTGAGTTCTCCGATGAACTGAGGAGAGAAATGCTGAGAGACTTTTTCATTGCAGGCATATTCTGAAAGCTCATAGAGACCTAGAATCTGACCTTAGAGGCAGCAGCACTGGTTGCACAGACATTCTTGGTAGGGGAAGAAGAAACGAGGTTGATTTACAATGCAGGTACGACAACTAACGAAATATTGGAACAAGAAGTTCACAGCACTAAACAAGCTACTACCCCCACACACAGACAAAATCGGGAGAACAGGTTCTCGACAGCAGGCAGAAGCCATCAAGGGCCACAGGAATGGCCGTTCACACCTCATCAACCCACAATGCGAGCAATCAACTACAAACTGAGAGAAGCTCAAGAGAGATCAGCCAGACACAGCTCATTCTTTGGAAACTCTTTGAACAATGGAACAGGTCTGTGCTGGAGGTGTGGGGGTGGGCACTCGTCAAGGAGATGTCGATTTCAGCAGGCTGTTTGCAGAAATTGTGAATATACAGGGCATTTGGCCCGCATGTGCAAAAAAACGGCAGCTCGGCTAGTATACGAATTGGTTTGTTCGGAAAGCGGACCAGAAGATGGTGGGGACAGTACCCGGGACACCGGTGTACAGCGGGTCAACACAATTAATGGCCGCTGCTCCTACAACAGGACGCCTCCTATAATGATGAGGGTCCTACTCAACGGGATATCTGTCAACATGGTGCTGGATACGGGAGCGAGTCAATCTCACATGGGCGCTCAACAATTTGAACAACTGTGGCAGCATAAAAAAGACAGACCAAAACTCACAAGGGTCGACACCACACTAAGGACCTATACCAAAGAAATCGTACCAGTCCTTGATAGTGCCATGCTCTCTGTCACACACAAAGGGACAGTGAACTGACTTCCCCTGTGGATTGTCCCCAGAGACCCCCCAGCACTCCTGGGGAGAAGCTGGCTGGCAAAACTAAACTGGAAATGGGATGATGTCCATGCCATGTCATTAGAGGAACGGACCTCCTGCTCAACAGTTATAAAGCGATTTGAACATCTCTTTCAGCCAGGTGTGGGCACTTTCAAAGGGGCCAAAGTCAAAATCTACATCACACAGGATGCTAGACCGGTCCATCACAAGGCCAGAGCTGTACCCTATGTGATGAGGGAAAAGATTGAACAAGAACTAGACAGGCTTCTGCGGGAAGGCATTATATCACCTGTGGAATTTAGCGACTGGGCAAGTCCCATCGTCCCAGTCATGAAGCCTGATGGATCCGTACGAATCTGTGGGGACTACAAATCTACCATAAACAGAGTCTCCCTACAGGACTCGTACCCACTACCCAGAGCGGAGGACTTATTTGCCACATTGGCTGGAGGTAAACTTTTCTCAAAATTAGACCTCACATCTGCATATATGACGCAAGAATTGACCGAGGAATCCAAGCTACTCACCACCATCAACACACATCGAGGCCTTTTCATGTATAATCGATGCCCATTCGGCATCAGGTCAGCAGCTGCCATATTCCAGCGCAACATGGAGAGTCTGCTCAAGTCCATCCCGGGGACGGTTGTATTTCAAGATGACATACTTATCACGGGCAGGGACACCGACTCCCATCGCCGTAATTTGGAGGAAGTACTAAAGCGGTTGGATTGGGTAAGCCTACGAGTCAAGAAATCCAAGTGCTTGTTTCTCGCACCCGAGGTTAAATTTTTGGGCAGAAGGATTGCCGTTGATGGAATCCGCCCAACATAGTCCAAAACAAAAGCAATTCGCCTGGCACCCAGGCCCCGGAATGTCTCAGAACTGCGCGCCTTTCTCGGGCTACTCAATTACTTTGGGAACTTTATGCAGAACTTAAGCACGCTGCTGGAGCCTCTCCACGTGCTACTCAGAAAGGGGTGCGATTGGTTTTGGGGGGACGCCCAGGAACACGCCTTCAATAAGGCACGCAACCTTCTGTGTTCCAACAGTGTTTTGACTTTCTTTGACCCAGGTAAAAAGCTAGTTCTCACATGCGATGCGTCAGCGTATGGGGCTGGGTGCGTTTTGCAACATGTCAATAGTGCGGGCAAATTACAACCCATAGCTTATGCCTCCAGGTCACTTTCGCGGGCGGAGCGCGGGTACGGAATGGTAGAGAAGGAGGCGCTCGCGTGCGTGTACGGTGTCAAAAAGATGCACCAATAACTTTTCGGGGCCAAGTTCGCGTTAGATACCGACCACAATCCCCTCACGTCCCTCCTATCCGAGAGCAAGGCAATAAACGCCAACGCCTCAGCGCGAATTCAACGGTGGGCACTCATGCTGGAGTCCTACGACTATACCATAAGGCACAGACCAGGCACAGACAACTGTGCCGACGCGCTCAGCAGGCTACCCCTGGCGACCACGGAAGGGTCTGACGAACAGGACTGTGAGATAGTCATGGCAATCAATGCCTTTGAGTCCACAGGTTCGCCCATGACGGCTCGCCAAATCAGAGCCTGGACGGCCAGCGACCCCACGTTATCCTTAGTAAAAAGATGTGTCCTAACCGGTGACTGGGCAGAGGCTCGCTATGCCTGCCCCGAGGAATTAAAACCCTTTCACAGGCGCATGCATGAGCTATCACTACAAGCAGACTGCCTGATGTGGGGCAGCCGGGTAGTCATGCCTCTGCGAGGCAGAGAGGCATTTGTCCGGGAGCTCCACTGTGAGCACCCGGGGATCGTTCTCATGAAGGCCATAGCCAAATCCCACGTCTGGTGGCCTGGTATTGACGCGGACCTGGGAGCTCTGCGTCCGAAGGTGCACCATTTGTGCCCAACTCAGCAATGCCCCCAGGGAGGCTCCACTGAGCCCCTGGCCCTGGCCTATCAAACCGTGGTCGTGGGTGCACGTAGACTATGTGGGCCCATTCATGGGCAAAATGTTCCTCGTAATTGTAGATGCATTTTCAAAGTGGACCGAATGCACCATTTTAAACTCGAGCACAACCTCCACCACTGTGGAGAGCCTCGCAACCATGTTTGCAACGCACGGAATCCCTGACATATTGGTCAGTGACAATGGTCCGTGCTTCACCAGCGCAGAATTCCAAGACTTTATAATTGACCACGGCATAAATCACGTCAAGACGGCACCGTTCAAGCCGGCCTCCAACGGCTAGGCGGAGAGAGCAGTGCAAATCATTAAACAATGTCATGCTTAAAATCCAAGGTCGCACGCTGCAGGGTCGCCTGTCGCAACTGCTGCTGGCATATAGATCTCGTCCGCACTCATTGACTGGGATCCACCCCCCCGCGCAACTGTTGATGAAAAGGACTTTAAAAACAAGGCTCTCATTAATCCTCCCAAACATGCACGAAATCGTTGAGGCAAAGCGCCGTAAGCTGACTGAGTACCATGACAGAAATTCGAGGGGGAGATGGAATGAGATAGGGGACAAAGTGTTTGTACTAAACTATGGCAGGGGTCCCAAATGGCTTGCAGGGACAGTAACGGGCAAGGAAGGAAACAGGCTACTGGTAGTACAAATGGACAATGGCAAAACCTGCCGGAGGCATGTAGACCAAGTCAAAAGCAGATTTACCAACAACACTGCGGAACCAGAGGCAGACTACAATGTGGAACTCGCACCACACCTGGTGGACAGACAGAGGGAACAACCTGAGGAAAGGGCAATCCCAATAGACAGCCCAGGCGAGTCAACAACAATCACACCAATCGAAACAGACAGCCCAGGCGAGATACCAGAAACCACACCCAAAGAAAAACAGACACCAAGGCAAACAACTGAACCATAACTCAGACACTCCACGCGAGAGCGTAGACCACCTGAGAGACTGAACCTATAAAGAAAATAAGACCTTGGGGGAGGGGAGGGTGATGTCATGTATCTTACATTATTATATATAACTGTATCCTAACATACTATACATGACTGTAATAAGATATGACCTGTAACCACCAGCATACCTTACCACCAGGGGTGCACTTGCAAGAGACAGGTATATAAGGGCAGGTCTCAGGCAAGTGCAGCTTTCCAGAGCTATGAAATAAAGGTGCAGGTCCAGAGTGACCTTGACTTCACTACATGCCTCGTGTGAATCTGTACTGAGGGGACAGGACTTTACAGTCGCCACAAATCCTGATCGAGCCATCCGCTTTAAGGACAGGAACAATGGGGCTTGCCCAGTCACTGAATTCAACGGGCGAAATTATGCCCTCTCTTAGCAGCCTGTCCAACTCACTCTCAATTTTCTCACGCATCACATACGGCACGGCTCTGGCTTTGTGGTGCACTGGTCTAGTGTCCGGGGTGATGCGTATCACTACTTTGGTGCCCTTGAAAGTCCCGACACCTGGTTGAAAAAGTGACTGAAATTTCTGTAGGACCTGTGAGCATGAGCTTTGCTCCGCAGATGACATGGCGTGCACATCCCCCCATTTCCAGTTCATCTCGGCTAGCCAGCTCCTCCCCAAGAGCGCGGGACCATTCCCCGGGACAATCCAGAGTGGCAGCCGATTCTCCGAACCATTGTGTGTGACCACCAAGTTTGCACTGCCTAGCACTGGGATGATCTCTTTGGTGTACGTCCGTAGCTGCGTGTCGATGCGTTCCAGTTTGGGCGTGCTAGCTCTGTGTGGCCATAGTCTCTCAAATTGTTGGGTACTCATAAGTGACTGGTTGGCCCCTGTGTCCAGTTCCATGCGTACCGGGATGCCATTCAATAAAACTTTCATCATCATGGGTGGCGTTTTGGTGTATGAGCTGTGGACGTCAGCCACAAGAACGCGCTGAACTTCAGTGTCCATAGCTTGGCCCCAAGCACCATCCTGCATTGCAGACCCCTCGTCTGGTTCCTCTGTCTCGTAGACTAACCTCGCTACGGCCTTTCTGCACATTCTGGCCAAATGTCCACTGACGTTACAATTCCTGCAAATAAATTGCTGAAACCTGCAGCTTTTCACAGTATGTCTGCTCCCGCACCTCCAGTTTGAACTGAGATTGTTGTGAACAAAAGAACTGTTACCAGGCATTCCTCTCTGATTGTCTCTTTGATTACTCCAGAGCACTCTGATGGTGGGTGTCAATGGTCCCATCACGGGACGCATTGTCCCTTGTGATGGCGTGAATTGCTGATCCCCCTGCCATTGTCTCTGTTGCGGGTCCACCCTAGAGTCTGTTGCTACCTGGGCGCTGTCGAATTGCCCTTGCCTGCCTGCGGGGTTCTGAGTCGCGTTTACAATGTTAACTCCCTGGACCATCGCCACGTTGGAACCAGGGCTGCGCGCGTAAATTAACTTGGTCTCCTCTTCCCTTGCCATGAAGGTCTGAGCTATCAATGCCGCGCTTTCTAAAGTCAACTCCTTGGTCTCTATGAGCTTCCTGAAAATCCGAGCATGACTAATGCCCCCAATGAAGAAATCCCTTACATCTCCCCCCTGCAGGCGTCGGTGAACTTACAGAGGTTGGCCAAGCGCTGCAGGTCCGCAACGAAGTCTGAGATGTTTTGTCCCTCCCGACGCCGGTGTGTATAGAACCGGTGCCGGGCCATGTGTACACTACTCACCGGTTTGAGATGCTCACCGATCAGTGTGCTGAGCTCTTCAAAGGACTTGTCCACCGGCTTCTCGGTTGCGAGCAGGTCTTTCATCAGCGCATACGTCTTCGGTCCACAGCTGGTCAGTAGATGCGCCCTCCGCTTGTCAGCCGCTCCCTCTCGCAGCCAGTCATTCGTGACAAAACTCTGCTGGAGCCTCTCAACGAAATCGTCCCAGTCCTCACCCACATAGTAGCTCTGTGCTACCGGTGGCCATCCCCATGGTTCGGTGATTCCTGTTTCCCGTCGCCAAATGTGGTGTCCCTGCACCTTGCTGTAGAATCACACGAGGCATGTACTGCAGACACAGTCACTACGTGACCTTAACCTTTATTCCCAGGACCAAGAAGTGATGACCCTGCGTGGGACCTCCCTTTAAATACCTGGATGCCCAGGTGAGGAGTGTCTCCCACAAGTTCACCCCCTATGGTCAAGGTGTGCATTTCTAGGATGTATACAGTGTACAGTGTGGTTACATGAAGGTTACAGTTGCATGATGGTTACATACATGACAGGTTTCAAGGAGTGTCTTAAAAAAGGATAGAAAGGTAGAGAAGTAGAGAGAGACGGAGAGTTTTAGGGATGGAATTCCAAAACTTAGGGCCTAGGCACGGCCGCCAAAGGTGAAGCGATTGAAATTGGGGATGCACAAAAGGCTAGAATTAGAGGAGTGCAGATATCTTGGAGGTTTGTGGGGCTGGAGGAGATTACAGAGATAGGGAAGGGCGAGACCATGGAGGGATTTGAACACTAGGATGAGAATTTAAAATTTGATGTTTTTTCCAGACTGGGAACCATTGTCGCTCAGTAAGCACAGGGACGATGGGTAAATGGGACTTGGTGTGAGTTAGGATACGGGCAGCAGCGTTTTGGATGAGCTCGAGTTTATGGAGAGTGGAAACTAGGAGGCCAGCCAGGAGACCATTGGAATAGTCAAGTCCCGAGGTAACAAAAGCCTAGATCTTATTCCCACTGTATCCTCAGGTTCTTCCTCCTGCCTTTGGTCACGGAGGTGGACATGGTGCACAGTGAAATGCTAAATGTCCTGTGGAAATGGCTCCTGCTGAAAGTATTTCCTGATTCTGGAGATAGTGTCTCATCTGGAGTACTATTGCTAGTAATATTAGTCCTGCAGGGAAATGTTGTCCTAACTTGGTGATCCCTATGTTTTTCTAGGCTCTGAATCCACCTGGAAGCTTCCCATTGGAGAGAGGACCGATACAACCCAGTGGGATCTTCAGAGATGCACATGTCTTGCAGGTTTCCATGGCCATGGTGTTTCTGGATCTCTGCTGACCATTTCTGAGAGTGTATGAATGATAGACAGGGCCCTCGACTCCATTCCCAGCCATGGGCTTTGCAAGCCAGGGACTAGGCCACAATCACTTGGATCAGGCTGTTCAGTTGTATTGTCTTAAATTTGCGATGCCAAGTCCCTGCCTCTTATTGAGAACTGAAGGTCCTTGAGGCATAGTGACAGCCTTTTGCCCGTGGGGAGACACTTGGAGATGCAGCTGCCCAGGTCATAGAACTGTTGGGCTGATAATTTGACAGGCAACTTCTGAAGTAGGTTGAGGAGGTGAGGGAGAGAATTGTCATATTTCTTTTGCTCACCAACTTAAATTTTTACCTGGAGTTATTTTCTTTCTAAAATTGGTGGCAACTGAAATGATTACTATTACAAATGACAGCCAGAGACATACACCATTCTGATCATGTGGGAGGCTGATCGTGGGTGGAGTAAGATGCAGTTAAGAATTCAGTCAACCAAACAACCGATAACCAGACGTACATAGTGATGTTGCACAAAGACTGATGGATACCTGGGAGTGACTGCAAGGCATTAATACAATATCATATTCCACAAGATTGACGCTCGGGCAGTATATAAACCTAAATCCTGAATTGCAATTGCGGATACAATCACTTCTGTGGGTGAGTGTTAGTTTTAAAACTCATTGGATCATCTGTGGTGCTGCTCGCAGTAAGTTGGAAAGTGTGTTGTTTTATAAAGGCAGAGCATTAAACCAAATGCCATAGTATGTGGCTTATTGCGTAAGATATTCTCTTGACTTCAGTCACTGGTCACTCCCATAAGTGGATCTCTTGTCCCCTATGATTTGGAGTGCAACTTTTTCTGCTCACCTTCTAGGTAACCAGTTTCACAACCCAGGGATTGTAGCAAGATATCCCCTACTCCTGTATGTACTCTGGCTACTGGAATATAACATGTGAATTCTCCCCACTCTCCGACCAGTGGAGTAGCTAAGCATCCGTCCAAATAAAGACAGGCTTTGAATCAATAACTAGTTTTATTTACATAAGATAGATGAATAAACAATATGTAATTGAACACTGAGAGATATCTAATTCCCTGCAATCCCTATATACAAGACTACAAAGACGCCACATGCTTTCTAGCCCGACAACACTTTGATATCTGCGCTCCTCCAATACTGGCCTCTTGCAAATCCTCGATTTTAATCGCCTTCAGCTGCCTAGACCCTAAAGCTCTGGAATTCCCTCCCTAAATTGCTCCGCCTCTCTCTCCTCCTTTAAGACATTCCTTAAAACCTACCTCTTTGACCAAGCCTTTAGTCACCTGTCTTAATATCTTCTTACGAGGCTCGGTGACAAATTTTGTTTGATAACGGTCCTGTAAAGCGCTTTGGGACGTTTTTCTACACTAATGTAGTGCACGGGTGTCAGCTGTGGCTCAGTGGGTAGCACTCTTGTCTGTGAGTCAGAAGGCTGTGGGTTCAAGTCCCACTCCAGGCTGATGCTCCAGTGCAGTGCTGAGAGAATGCCCTCTCAGGTGGATGTAAAAGATCCCACAGCACTATTTTGAAGAAGAGCAGGGGAGTTATCCTTGGTGACCTGGCCAATATTTATCCCTCAATCAACATAACAAAAACACAGATTATCTGGTCAGTATCACATTGCTGCTTGTGGGAGCTTGCTGTGTGCAAATTGGCGGCTGCGTTTCCTACATTACAACAGTGACTACACTTCAAAATTACTTCATTGTTGTAAAGGTGCTTTGGGACATGAAAGGCGCTATACAAATGCAAGTCTTGTTTTTTTTACATGCCACCTCCAGCAATACTAAATACAAGTAAAAAAATTCAACACAGGCAAAGTGCATTTACGTAATGTACAATATATTATTCTATAACTATGGTGGAATTGTGTTTAACCTGGTCTTTCACTAATTATTGTAACTGGGCACTCTCGGAGGTCATCTTGAGGCTAGGATCAGATTAGGAAATTACTCACTTTATTTTTCTCACTTTTAAGTGTGACACAGGAAACTATATGTGTGACAAAATGCCACATCTGAAGTGTGTTGGAAATCTCAAAACACATTAGAACAGGAAAAGCATAAGAAATAGGAGCAGGAGTAGGCCATATGGCCCCTCGAGACTGCGCCCCCATTTAATAAGATCATGGCTGATCTTCTGCCTCAACTTTACTTTCCCCCCAATGCACATATCCCTTGCTTTCCTTAATGTCCAAAAATCAATCAAGTATTCCAAAGATTCTCTGAATGATGAAATGTCTTCATCTCAGTCCTAAATGGCCGACCCCTTATCCTGAGACTATGCTTCCTGGTTCTAGGCCCCCCCAGCCAGGGGAAACAGCCTATCAGCAATTACTCTGTCAAGCCCTATAAGAATATTATACATTTCAATGAGATCACCTCTCATTCTTCTAAACTCCCGAGAATATAGGCTCATTCTACCCATTTTATTATAAAGGTAAGAGATACTGTGGAGTTGCTGGGAGAAGGTCAGTATACAGATAGTGTATTTTTGTTCCTTTCCACATATGACAGCAGCCAATGGGCAAGCTGCTCTGTGTAACTAATGCAAGATACTGAATGATTGCAAGTAATAATCCACAGTTGAAAACGATGTTCAGTACATCTTGAACTATATTAAATTGAAATTTGGGGCACTGATTATTTTTAATGGATACTAGTTGATGTCCTGTGGAGTTTCTCATGGGCACAGTGTGGAGTGCAGAGAAGTTACAGCCAGTGTAATTTACAGTTAATCAGATGAGAACATCCTGGGGCAGGGCAGATTTGTACCAAGCCGTAATCCTGTCTCAAGCCTTCATGAGGACATTCGTGTCTCTATGACCAGGCCCAGTGACCACCCACTCCACACTCACTCTCGTTCTATACCCCATCACTGGTGTCACCAATATAGGCAAAACATTTTTAGAAATATCTCTATAATCTCCTTCAGCCTTCCACCAACGCCCCCCCCTACCCCGACCACCCCAGACTCTTCATTCCACAAACTCTAGCCTCATGTGCATCCTCCTCTATTCACCCCTCTATTGGCAGCTGTACCTCCAATCGCCTCAGCTTCATGCTCTTTAATTCCCTCCCTAAACCTCTGCGCCTCTAAACCTGGCACTCCTCCTTAAAACCCAACTCTTTGACCAAGCTTTTGGCCATCCTTCTCAATATATCCCCCCAATGGGCTCAGCTCCCGTTTTTAATTCTTGCACCTCACTGATGGGCCTGGGGACATTTCTTTAAAGGCGCTCCCTCTCTCTCTCTTGCACAGTCCCCTGGAGTTGAGGATGACTTGCTTCCACACTAATATGAGTTCTAAATGGGGTTGTCCATGAGGGTCCTGATGTTCCAGGTCCAGAACTTCATTTTAGAAAGTGGAAGATTCCAGTCCGTGAATTCTTTTAACATGGGGTGGCCATTGCACATCAGCTACCATATGAACTTGACAGAGCTAGGTCTTAGTCCAATAGCAAGGGGACCCAAGGGGCTTGGAAATCAGGCACTGCTGCATGGGCCGAGCACACACACACAACCCTGAATTTAGAAGCCTGGGAACGCTCAAAGGTGCTATGTGAATGCAACAGTTAGAAAGCTGCTTTAATATCTTCAACTTTCACAAGGGCTCAACTAAACTGACAGAAGAACATGGAGACTCAAATTTGCCTTTTACTAGTTTAATCCTAAGTCAGGCATCAAGAAATTCTGCATGGCTCAGAATAATCAATACGTGAAATAGACTTCTGAGCGGGGTCGTGGAAGTGAAAGCCATGGTGTGAATTTTTTTTAATAGTTTGATGCAGTGATAGGGGACTGTAGAGTCACTCTGGAAGTGCGACCTAGGGTAGGTTGTATGACCTTTGCCACCTATATCGATCTGTCAGGGCAGTATGTCAGAGGTCCTTATAGAATGTTACAGCACAGAATGAGACCATTCGGCCCATCATTAGTAAAGCTATCCAATTAGCCCCACTTCCCTGCTCTTTCCCCACAGCCCTGCAACTCCCCTTTGAATGATACTGAATCTGCTTCCACCAACCTTTCAGGCAGTGCATTCCAGATCACAATAACTCGCAGCATAAAATAATTATTTCCTCATGTTGCCTCTGGTGCTTTTGTCAATCACCTTAAATCTATGTCCTCTGGTTACCGACCCATCTACCACTGGAAAAAGTTTCTCCTTATTTACTCTATCAAAACCCTTCACAATTATGAAGGACTTTTCTTCCCCTTTCATTAATCAATCTTGGCTTTCATAGCAACGGCTGAAAAAAACGAGAAATCAAAGTCCTCCTCTGCTGAAAATTAAAAATAAATAGGAAACGCCACCCTAGAACCATTTGAGTAAAGTAATGTAAGAGTTGAGGGGGCTGCAACGTGTCGCGATTGCTGAGCCCACTTCATTTTTACCCCAGCACTTTGCAGCTCCAGCAGTAATTCCCCCTAACTTTACTGAATGATTTTTTTGAAGTACCTCTGGAGTCTCCCGCTTTGTAATTTTCAGGAGAAAGATTAGAACTGGAGCCTGTCCTCTTTAAATGCGACAGAGAAAATAAACCTTTCCTGTTGAACAAGTGCAGGACAATGATCGTTTGTTTACCACTGGCACTTAAAACTCTGCGTGGAGCAGCCTGGTTATTTATCACTTCCCTTTCCAAACATTGGAACAGTTTTATGAGGCTTCAGCATGAGCTTCACCAGCTGCTAAATGGCTCATCCGGTCGCTTCTCCACAATCTGTTCTCCAACACATTTCCTCCCTGTCATGTATTCAACTGTCATTGTAACCCATGTATAAACTGACCTAAGTTGTACACCGTGAGAACATTGACCACTAGGTGGTGAACTTGTGGGAGACACTCCTAACCTGGACTTTCAGGTATAAAAGGGGAAACTCCAACCACCTTCATCACTTCAGTGCTGGCTAATAAAGGTTACTGATCACAGAGTGACCTTCTCTCAAATATCGGCCCTGTGTGCATTAACACTGTATAGTAAGGACATATCATTGGCGACAAGAAACTGGGATTTAAACCACGCGAGCTTGGCCACTAGCAGCACAGAAGAGAGGTACTGTGTTGGTGATGATTGGGACGATTTTATTGAGAGACTACAGCAAAGTTTCGTCACTAAGGAATGGCTGGGACAGGATTTGGCCGACAAACGCAGGGCTCATCTCCTGACGGTTTGTGGATCCAGGACGTACTCCCTGATGAAGGACCTTCTAGCGCCAGAGAAGCCGACGGACAAGACCTTTGAAGAGCTCGGTAAGTTGATCGGGGAACACTTTAAACCGGCGAGCAGCATGCACATGGCGAGACACCGGTTTTACACGCACCGGCGGCGAGAAGGGCAAAGCGTTCCAGACTTCGTGGCAGACCTCCTGCGACTGGTGAGCCGATGTAAGTTCCCAGATGCATGCAGAGCGGAGATGCTGCGAGACTTTTTTATTGAGGGCATCGGGCACGCTGGAGTTTTCAGGAAACTGATTGAGACCAAAGACTTGACCCTGGAAATGGCGGTTTTGATGATCCCAAACATTTATCGCAGGGGAGAAAGAGACCAGAATGATGTTTGACAAAAATCTTGGTTTAAATGCAGCAAAGGGACAGGGAGTCAACATTGTTAACGTGGGACACAGTTCTCCAGGCAGACAGGGGCAATTGGACATGCCCCAGCATGTTGTCAAACCCAAAGGGGGAATTCAACAGAGACAATGGCTAGCTGAACGGCGATTCATGCCATCGCAAGGGACAATGCGGCCAGTAATGGGGCCATCAACACCTGTTAATGGTGCGCTTAAGGACAGTTACAGAGACAGTCAGAGACAATCAACTGGTAATGGATCTTTTGTTTCCAACAACGGCTCATGTTGGAGGTGTGGAGGTAAACACACAGCCAGAGCTTGCAGGTATCAGCAATATACCTGCAGAAACTGCAACGTCAACGGTCACTTGGTGCGTATGTGCAGGAAGCCTGCAGCCAGGTTGATGTACGAGGAGGATGGGCCCGATGTAAGCCCTACGAGGCCAAATGAACACTGGGGGAAATCGCTGGAAGCTGAAGTTCAGCGAGTTCACATGGAGCACATATACAGTTCATACATCAGGACGCCACCGATAACGATGAAAGTGCTCCTCAATGGCATCCCAGTATCATTGGAGCTAGACACGGGGGTCAGCCAGTCCCTGATGAGTATCAAACAGTTTGACAAATTGTGGCCGTCCAAGGCCAGGAGGTCAAAATTATTGCCGATTGACGCACAGCTACGGACATATACAAAGGAGATCATTTCGGTGCTAGACAGCGTCACGGTAGTCATGACCCACAAAGATTCGGAGAACAGGTTGCCACTCTGGATTGTCCCGGGGGACGGTCCCACACTACTGGGGAGGCTGGCTGTCATGAACTGGAAATGGGGCAATGTCAATGCAATTTCTTCTGTGGAGCGAGTATCATGCTCACAGGTCCTGGACAAATTTGACTCACTATTTCAACCCGGCATTGGCACTTTCATGGGGACCAAGGTAGTGATTCACAACAACCCGGACGCCAGGCCAGTACACCACAAGGCCAGAACGGTGCCGTCGTGATGTGGGAAAAGATAGAAGGCGAATTGGACCGCCTGCTGAGGGAAGGCATCATCTCGCCAGTCGAATTCAGTGACTGGGCGAGCCCAATCATGCCGGTGCTCAAGGCGGATGCGTCGGTCAGGATATGTGGTGATTACAAGGCCACCATCAATCGGGTGTCACTCCAAGACCAGTACCCGCTACCGAGAGCGGAGGACTTCTTTGCGATGCTATCCGGTGGCAAACTTTTTTCAAAATTGGACCTGACCTCAGCTTACATGACCCAGGAGCTGGCAAGTGAGTCGAAGAAGCTGACCACCATCACGACACACAAGCGTTTGTTTGAGTACAACAGATGTCCGTTCGGGATTCGCTCGGCCGCCACGATCTTTCAACGAAACATGGAAAGCCTCCTCAAGTCGATTCCAAAGACAGTGGATTTTCAAGACGACATTCTCATCACGGGTTGCGATACTGAAGAACACCTCCACAACCTGGAGGAGGTGCTACGCAGACTGGACCAGGTAGGGCTGCGACTGAAAAAGGCGAAGTGCGTCTTCCTAGCTCCAGAGGTAGAATTCCTGGGGATGAGGGTTGCAGCAGACAGGATCAGACCTACTCCGTCCAAAACAGAAGTGATCCAGAGAGCACCCAGACCCCGTAACACGACGGAGCTGTGTTCGTTCCTGGGGCTCCTGAACTATTTTGGTAACTTTCTTCCCAATTTGAGCACGCTGTTAGAGCCGCTACACGTGCTCCTACGCAAAGGTCACGAATGGGTCTGGGGGGACAGCCAGGAAAGGGCTTTTGATAGAGCACGCAATTTCTTATGCTCCAACAATCTGTTAATGCTATATGACCCATGTAAGAAACTTGTTTTACCGTGCGATGCGTCGTACTATGGGGTCGGGTGTGTGTTGCAGCATGTTGAAAGTCCAAATACACCACATCCACTGGTTCTCCCTT
This sequence comes from Pristiophorus japonicus, assembly GCF_044704955.1. Classification (NCBI taxonomy): domain Eukaryota; kingdom Metazoa; phylum Chordata; class Chondrichthyes; family Pristiophoridae; genus Pristiophorus; species Pristiophorus japonicus. Next base: position 24,359,727 of record NC_091985.1, read on the forward strand.
GTCCACTCTGCTAGTTACATCCTCAAAAAATTCCAGAAGATTCGTCAAGCATGATTTCCCTTTCATAAATCCATGCTGACTTGGACCAATCATGTCACTGCTTTCCAAATGCGCTGCTATTTCATCCTTAATAATTGATTCCAACATTTTCCCCACTACTGATGTCAGGCTAACCGGTCTATAATTACCCGTTTTCTCTCTCCCTCCTTGTTTAAAAAGTGGTGTTACATTAGCTACCCTCCAGTCCATAGGAACTGATCCCGAGTCAATAGACTGTTGGAAAATGATCACCAATGCATCCACTATTTCTAGAGCCACTTCCTTAAGTACTCTGGGATGCAGACTATCAGGCCCTGGGGATATATCGGCCTTCAATCCCATCAATTTGCCTAACACAATTTCCCGCCTAATAAGGATATCCTTCAGTTCCTCCTTCTCACTAGACCCACTGTCCCCTAGTACATTCGGAAGGTTATTTGTGTCTTCCTTCGTGAAGACAAAACCGAAGTATTGGTTCAATTGGTCTGCCATTTCTTTGTTCCCAATTATAAATTCACCTGAATCCAACTGCAAGGGACCTACGTTTGTCTTCTCTAATATTTCTCTCTTCACATATTTATAGAAGCTTTTTTCAGTCCGTTTTTATGTTCCCTGCAAGTTTCCTCTCATACTCTATTTTCCCCCTCTTAATTAAACCCTTAGTCCTCCTCTATTGAATTCTAAATTTCTCCCAGTCCTCAGGTTCGTGGCTTTTTCTAGCCGATTTATATGCCTCTTCCTTGGCTTTAACACTATCCTTAATTTCCCTTGTTAGCCATGGTTGAGCCACCTTCCCCATTTTATTTTTATTCCAGATAGGGATGTACAATTGCTGAAGTTCATCCATGTGATCTTTAAATGTTTTCCATTGCTTATCCACCGTCAGCCCTTTAAGTATCATTTGCCAGTCTATTCGAGCCAATTCACGCCTCATACTGTTGAAGTTACCTTTCCTTAAGTTCAGGACCCTAGTTTCTGAGTTAACTGTGTTACTCTCCATCTTAATAAAGAATTCTACCATATTATGGTCACCCTTCCCCAAGGGGCCTCACACAACAAGATTGCTTCTCATTACACATCACCCAGTCTAGGATGGCCAGCTCTCTCGTTGGTTCCTCGACGCATTGGTCTAGAAAACCAACCCCAATACACTCCATGAAATCCTCTTCCACCACATTGCTACCAGTTTGGTTAGCCCAATCTATATGTAAATTAAAGTCACCCATGATAACTGCTGTACCTTTTTTGCACACATCCCTTATTTCTTGTTTGATGCTGTCCCCAACCTCACTACGACTGTTTGGTGGTCTGTACACAACTCCCACTAGCGTTTTCTGCCCTTTGGTATTCCGTAGCTCCACCCATACCGATTCCACATCATCCAGGCTAATGTCCCTCCTTACTATTGCATTAATTTCCTCTTTAACCAGCAATGCCACCCGGCCTCCTTTTCCTCTTTGCCTATCCTTCCTAAATATTGAATACCCCTGGATGTTGAGTTCCCAGCCTTGGTCACCCTGGAGCCATGTCTCTGTGATGCCAATTGCATCATATCCTTTAACTGCTATCTGCGCAGTTAATCCGTCCACCTTATTCCAAATACTCCTCGCATTGAGACACAGAGCCTTAAGGCTTGTCTTTTTAACAAACTTTGCCTCTTTAGAATTTTACTGTAATGTGGCCCTTTTTGTTTTTTGCTTTGGGTTTATCTGCCCTCCACTTTTACTATTCTCCTTTCTATCTTTTGCTTCTGCCTCCATTTTATTTCCCCCTGTCTCCCTGCATAGGTTCCCATCCCCCTGCTATGTTAGTTTAACTCCTCCCCAACAGCAATAGCAAAACCTTCCCCTAGGACATTGGTTCTGGTCCTGCCCAGGTGCAGACCGTCCGGTTTGTACTGGTCCCACCTCCCCCAGAACCGGTTCCAATGTCCCAGGAATTTGAATCCCTCCCTTCTGCACCACTCCTCAAGCCACGTATTCATCTGAGCTATCCTGCGATTCCTACTCTGACTAGCACGTGGCACTGGTTGCAATCCTGAGATTACTACTTTTGAGGTCCTAGTTTTTAATTTAGCTCCTAGCTCCCCAAATTCGTCTCGTAAGACCTCATCCCATTTTTTACCTATATGCACCACAACAACAGGCTGTTCATCCTCCCTTTTCCGAATGTCCTGCTCCCGCTACAAGACATCCTTAACCCTTGCACCAGGGAGGCAACATACCATCCTGGAGTCTCGGTTGCGGCCGCAGAAACGCCTATCTATTCCCCTTACAATTGAATACCCTATCACTATAGCTCTCCCACTCTTTGTCCTGCCCTCCTGTGCAGCAGAGCCACCCACAGTGCCATGAACTTGGCTGCTGCTACGTGATTCATCCCCCTCAACAGTACCCAAAGCGGTGTATCTGTTTTGCAGGGGGATGAAATGGATAAAAGCACTCCACTCCCACTCTGATATCTCCATCCTCAGACTCCTGCGCTGTTCCAATGAAGCTTAACGCAAGCTCAAGGAACATCTTTCGTTTAGGCACTTCCTCAATATCGAGTTCAACAATTTCAGACCTTAACCTCTGCCCATATTTTGCTCTGATGTATTTTTTCTCTTTGTTTCCCATGCTGCTGATAATTATCCTGCCATTCACACCCTATCTAAACTAATCTTTTTCTATTTCTGCTGTTACCATCTCAAATCGGCCCATCATCCCTTCTGTCTCTCAAATCTCTCCTGCCTTCCACCCTACTACAGACCTTCCCTTGTGTACTTTCCTCCCCTGCCCCTTTCAATGCTCCTTAGGAATCTGTTCATTTCAAACATTCGCCAGTTCTGACGAAGAGTCATCGACCCAAAACGTTAACTCTGCTCCTCTCCACAAATGCTGCCTGACCCGCTGAGATTTCCAGCATTTTCTGTTTTTATTTATATATAGGATAAAATCAATATTGGGGGTGGGGGGGGGGGGGAAGAGACTCGGTCATTATTAAGATTCTTAACACAAATGAAAACTTTTGGGAAATGCTGCTTTAAAAACATTTTATTATCTTTTATCAAACAATCCTTTGTACTGCAAAAATAAGATATACAGGTTTAAAAAGTAGTCGGATACACATGATCATACATTTATTGTGGATCAGAGAAATAAGTTGTTGTTTTTTTTGTTACGGTTTAAGTGCTAGATTCCCGTAGGGTGTATAAAAACATGCTAATATATTAAGGGATGTGAGGATAGAGCAGGAATGTGGAGTTGAGGTTGAAGGTCGGGTTCGAGGGGCCATATGGCCCACTCCTGCTCCTAATTTTTCTGCTCTTATACTTAGAAACACCATTAAACTTAGATTATCTGATGTATGATTTAACATACATTTTTTTTAAATAATGTATTCCATTCCAATTTCTGATGAGACATTAAACTGCTGTCTGCCCTCTTAGGTGGACATAAAAGGTCCCATTGCACTATTGGACAAAGAGCAAGAGAGCTCTCCCAGCGGCCAATAAAATAGATTATCTGGTCATTTTTGTGGGACCATACTCTGTATAATTTGGCCGCTGCATTTGCCTACCTGACAACAGTGATTACATTTCAGAAGTGCTTCGCTTGGGGACATTGAGGTTGTGAAAAGTGCAAAAGATGTATCCTGCCCAGCATTTAAGAAATTCATGTTTTGAAGAGTAGGGTTGTGCTTTCAGTCTGAAATACTTTCCTCAGAGAGGTTTGTGAAAAATATCGAAATTGTCAATTTGAACAGCCACGGAAGAGGACAGCTGGCCAGAGACCTGCTGAGTCTTTCAGCGAGAGTTACTTTGCTGACCGAAGCAATTAGCCTCTCAGTGAGCAGCCTGCCTCACCTTTAATCACAAAGGCAGTCCCAAGCTCCAGTGTAAATGAGGTGCCTGATGGTCCCAAGCTCCAGTGTAAATGACGTGTCCGGTGATCGACCCACGATATACGTCAGTACAACATGGCCGCCTCGCTAGCAGGCAGACATAGAATTAAGCAAACGGGCACATTCTCCTGACAGGAGAAAGTGGGGCCGGAATTGCCCACCGCCCAAAACTGCACCGACCTACCGTTTTCGAGGTCTTCTGGCCGGCGCAATGGATGCGGCGGCCTATACGGAGAAATTCAGCTCCTCGAACTTTTTTATCAAGCGGGGCGGACATGGCCTCATCATGGGGGCAGAGCGGAGTGAGCTCCACTAGCAGGGCGGACGTGGGGGGGCGGGACAGCGACCGGGAGACTTTTGCAGGTGTATTTCCCTCCCGGGGCGGCTCCGTTGCAGCGCGCACTCTCTGATGACATCTTTAAGACGCATCTGCAGGATCATCACACCGCAACAAAAAGCCCCAAAGTGAATTTAGCAAGCATCGGCTGCCCCGTGGCTGCCAGTGGCCTTATTGGGAGGCTGAATTTTGGCCTCATTAAGTCACGCGCTCATTAATGTGTGTACTACAGTTGGAAAGTACTTTGTGTGCCGTATTGATCTCTAATCCCAGAAGAGCGGCTCTTATTCCACACCACTGTAGTCGCTCCATATCCCACACACCTGAGCGAGGCCGTTACATCGCCGGCAGTCTTGTGATGCAGATCCACCTAAAAGTCTGAGCTGACAGTAGCCTGTTTCACCAAAGGTCCATGTGTCACAGAAAGACCTGATCACTCTGGGCTAACTTTAGAGGTACATAGGTCCAAAATAGATGCCTTGGGAATGTAACAAGGCACTTAAAATAAATTCTGACTAGAAATAAAACACAGCATCATCAATTTATTGTTTATTATATCTTGAAGTTTGCATGTGTGCAATTGTAGAGAATATAAAGCAGTGAAGTTAGGTTTTAAAAATTCAATTCAGTTAAAGAAAAATATTTTTAAATTTCTCACTGAATTCGTAGCCAATATTTCTGTATAAACACGGTGGATCATACTGGATCCTGTGTAAAACGATGCACTCAAAATACTATAAAATGCAATTTAAAGTTGTGTATTGAGTTAACATTATACATAGTATCAAAATTGTCCTTCATTTTCAGTTTGCCTAATTTGTTAAACCTCAGCTAATTTGACAGAACTAAAAGCAGATATGAAAGAGACACATTTAGAACTCAGAAACCTTAATAAGTTAAAATTCCAATACACTGATCTTAAACATGGAATATCACCATCATTTTTTCCCTTTGTGCTCAAAACGAGGGAGGTTATTGCTGGGAAATGGAACACTCTCTGGTGTTGAGTCTCTAAGTAAAAAGAAATACTTGCATTTATATAGCGCCTTTCACGATCACTGGACGTCTCAAAGCGCTTTACAGGCAATGAAGTCCTTTTGGAGTGTGGTCACTGTTGCAATGTGGGAAATCAGTATCAAGTGCTTTGAGATCAGATGCGATTAAATCTCACTCAAGTACAGGGTACATCATAATTTTTCCCCCCTTAATGCCAAGCTCAAAAAGAACTCCCTATTATATTGAAAGACATTTTCGTTTCCCATACCAGCCAATGCTATAGCTCTGTCAAATCAGATTGCCAATTTAGCGATGGTTTTGTACTGCAGGCTCAAATCATTAGGAATTGGACTGAGACAGCCCCAAACCTATTTCACACATCACCCATATAGCAAGTGGACTTTCAGTCTGGGCTGGATTCAAACCAGAGTCCTGGAAGATGAAAGTAGTGTGTGTGAATCCACTGTGCCACGAGGACACTTTCTGTAAATCAAATAGTTATAAAGATTAGAGATAATGGGGGCAAAATTCAAATTAAATGAACAATTAGCGACAGGGCCGGAGGTTCCCCCGGCGCGAAATTCGGCCCTTCCGCCCCTCAGCGGAGGCGGAGCGCTATCTGAGGTGCTTTGCGTCCGTGGATGGGCGCTGCCGAGGCGTGCCGTTCAGCGCAATGACGTCACAACGACCCTCCCCTTTTAAAAGTGAGGGTCGCTGCGAACTCTGCAGCCGCTTTCGTGGCACGCACTGGGCCACCAGGGAGGGTTTTGGCTGGGCCAGCGGCTCGGCACCCAAGGAGTGCCGGGCTGCGTGGTGGTGGCCCGGCCTCACTTGCGGTTGCCAGCACAGGGACCTCCCCATTAAGGGCAGCCGGGGCGCCCCAGCCACGCCAGCTTCGTGCCCCGCTGTCGTTGGCATCGCCCCGCGCCAATCAAAGTGGTCGGCGCAGGGCGGTAGGGGGTCATCGCCGTGCTTGTGCTCCCACGGGTCACAGCGCAAACTTGTTTTCGGCCACAGAATCCCGAGGGGGGGCGGGGGCTCTTGCAGCCGTGCCCAGGCGATAACAAATCAGCGACCCATTACCGTCTGCAGGAGGCGCTACACAAGCCTTTCGGAAAGGGCCAATTTCACCCCCAACATCCTTTAGATTTGGTCTCAATTTTTGCTTAGAGAGGGAGGGTGTAAGATATAATCGAGACAACCGCTTAGGAGCAGCTTCCGTGCCAGATGGTGTTAAGGGGCTGAATTAGCAGCGGGGGAGATCGAGTCACAGTGTATTTCGGTGCAATAGGCCAAAATGGAAAAGGAAGATTTGTGAGCAAAGGAAAGCAAACTTGTTCACACAGCTACCCTTTGAAGCAATGTGTTGAAAGTGACGTAATGAGAGCTTTTTTCAGACACAATAAGGCGCTATGTAAATGCAATGTTTTTTATTTTGGGCAACCCACATGTAGCAGAAGTGGTGTCGGCCAAAGAAAATCCCCACTAACCTGTCGAACAGGGCTGCTCCTTTCATGGTCTTTAAAAAAGTACTATGATCTGGAGAAACTTAATGGATAAATGCAGATTTGTTACAACACTAACGCAGACGTTTACCTTCTTTCTCATGATCTTTTGCACTGGTTTGATTTATAAAAGACACGATACTGATGGTGAGGCTCACTCTAAAGAAGATAATACAAGCAGCAATTGTTGAGTGAGTCCAGCTCACAACTTACTGGGACTCAGAAACCTATGATAGAGAGAAACTATTTCCTCTGGTGGGAGAGTCCAGAACAAGGGGCAAAACCTTAAAATTAGAGCTAGGACGTTTAGGGGTGATGTCAGGAAACACTTATTCACACAAAGGTAGTGGAACTCTGGAACTCTTTCCCCCACCCCCCATAAAACTGTTGAGGAGGGGGTCACTTAAAATTGTCAAAAACTAAGTGACAGATTTTTATTAGGTATGGGTATTAAGGGGGTAAATGGAGTTGAGGTACAGATCAACCATTATGTAATTGAATGGCGGAACAGGCTCACGGGGTTGAATAGCCTACTCCTGTTCCTATCCAGGAGGAAATGATGTGTTAACAAAAAAATTATATTCTTTTCTGAACATAAATATTAAAATGATACAAAAAGTCCAATCATTTGGCTTTATATGTCCAAAGAAGCTCATGGTTTAATGAGGTCATTGTCTCCAACCAATCTTCCAGTAACACTTTATTTTCACCAGATTCTCTCGGGAATTGTCGACTTCCTCCATAGATGCTTGTTCCTAGCAGCTCAGTGTTATTGATTTATAAGTGACATAACACATATTAACAAGAGGCAATCTCTTAATTTTCACATTGGTGCAGTCCCAATTTACAGTCTCGCACCTTGCTTCATCATCTGCTGTCTTGTGTACTCCCACATGAGCAAAGCTCCACTCACATGAACATTGAGCGATCGGATGATACCACACTGTGGGATTTCCACACATACATCAAGGTGCTGTATCAAATTGGCAGGAATTCCCTCTCGTTCATTCCTAGGGAAATAAAATTGAACATGTAAACTCTGGGGGAAAAAAATATTGGTAAACTTTTGAATATATTAATATAGAAATGGAGGACAAATGGCGTTTCTTCATCGCCGCTGGGTCAAAATCCTGGAACTTCCTCCCTAACAGGAGTGTGGGAGTACCTTCACAAGACAAAGTCCACCACCTTCTAAAGGGCATTTAGGGATGGGCAATAAATGCTGGCCTTGCCAGTTACGCCCACATCCCATGAATGAATACAAAAAAACACTTCAAAGAGTACTTAATTGACTGTAAAGTGCTTTGGGATGTCCTGAGGTTGTGAAAGGCGCTATATAAATGCGAGTCTTTCTTTCTAGAATCATAGAACTTTATGGCACGGAAGGAGGCCATTCGACCCATCGTATCTGTAACCCAATATACAAACTTGTAGCTAATTATGGTGATAGCTACTCAGAATAACTATCTCTATAACCAATTCTAACAATTGAGATAGAGTAAGACTGATTTGGTGAGTGTGAGGTGTGTGAAAGATACCTGCAATGGAAAAATGAAAACCCGATAAGCAAACTCACTTTCGTCTTCATGCTACATCTCCCACATACCACTTGCATTTTGATTAACTAGCAAGCTCAAGAGGATGTTGGACCTTTTACATGAGATTAAACCCAAATATTGTTCAGTAAAAGTATGGAGATTGTTCCATGTGGGACCACTACAGATGAATTGCCTTGGAGGTTGAAGCCAGACATGGCTGTAGAGCGAGCTAAAATGATCCATAACATTCTCTATGAATTTCCTCCCTGTTAAATATAACAGCGCAAAATAGTCTCCTCATTAGCCAATAGGTAAATTTCTGTTTAGAAATACTAGGAGTTCGAAACAGGAGCATGGTTTTGCAGATTCGCCTACTGTTATAAATACAGCTGGCTATCATGCGCAGCATCTATGTAGCAACACGAGTGAACTGCAGACTGGAGTTTAAAGGCAGCAACTGGGAAAAGAAAATCGGTCAGAGGTGGTCACTTTTATATACTGTGTGAAAAAGGCAATCGTGTGACTGGCACCCTGGCATCTTTAGGATATTGCCCTCCCTGGCAATTTGTCCCAGTGCTAGTGATAGGTGGTTGTGAAATAACAAAGAGCATAAAGGTTGCACTGCTAACAAGCTAGCAAATAAACATATTTTTGGGGCAAAAAAAAATTAGTGCTGATGCCATTTTGAAAAGGGGCATGCTGAGAGAACTTATGTTCCTACCACCTGTGGTCTGTCCTCATTTCCTAGGTAGGATACCATAGGCACGCCATCATGTCACTGGACATGACCCTAAAGTAGCTGGGTTGAGGAATCAAATCTCGAACTCTTCAAAAATATATTTGTAATAAAATAAATAAAACCCCGGCATGTCAGGTAACTTGAACATAATAAAAATAAATACAAATATCAACATGCTACGATACTCCTTTACCAAATTCGAAACATATTTTGGGATGAAAGTGAAAAATGGACTCCACAAAGGTTTACTGATAACTGTGTTTATAAGATGGATGGAGCAGTCAGTGACTGCTATTTGTAGATCTAAAGCTTTCAGGTGGACACATTCATTTTCTGGTAACTCAAATTCCTTTTTTTGTCCGCCTAATTAACTTCTTGCTTTTTCCATTGTACATGACGCACCTGAACTCACATGAACTTTCCAGTTTTCCACACAGCAACACTGTTTGTCCAGGGACTGCTGAATCATAACCGTGGTAGCAAATATTGTTGAGGACAGTCAAGAGCAACTTAAAGCATCGATACAAAGTTGGATTTATAAAAAGGTACAATACTAAAGGGTTTCATTTCCTCTGTGCGGCATTTTTATTACATTGATTAATGCATCTGCGTTAAAGCTCTAGTCTCTGCTAGTTTAATGCAATTGATCAATAAAACCAGAAATTGCAGGAAAAACGAAGCAGGTCAGACAGCGGAGAGAGAGAGCAATGCAGGGTTAACAGTTCAAGCCAAAGACCTTTGGTCAGATATGGTCAAGTAGGAGAGAGCAATGTAGAGTTAACATTTCAGGTCAATGACCTTTCGTTAGACCCAAAATGGTAACCCCTACGTTTTTCTCTTTGCTGCCTAACCATTTCTGACCAAAGGTAGTCAACCTGAAATATTAACTCCTACGTTTCTCTCGCTGCTGTCTGACCTGCTGAGTGTTTCTAGCATTTCCTGTTTTTATTTCAGATTTTCAGCATCTACGCTATTTTGCTGTTTGTTTAAAAGCAATTGTTAGCCTGTTTAAAAATAAACAGGTGTTAAGACAGCGCAGACAAGAATTAAACACATTAACCAGTGTGCTAAAGATAGCGGAGATTCTAGTAAATCTATTGTGACGAAATGAAACATTTAGTCTATGATGGCTTATTGGATTGATCAGAACACACCCAGGGTAAAAACTGGTAACCTAATTTCAGGCCACAAATAATATACATCATGGTCTTGTATTCTGGAGACATCAATGTGCACCTTAAGCTGGTTCCTATGGAACAAAAGCAACAACAATTTATATTTATATAGTGCCTTTAAGATAGTAAAATGTCCCAAGGTGCTATAAAACAGGAGTGCTATAAAATAAAATTTGACACCGAGCCACATAAGGAGATATTAGGGCAGATGACCAAAAGCTTGGTCAAAGAGGTCGGTTTTAAGGAGTGCCTTAAAGGAGGAGAGGTGGAGAGGCAGAGAGGTTTAGGGAGGGAATTCTAAAGCTTAGGGCTGAAGGCACGGCCACCAAAGGTGGAGCGACTGAAATAAGGGATGCTCAAGAGGGCAGAATTGGAGGAGCGCAGACATCTCGGGGGGTTGTGGGGCTGGAGGAGATTACAGAGATAGGGAGGTTTAATATGCTGGTGAGTTCAGAGCTATTAATGTCATTCTGTCCTAATAATTATGTGAACAAGTGTTCATTTTCTGCAAACACGAGCTGAGCAAAATAGTTGCGACAGATCAGATGAGTTTCGCAGGAAAGAATCAAACCATTCTATTCACTTACAAGCATTCTGTGGGACTATTTACGGTGCTCGTTTGTTTGGCAGTGGTATTCAAAATGCTACGTTAAATCCTATAAGTGTAGTTATAAGAAAACATTTTTAATTCTCTTTGTTCTGGGATTTCTTCAAAAGAACTGTGGTTTTATTGTGCTGTATTGCAACAAGAAGCCAGTGTATGTTGCTCTCAGGGATACAAGCCTAGTCAAAGGACTCTGTCGTAGCAAGTAGCCATGTAAGTATTATATTTTTTTCAAGAGTCTGTTTTAAAAGAAAAGAAAACTCGTATAAAAGTGCTATATAAATGCAAATCCCACAAAGAGCAATGAGGTAACAGCAACCAGACAATCTGTTTTAGTGGTGTTGGTTGAGGGATGAATGTTGACTCGGACACGAGGAGAACTCCTTGCTCTTTTTTAATGCCATGGGATCTTTTACATTCACCCGAGAGGACAGATGGAGTTTCGATTTAACATCTCACCTGAAGGATGGCACCTCTAACAGTGCAGCACTCCACTAAAGTGTCAGCCTAGATAATGTAGTCTAGTCTCTGGAGTGGAGCCTGATCCCACAACCTACTGACTCAGAGGCGAGAGTGCTACCCACTGAGCAGCAGATGTGTCTGAGGTTTTTAACAATGAAGAAATTAGTAAAAGATTGTAATAGTCAATAAATGTGTTTAGCTATTTATAGCCTGAGCCATAGTCTGATAGAGTTGTTATTCTTCCGACAGAAGACAAGGAGAGCAGTTGGCTTTGTGTGATGTAATCCAGTAAGCCTGGATACAGTTTGACTCCTGCACCTATTTCTATAAGCCTAGATTTTGGGCAAACAAAGACACATTCTGATTTCGTAAGGGACATCTGGACCGGAATTTTGCCGACCCTGGTGGGTCCAGGCGGTTGGTGTCCAATGCGGGTCGCAACCCCGCTGCTGGCTCCATCTCACTGTCAAAAATGAACTTACCATAATGGGGCCTATTAAGCCCGCCCAGCGCATTTCCCAGCGCAATTAGGTGGAGCGGGTCGGGTGACATCATTCATGACGCGATTTAAGCTGGGGTCCTTAAAGGGGCCCATGGCCATATTACATTTTAAGTTTAATCTAACATAGTGGATATTGAATCGTTACTGTACAATAATACAATAAACGTTATGAGTGACAAAGAATATCAAGTAATATGATGCCATCTACAAATATGATCAAGAACATAATTAAAAAGTACATTAATTGGGAAGTTATTGGTGCTTTAGTCACAAATCTATAGACACTTGTATCAGTAATTGGTACAAATAAAAGGTGTGTGTGTATAGGTAATACATAAAATTAAACAGATTTTAAATGTAATTGTGAAGGGGTGGATTTACAATCTTACGCAAGTTCAGCAGAAACCCTGACAAACAGTGTAAGTGGTGCTTACAATGTGTTTCTGGGAATTCTGCAGCTCTTCCGTTGATGTTAACAATGGGCAAGTGAAAGAACCGTCACAGAAATTCATCCTAGTCTCAGACTGAAAAATTAAATCAGTCATATTCAGGGAATGAGTGATGAGAATGAAATTGTTACGATTGATGACTTGATTTAATGTGTAACTGGACAATAACAGTATACTGTAAGAAAAATCTGACCAGAAAAAAATTATTTCAATGGTATATATAATTTTTTTTATAGTACAGATCAATTCACTGCAATTACTGTTGAGTTGGAAGGCAACAATCGAAAATGGCCAGTGAAAAATGTAATTCCCTCACCATCCAGGCGAGCACTTACATCCCTTCAGGAATTTCTGAATTAACATTTACCAGTAGTTTTTCAAGTAGTACATAGAAATATAGAAACTAGGTGCAGGAGTAGGCCATTCGGCCCTTCGAGCCTGCACCACCATTCAATAAGATTATGGCTGATCATTCCCTCGGTACCCCTTTCCTGCTTTCTCTCCGTACCCCTTGATCCCTTTAGCCGTAAGGGCAATATCGAATTCCCTCTGGAATATATCCGATGAACTGGCATCAACGACTCTCTGCGGCAGGGAATTCCACAGGTTAACAACTCTCTGAGTGAAGAAGTTTCTCCTCATCTCACTTCTAAATGGCCTACCCCTTATCCTAAGACTGTGTCCCCTAGTTCTGGACTTCCCCAACATCGGGAACATTCTTCCCACATCTAACCTGTCCCATCCCGTCAGAATCTTATATGTTTCTGAGATCCCCTCTCATCCTTCTAAACTCCAGTGTATAAAGACCCAGTTGATCCAGTCTCTCCTCATATGTCAGTTCAGCCATCCCTGCAATCAGTCTGGTGAACCTTCGCTGCACTCCCTCAATAGCAAGAACGTCCTTCCTCAGATTAGGAGACCAAAACTGAACACAATATTCCAGGTGGAGCCTCACTAAGGCCCTGTACAACTGCAGTAAGACCTCCCTGTTCCTATACTCAAATCCCCTAGCGATGAAGGCCAACATGCCATTTGCCTTCTTCACCGCCTGCTGTACCTGCATGCCCACTTTCAAGGGCTGATGAACCATGACACCCAGATCTCGTTGCACCTCCCCTTTTCCTAATCCGCTGCCATTCAGATAATATTCTGTCTTCATGTTTTTGCCCCCAAAATGGATAACCTCACATTTATCTGCATTATACTGCATCTGCCATGTAATTGCCCACTCACCTAACCTGTCTAAGTCACCCTGCAGCCTCTTAGCGTCCTCCTCACAGCTCACACCGCCACCCAGTTTAGTGTCATCCCCAAACTTGGAGATATTACACTCAATTTCATCAGCTAAATCATTAATATGACTTGGAAAGAGCTGGGGTCCCAGCACCGAGCCCTGTGGCACTCCATTAGTCACTGCCTGCCATTCTGAAAAGGATCCGTTTATCCCGACTCTCTGCTTCCTGTCTGCAAACCAGTTCTCTATCCATGCTAATACATTACCCCCAATACCATGTGCTTTGATTTTGCACATCAATCTCTTGTGTGGGACCTTGTCAAAAGCCTTTTGAAAGTCCAAATACACCACATCCACTGGTTCTCCTTTGTCCACTCTACTAGTTACTTCCTCAAAAAATTCCAGAAGATTTGTCAAGCATGATTTCCCTTTCATAAATCCATGCTAACTTGGACCAATCCTATCACTGCTTTCCAAATGCGCTGCTATTTCATCCTTAATGATTGATTCCAACATTTTCCCCACTACTGATGTAAGGCTAACCAGTCTATAATTACCCGTTTTCTCTCTCCCTCCTTTTAAAAAAAGTGGTACATAAGAACATAAGAATTAGGAACAGAAATAGACCATCGAGCCCCTCGAGCCTGCTCCGCCATTCAACAAGATCATGGCTGATCTGGCCGTGGACTCAACTCCACTTACCCGCCCGCTCCCCGTAACCCTTAATGGTTAAAAATCTATCTATCTGTGACTTGAATACATTCAATGAGCTAGCCTCAACTGCTTCCTTGGGCAGAGAATTCCACAGATTCACAACCCTCTGGGAGAAGAAATTCCTTCTCAACTCGGTTTTAAATTGGCTCCCCCGTATTTTAAGGCTGTGCCCCCTAGTTCTAGTCGCCCGGCCAGTGGAAACAACCTCTCCGCCTCTATCTTGTCTATCCCTTTCATTATTTTAAATCTTTCTATAAGATCACCCCTCATCCTTCTGAACTCCAACGAGTAAAGACGCAGTCTACTCAATCTATCATCATAAGGTAACCCCCTCATCTCCGGAATCAGCCCAGTGAATCGTCTCTGTACCCCCTCCAAGGCTAGTATATCCTTCCTGAAGTAAGGTGACCAAAACTGCACGCAGTACTCCAGGTGCGGCCTCACCAATACCCTGTACAGTTGCAGCAGGACCTTCCTTCTTTTGTACTCCATCCCTCTCGCAATGAAGGCCAACATTCCATTCGCCTTCCTGATTACCTGCTGCACCTGCAAACTAACTTTTTGGGATTCATGCACAAGGACCCCCAGGTCCCTCTGCACCGCAGCATGTTGTAATTTCTCCCCATTCAAATAATATTCCCTTTTACTGTTTTTTTTCCCAAGGTGGATGACCTCACACTTTCCGACATTGTATTCCATCTGCCAAACCTTAGCCCATTCGCTTAACCTATCTAAATCTCTTTGCAGCCTCTCTGTGTCCTCTACACAACCCGTTTTCCTACTAATCTTTGTGTCATCTGCAAATTTTGTTACATTACACTCTATCCCCTCTTCCAGGTCATCTATGTATATTGTAAACAGTTGTGGTCCCAGCACCGATCCCTGTGGCACACCACTAACCACCGATTTCCAATCCGAAAAGAACCCATTTATCCCGACTCTCTGCTTTCTGTTAACCAGCCAATTCTCGCTCCATGCTAATACATTTCCTCTGACTCAGCGTACCTTTATCTTCTGCAGTAACCTTTTATGTGGCACCTTATCGAATGCCTTTTGGAAATCTAAATACACCACATCCATCGGTACACCTCTATCCACCATGCTCATTATATCCTCAAAGAATTCCAGTAAATTTGTGAAACATGATTTCCCCTTCATGAATCCATGTTGCGTCTGCTTGACTGCACTATTCCGATCTAGATGTCCCGCTATTTCTTCCTTAATGATAGTTTCAAGCATTTTCCCCGCTACAGATGTTAAACTAACCGGCATATAGTTACCTGCCATTTGTCTGCCCCCTTTTTTAAACAGAGGCGTTAGGGTTGCTTTCCAATCCGCTGGAACCTCTCCAGAGGCCAGAGAATTTTGGTAGATCATAACGAATGCATCTGCTATAACTTCCGCCATCTCTTTTAATACCCTGGGATGCATTTCATCAGGACCAGGGGACTTGTCTACCTTGAGTCCCATTAGCCTGTCCAGCACTAGCCCCCTAGTGATAGTGATTGTCTCAAGGTCCTCCCTTCCCACATTCCTGTGACCTGCAATTTTTGGCATGGTTTTTGTGTCTTCCACTGTGAAGACTGAAGCAAAATAATTGTTTAAGGTCTCAGCCATTTCCACATTTCCCATTATTAAATCCCCCTTCTCATCTTCTAAGGGACCAACATTTACACTTTAGTCACTCTTTTCCGTTTTATATATCTGTAAAAGCTTTTACTATCTGTTTTTATGTTTTGCGCAAGTTTACCTTCATAATCTATCTTTCCTTTCTTTATTGCTTTCTTAGTCACTCTTTGCTGTTGTTTAAAATGTTCCCAATCTTCTAGTTTCCCACTAACCTTGGCCACCTTATACGCATTGGTTTTTAATTTGATACTCTCCTTGGTTATCCACGGCTGGTTATCCCTTCTCTTACCGCCCTTCTTTTTCACTGGAATATATTTTTGTTGAGCACTATGAAAGAGCTCCTTAAAAGTCCTCCACTGTTCCTCAATTGTGCCACCATTTAGTCTGTGTTTCCAGTCTACTTTAGCCAACTCTGTCCTCATCCCACTGTAGTCCCCTTTGTTTAAGCAAAGTACGCTTGTTTGAGACACGACTTCCTCACCCTCAATCTGTATTACAAATTCAACCATACTGTGATCACTCATTCCGAGAGGATTTTTTATTCGGAGATCGTTTATTATTCCTGTCTCATTACACAGGACCAGATCTAAGATAGCTTGCTCCCTTGTAGGTTCTGTAACATACTGTTCTAAGAAACAATCCCGTATGCATTCTATGAATTCCTCCTCCAGGCTACCCCGTGCGATTTGATTTGACCAATCGATATGTAGGTTAAAATCCCTCATGATTACTGCCGTTCCTTTTTCACATGCCTCCATTATTCCCTTGATTATTGCCCGCCCCACCGTGAAGTTATTATTTGGGGGCCTATAAACTACGCCCACCAGTGACTTTTTCCCCTTACTATCTCTAATCTCCACCCACAATGATTCAACATTTTGTTCATTAGAGCCAATATCATCCCTCACAACTGCGCTGATATCATCCTTTATTAACAGAGCTACCCCACCTCCTTTCCCTTCTTGTCTATCTTTCCGAATCGTCAGATACCCCTGTATGTTTAATTCCCAGTCTTGGCCACCCTGCAACCATGTTTCTGTAATGGCCACCAAATCATACCCATTTGTAATGATTATTGCCGTCAACTCATTTACTTTATTTCAAATGCTGCGTGCATTTAGGTAGAGTGTTTTAATACTAGTTTTTAAACCATGATTTTTAGTTTTGACCCCTCCTTCAGCCCCTATATATTCAGTGGCCCTTTTTGTTTTTTGCCTTGGGTTTCTTTGCCCTCCACTTTTACTCATCTCCTTTCTGTCTTTTGCTTTTGTCGCCTTTTTGTTTCCCTCTGTCTCCCTGCATTGGTTCCCATCCCCCTGCCATATTAGTTTAGCTCCTCCCCAACAGCACTAGCAAACTCCCCCTCGGACATTGGTTCCGGTCCTGCCGAGGTGCAGACCGTCCGGTTTGTACTGGTCCCACTTCCCCCAGAACCGGTTCCAATGCCGCAGGAATTTGAATCCCTTCCTGCTGCACCACTGCTCAAGCCACGTATTCATCTGAGCTATCCTGCGATTCCTACTCTGACTAGCACGTGGCACTGGTAGCAATCCCGAGATTACTACTTAGTGGTGTTACATTAGCTGCCCTCCAGTCCATAGGAACTCATCCAGAGTCGATAGACTGCTGGAAAATGATTACCAATGCATCCACTATTTCTAGGGCCACTTCCTTTAGTACTCTGGGATGTAGACTATCAGACTCCAGGGATTTATCGGCCTTCAATCCCATCAATTTCCCTAACTCAATTTCGCTCCTAATAAGTATATCCTTCAATTCCTCCTTCTCACTAGACCCTCGGTCCCCTAGTACATCCGGAAGGTTATTTGTGTCTTCCTTTGTGAAGTCAGAACCAAAGTACTTGTTCAATTGGTCTGCCATTTCTTTGTACAGAATCTCCATCAATCTGTTAGATGATGTAATCAACATGTTTTTATTTTGGTTTGTTTTCCGCTGTCAAGCTGGAGCAATGGCCACGGATCTCACATAAGAACATAAGAAATAGGAACAGGAGTAGGCCATACGGTCCCTCGAGCCTGCTCCGCCATTCAATAAGATCATGGCTGATCTGATCATGGACTCAGGTCCACTTCCCTGCCCGCTCCCGTAACCCCTTATGCCCTTATTGCTTAAGAAACTGTCTATTTCTGTCTTAAATTTATTCAATCACCCAGCTTCCACAGCTCTCTAAGGCAGCGAATTCCACAAATTTACAACCTTCCGAGAGAAGAAATTTCTCCTCATCTCTGTTTTAAATGGGAGGCTCCTTATTCTAAGATCATGCCCTCTATTTCTAGTTTCCCCCATCAGTGGAAACATCCTCTCTGTATCCACCCCCCTCATAATCTTATATATTTCGATAAGATCACCGCTCATTCTTCTGAATTCCAAAGAGTAAAAGCCCAAACTACTCAACCTTTCCTCATAAGTCAACCCCCTCATCCCCGGAATCAACCTAGTGAACTTTCTCTGAACTGGCTCCAAAGCAAGTATATCCTTTCTTTAATATGGAAACCAAAACTGCACGCAGTATTCCAGGTGTGGCCTCACCAAAACATTGTACAGCTGTAGCAAGACTTCCCTGCTTTTATACTCCATCCCCTTTGCAATAAAGGCCAAGATACCATTGGCCTTCCTGATCACTTGCTGTACCTGTATACTATCCTTTTGTGCTTCATGCACGAGTACCCCCAGGTCCCACTATACTGTGGCACTTTGCAATCTTTTCCCATTTAAATAATAACTTGCTCTTTGATTTTTTTTCTGCCGAAGTGCATGACCTCACACTTTCCAACATTATACTCCATCTGCCAAATTTTTGCTCACTCACTTGGCCTGTCTATATCCTTTTGCAGATTTTTTGTGTCCTACTCACACATTGCTTTTCCTCCCATCTTTGTATCATCAGCAAACTTGGCTACGTTACACTCAGTCCCTTCCTCCTTAATATAGATTGTAAATAGTTGGGGTTCCAGCACTAAGCCCTGCGGCACCCCATTAGTTACTGGGTGCCAACCAGAGAATGAACCATTTATCCCAACACTCTGTTCTCTGTTAGTTCGCCAATCCTCTATCCATGCTAATATATCACGCCTCAGGTTGATGGACGTGGTTCCCGAGCTGCGTGAATCCTGTGACCTTGCAGGGAAATTTAAAAAATCGGGGGAAAAAGACTCTTAAGTGCCTGTAAAGTTCCTCATAATGATTTCAATTGTTTCCTCCCCCATTGCAGGTCTGGTTGGCTCTGCAATGACAGACACGTCTGAAAGGCGGATGGAAGCGAGATGGCAGCGGTTCATCTCCTTTCTGTCTTTTGCTTTTGTCGCCTTTTTGTTTCCCTCTGTCTCCCTGCATTGGTTCCCATCCCCCTGCCATATTAGTTTAGCTCCTCCCCAACAGCACTAGCAAACTCCCCCTCGGACATTGGTTCCGGTCCTGCCGAGGTGCAGACCGTCCGGTTTGTACTGGTCCCACTTCCCCCAGAACCGGTTCCAATGCCGCAGGAATTTGAATCCCTTCCTGCTGCACCACTGCTCAAGCCATGTATTCATCTGATTCCTGCGATTCCTACTCTGACTAGCACGTGGCACTGGTAGCAATCCCGAGATTACTACTTAGTGGTGTTACATTAGCTACCCTCCAGTCCATAGGAACTGATCCAGAGTCTATAGAATGTTGGAAAATGATCACCAATGCATCCACTATTTCTAGGGCCACTTCCTTAAGTACTCTGGGATGCAGCCTATCAGGCCCCAGGGATTTATCGGCCTTCAATCCCATCAATTGCCCTAACACAATTTCCTGACTAATAAGGATTTCCTTCAGTTCCTCCTTTTTGCTAGACCCTCGAACCCCTAGTATTTCCGTAAGGTTATTTGTGTCTTCCTTAGCGAAGACAGATCCAAAGTATTTGTTCAACTGGTCTGCCATTTCTTTGTTCCCCATTATAAATTCACCTGATTCTGACTGTAAAGGACCTATGTTGGTCATCACTTATCTTTTTCTCTTCACATATCTATAGAAGCTTTTGCAGTCGGTTTTAATGTTCCCTGGAAGCTTCCTCTCATAGTCTATTTTCCCCCTCCTAATTAAACCCTTTGTTCTCCTCTGCTGAATTCTAAATTTCTCCCAGTCCTCAAGTTTGCTGATTTTTCTGGTCAATTTATATGCCTCTTCCTTGGATTTAACACTATCCCTAATTTCCCTTGTCAGCCATGGTTGAGCTACCTTCCCTGTTTTATTTTTACTCCAGACAGGGATGTACAATTGTTGAAGTTCATCCATGTAATCTATAAATGTCTGCCATTGCCTATCCACTGTCAACCCTTTAAGTATCATTTTCCAGTCTATCCTAGCCAATTCACGTCTCATAACATTGAAGTTACCTTTCCTTAAGTTCAGGACCCTAGTCTCTGAACTAACACTGTCACTCTCCATCTTAATAAAGAATTCTACCATATTATGGTCACTCTTCCCCAAGGGGCCTCGCACAACAAGATTGCTAATTAGTCCTCTCTCATTACACAACACCCAGTCTAGGATGGCCAGCTTGTTAGTTGGTTCCTCGACATATTGGTTTAGAAAGCCATCCCTAATACACTCCAGGAAATCCTCCTCCACCGCATTGCTGCCAGCTTTGTTAGCCCAATCTATATGTAGATTAAAGTCTCCCATGATAACTGCTGTACCTTAATTGCACGCATCTCTAATTTCCTGTTTGATGCCATCCCCAAACTCACTACTACTGTTTGGTGGTCTGTACACAACTAGCGTTTTCTGCCCTTTCGTATTCCGCAGCTCTACCCATACTGATTCCACATCATCCAAGCTAATGTCCTTTCTTACTATTGCGTTAATTCCTCTTTAACCAGCAATGCTACCCCACCTCCTTTTCCTTTCTGTCTATCCTTCCTGAATGTTGAATACCCCTGGATGTTCCCAGCCTTGGTCACTCTGGAGCCATGTCTCCGTAATCCTAATTATATCATAATCGTTAATAGCTGCCTGCGCAGTTAATTCATCCACCTTATTCCGAATACTCCTCACATTGAGGCACAGAGCCTTCAGGCTTGTCTTTTTAGCACACTTTGTCCCTTTAGAATTTTGCTGTAATGTGGCCCTTATTGATTTTTGCCTTGGGTTTCTCTGCCCTCCACTTTTACTATTCTCCTTTCTATCTTTTGCTTCTGCCCTCTGTCTCCCTGCATAGGTTCCCATCCCCCTGCCATATTAGTTTAACCCCTCCCCAACAGCACTAGCAAACACTCCCCCTAGGCCATTGGTTCCGGTCCTGCCCAGGTGGAGACCGCCCAGTTTGTACTGGTCCCACCTGCCCCAGAACCGGTTCCAATGTCCCAGGAATTTGAATCCCTCCCTTCCGCACCACTCCTCAAGCCACATATTCATCTGAGCTATCCTGCAATTCCTACTCTGACGAGCACGTGGCACTGGTAGCAATCCTGAGATTACTACTTTTGAGGTAAAAAACGAGTTATTTGCCTTTTTTTAATGATGTCCAAACTAGCTCTGAACTGTCTTTTACAATCACTGGAACACATTGCTACAGTATAATTGAAATAAATTATTTGAATTATTAGACAAATTGACTAGAAGCTTGTCTTTCAGTGAAACCTTGTCCAAATCAGTTAAGCCATGGAGCTCCCTATGTATAGGATGAATGACAGTTAACAGTAATTTATTTTCTATTGAACCTTTGTTCATAACTTATTCAATTGATGTTGTGATACATGTTTTAGCGGAATTAATAAGTAACTGCATGTGGCTCCCCAAAAATAAACCAGTGCTTGTGTGATACAAGATAAGCAAGACTACCAGGTCTTGTGGGCAGTACAGACATCATACTCTAATTCACCTCCTTTCCTTGCTGGCACAAATCCAGCTCAACTGCAACAAATCAGATGCACCCCTAGAATATAAAATCACCTTTAACCTGGGCTACAACAGCTTTTAGATACAAATCCAGAAATTTCCATTTTTGTCATAATGCGTTTGGCCTGTCTTTGGGAAACACAATGGGGCCAAATTTGCGGTCGATATGATGACGTAATCACAGAGTATGCTGTCATACCACCTTTGAAATTGACCGCAAGTTTGTGTAGACAAAGAAAAGCTGTTTCCATTAGCTGATGGTATACTGGCTAGGGGACACAGACTTAAGGTTTTGGGCAAGCGATACAGGAGGGATGCGAGGAAGAACTTTTTTACGCAGCGAGTGGTAATGACCTGGAACTTGCTGCCTACGAGGGTGGTGGAAGTGGAGACGATCAATGATTTCAAAAGGAAATTGGATCGGTATTTGAGGGAAAAAAACTTGCAGGGCTAATGGGATAGAGTCGGGGAATGGGACTGATTGGATTGCTCTAGAGAGAGCTGGCATGGTCTTGATGGGCCGAATGGCCTCCTTCTGTGCCGTAATGACTCTATGATTTGCCCATGCGTTAAATCCCAAACTTCTGACTTGACAGATCATCCACTGCGACTGTCAAATTCTCAATGCTGGCGTAGAGTTGGGCTAATTGCCCAGCAACTGCCCAGCAATTACGCAGTCAAATCTTACGGCTGGTGCAGGAGCCTGTTTGCATTGCGTAAGGGGATGGGGAATATGCAGCATCTTGAAATTTACACCAGTTATTTTCATAATGATAAAAATTTAAAATAAATATCTATATCCACCTAACCAATATCTCCTCTTTCTAATTATTACAGCTGATCCCAATACAACTCGCGGAGACAAATAGGCAAAGGATGACAACAAACTACCAAAGCACCAACGTCCTTTTCATTTCAGAGCAAGATTACATGAATATTTTAATAGAAAAAATCCCCCTTGTGCAGCAGCTGCGATGCATTTCACAAAACTGGGTTCACCCACGGAAAACAAAGAGGAAAAGAACATGTGCCTAACGTTTTCGGTTAACTGTTTGAAATGTCGGTGACATAGCTGACTATTCCCTGAGGTTTTAATGATTTGAACCAATTTAACAAACTATTAATGAAATGTAATTTCTCTGCAGTGAAACTCTTTCACACAAGAAGCCTAGACACACAGGCAGGATAGGTACATCGTCTCCACTAAAATTAAGGATTAAAAACATGTGAATGGGCAGCTGAGATTTTGGATTGCTGATTGGCGCACTGCTCCACGTGACTCCAGGTATGCTGACACACATAGTGCACCCCTGGGCTGCGCACAATTCTGCAGAAAAACAACGCAAGTTTCCGAAGGGGGCCTAGCACCAGGTAAGTGCCGATTTCTTGCGGAGGTCGGCAGCGTGCTCCTTAGCTACACCGCCGACCACAATTTCAGGGCCATTGTAACTGCATTAGTTACCACTATAGATTTGAAGCATTCAAGTCACACAACTGGATTTCGCCTTTCACATTCGGCAATGTGTAACCACTGACTGGTCAGTTTCAGCTGAACGTTTTTGCTGTTTTGTTTCCAGCTCGTTATCCTTGCTGGATTAAAAAAAACAACTCCAATACCCTAGCACTGGCATCTCTGACTTTGATGGGCACAAGATTCAAGGAGAATTTGATCTTATAGAAATATAATTGCTGATAATATGGAAAAAGTAAATGGGAAACATTGCTTTAAATTAAATTGAAAATAGGATAAAGGGATACAGGCTCAAACTATTAAACGGCAGTTAGGATGGATATCAAGAAGATCTGCGTACTGCAATATCGATACATGGAATGGACTCTCAGGCAGAGTAGTGGAGGCAAAAACCTTGAATTCATTAAAGAAACAGTTGCTACAACAGGGAAGACTTTGAGGTAATTCTGGAGGAACGAAATGAGATGGGCTAGATGGCTCCCTCATTGTAATTGTTGGTTGTCTCCATGCACCTCAGATCCTTCTAATGGAAAGCTGCTCCGACAGTTTAATGATAGGGCAGGCTTTGTATCTGTGGAAAAAATTATAACGCCATATTCACCTTGTTGCACAAATTTACGAAAGTATGCCTTACTCACCTCGGGCGGTGAAGGCCTTTGTCTCAAAACAAATGGACACCTAAATCAGGTGTCTGTGGCTCCAGAATGGCAGCAATTCACAGCAGCTTTTTAGAAAAGGAACTGGAATAAATATTCGAAGGGAAAAAAATTACAGGGCAATGGGGAAAGGGCAGGGGAGTGAATCAATTGCATCGCTCTACCAAAGAGCTGGCACAGGCACAATTGCTGAATGGCTTCCTTCTGTGTTTTATCATTCAATTTCATGAATATGTTTAGAGAGATTTTACTTGCTCTAAACTCCCAGCCCCTTCTCGTTCAGCATTCCCTGACACAGGATGGGCAGCCAAACCTTTCTCAGGCTCCTGACAATACAACTGCATAACCTGCCACTAGGAGGTGTGCAAGAACAGTAGTGATATTCTCAGCTTCCCTTGGAGACTCCTCTCCCTGCCATGCCGTTTGAGACCAGGAATTCAGTACGGTCAGGGCGCTATATGAATTCTAGGCAAATCACATGCCCCACTGCTCCATGGTACAACACAACAACTTACATTTATATTGTGCTTTTAACACAGAAAAATATCCCATGGTTCTTTCTTAGTAACACACAAAAATAAATATTGGTAACGGCATCATTTGCACGCCTTTGTACACTTTGAATTGCATAAGTAACTTACCTAATCTCTGCCAAAGAAAAGGAAATAAAATTGTGACAATCACATTAATGTACAGCTCCTAGAATATACCCAGGTCAGGCTTTGTTTTAAAGGAGACACTTGATTTTCTACACTAGTGCTTGAAGCAGTTGTCAATTTGGGATTCAATAGGATATTGATATTTCCTTCAGCAAAGGTACAACACTCCAATCAATATTCCTTGCACTGTCAAAACTGTTGTTACAGAATCCCTCCGATCAAAATGATGGGTCAATTTCTGTAACTGAAGATTTTTGAGTGTTTATTTATTTTTGAGACTTCTCCCATCCTTTATATTGAACTAATGGATATTCTAATGATTTAACGGTGTGCTAAAATCCAAGTATCCCCTATGCTAGCTGGCATCATTAATGGTTTCCTTTCCTCAGGCAGTATTCGATTCCCTTTAAAAGACAGGGATCATCCTGCTTATCGAGTTATCTACCCTTCTCCAGTTACTAAGCTATCTCTAATCTCTCTTAAGGTCCTTACACGAGTCATCTCCTCTCAGCTTCCAGCGGGACAGACTCGAAGGGCCCAATGGCCTACTCCTGCTCCAATTTCTGATGTTCTCTGTGCCTATCTCTCCCAAAACTCTGTTCAATCCCTTCAGACCATCCGCTGCAGTTCTTACAGCACTGCTCAAAGTCACAAAGTGCACCCTCTGTATGTGTGACCAAAGTACACTATCTCTTTAAGCTCTCTGTAGTTGCTTCATTATGACATGGGCAGTTACTTACCTCTCTCTAGAGGTGACTGGCCAACATCTTAAAAATCCAGATAAATCAGGATTGATATTGCATTCACTATGTGCCTCAGTCCTAATTATTACCAGAGAGTGGCAGAGCATATACAAGCTCTGTGATTCAACAAATGGAAAAATCTAAACACCTTAAAACAACACATCCTTAGCCTCTGCATTGAAAGAAATACCTCTTCTGTTTTTGTACTGTAGTTCTGAAGTACAATCATAAGATGACTGAGTGCAAGAGAACTGCAACAGTTGTACTACATTAACGGTCAAGTGTAAGGAGCTGAAACAAAGAAACAAGATGCAAGCCATTCAGTCCCTTGAGCTTGTTCAGCAATTTAATTAGATCATGGTTGATCTGGAGGAAGAGCATTTGGGAGGGCACTGAGCACTTTGAATCTCGTCGCCGAGAGCATGCAGAAACAAGCGCAGGCAGCGGAAAGGAGAGTGCGGCAAACCAGACTCCCCGCCCACCCTTTCCTTCAACGACTGTCTGTCCCACCTGTGACGGAGACTGTAATTCCTGTATTGGACTGTTCAGTCACCTAAGAACTCATTCTAAAAGTGGAAGCAAGTCTTCCTCGATTTCGAGAGACTGCCTGTGATGAGGTCCGTGCAGCAGAGCTGGTCTCCAGTCGTCTTGGTTAATCTTGCCACTGGACCAAGACCTAGCTCTGTCAAGCCCGTGTGGTGGCTGGTGTGCAACGGCCACCACACGTTAAAAAAATCCACGCACAGGCATCTTCCACCCTTCAAGATGTAGTTCGGGATCTGGAATATTAGGTCCTTCATTGAAACACCTGTGAACTCATCCCTTTTTGGCGTGGAAGCAAGTCATCCTCGTTTCGAGGGACCGCCTATGATGATGATGATGGTTGATCTGTACCTCAACACCTATGCTCCACATCACTTGATACTCAACAAAAATCTAGCAATGTCAGCCTTGATAATTTCAATTGACCCAGCATCCACAGCTTTTTGGGGAAGAGAGTTCCAGATTTCCATTACCGTGTGTGTGAAAAAGTGCTTCCCAATTTCACTCCTGGCCCAGCTCTAATTTTAAGATTATGCCCGCTTGTTCTTGAATCCCCCAATGGAGGAAATAGTTTCTCTGTAACTAACCTATTGAATCACTTTATCAAAATCTTGAATAGTCACCCCTCAACTGTCTAAACTCAGTGGCATACAAACCAAGTTTATGCAAGCTATCTTCATAATTTAACCCTTTAAGCCCTGGTCATCATCATCATAGGCAGTCCCTCGGAATCGAGGAAGACTTGCTTCCACTCTTAGAATGAGTCCTTAGGTGACTGAACAGTTCAATACAAGGGCTACAGTCCCTGTTACAGGTGGGACAGATAGTCGAGGGTAAGGGTGGGTGGGACTGGTTTGCCGCACGTTCTTTCCGCTGCCTGCGCTTGTCTTCTGTATGCACAGGCGATGAGACTCGAGGAGCTCAGTGCCCTGCCGGATGCACTTACTCCACTTAGGGCAGTCTTTGGCCAGGGACTCCTAGCTGTCAGTGGGGATGTTGCACTTTATCAGGGAGGCTTTGAGGGTGTCCTTGTAACGTTTCCTCTGCCCACCTTTGGCTCGTTTGCCATGAAGGAGTTCCGAGTAGAGCGCTTGCTTTGGGAGTCTCATGTCTGGCATTCGGACAATGTGGCCTGCCCAGCGGAGCTGATCAAGTGTGGTCAGTGCTTCAATGCTGGGGACGTTGGCCTGGACAAGGACACTGATGTTGATGCGTCTGTCCTCCCAGGGGATTTGTAGGATCTTACGGAGGCATCATTGGTGGTATTTCTCCAGCGACTTGAGGTGTCTACTGTTCAAGGTCCATGTCTCTGAGCCATAAAGGAGGGCGGGTATTACTACAGCCCTGTAGACCATGAGCTTGGTGATAGATTTGAGGGCCTGGTCTTCGAACACTCTTTTCCTCAGGTGGCAGAAGCCCTGGTAACATTCTGATGAATCTGCACTGTACAGCCTCCAAGGCTAATATATCTTTCCTGTGGTGTCGTGCCCAAAGTTTAATGTAGTACTCCAAATAGGGTCTGACCAAGGCACTGTACAGCTGAAGCATGACTTCCACACTTTTGTATTCCAAACCCCTTTGAGAAAACGGCCAACATTCCATGAGCTTTTCTGCGATTGAGGCAGACGCAGCAGCAGGGGAAGGTTTTCATTGTAGATCTCGACTGGTTTCCTGGGTGTGCTATTTTAAAGCTAGATGTGAAATTTTGCCTGTGATCACAACGCATACACTGCCTCCCTTTCATGGGTGGGTATTTAACCACTTTAGCAATCATACTTGCAATTGCTTTTGAGGCTCTACTGTCATTCCTCGAGACTCTCGGGGTGTGGGCGGGGAGGTCTAACTCTTCCTATCTAACGCCATGCTTCTCTGAAATGTAAAACTCAAAGAAATTCACTGCAGAGGAAACCCTTACTTCAAGAGCAGATTGCAAGAAGAATTCTAACAGCAGTATGTTACAGGCAAAGGAGTTGTCCATGATGTTACCAGGTTACTGACACACCATCATTGTAACCGGCACCACTTGCAACCTTAGCCCATTAGATTTAGTGCATCACATTACTCAGCTGAAGTGTATTTTGAGCATATATTGAATTTTTTGAGTTCCTTTGAGGGAGTAGAAGGTAGTTGCACTGAATGGGTCATTCACCATGCTTCATCTCCACATGGAAACAAAAATCAATGAGTAATCCATGAGGAGTTTCCTCCGTGCTATAGACTCTTGACAGGTCATTAGTACTGGCTGGAGCCAAGGAAAACAGATCTATATTCATCAAGACTTGCTTTGTGCTGCAGTTCAAGAAAGTAAAATCCCTGGAAAATTGCAGCACACAGGGGAATCTGCTGGAGTCCTGAAGCAAGGCCATAAACGGCAAATTGAAAAACAAAATGGATGCTGTGGTCATCAATCAAAATATACCTCAAGCCAGATGAACGAGATTCTTGACTTTCCTCCTGTTCTTTTCTGTTTGAAGCACAGGTCCCAAAAGATTCCTCCATAACTGATTGTGTCTCATAACACACACTTGCCTTGGTAGATTTATGTCTAGCAGTATCCGGGCTACTGATATTAGATGATGCTGTTGTCGTATAAAGTGCGGTCATTTGCAGCCTGAGCCTATGCACTTCAGAAGGTTGTGTGATGCTGTTCAACAATGCAAGTAACCAGCAGTGGGCATCTATTGCTGGGAACAACATGTGCACAAGACATACAAATCGTGAAACCAGGTGCCAGTTATGATGGGAACCAACGATGAGACAATAGCAGCAGCCTTAGATTCAAGTAACACCACTGACTGATACAAGAATTCATTGAGAAACTTAATGCAAAAATTTGTCAAATGCATTCAGAATGAATTAAAAAAAAACACTTTAATTAGACCCCTGTCTTATGCAGTGGCTTCCGTTCTGGCGGGTACGCTGGGTTAAAATCGGGGCTCATGTAGTCAGTCATTGAATTTTGGATGTAGTTTTACATTTGAACTATATTTGTTGGCTGTGGTTACCATAACTTCTCTTTCTCCATCAGCATATATTTTATTCAGTATATACTATTGACGTATTGATAAGAATGCTGTATCTGTTGACTGGTCAGATCAAGTCGCTGTTTGTTTCAGAAGATGTTTACTCAAAACTCTGCTAATCAAATGTGACATTTATCCTTTGCATGGATGCATAGACTCTATAACATATGCCATCTGCTTCACTCCCATCAGATGACAGAAAGATAAAGATTTATTCACTTGTCACCAGGTTAAACAACTACCAATCTGCACGGCTGTTCACTACCCTTACGACTTGCTGCAATCTCTAGTGTTAGAGTCAAACAGAAGCATAGTTCACAATTTTAAGACAGCAAAGTATATTAGCACAAACCCGCTTTGATTAACCATTTTGAAATGCTATTTTTTTATGCAGCCGTAAGTTTATCACGCGTAGTCTGTTTTTCTCAATAATGCTTCTGCAATAATACCAGTCTCCAGCTATTACAGTACATGATATAGAATATTACAGCACAGGAGGCCATTCGACCCATCATGCCTGTGCTGGTTCTTTGGTAGAGCTATCCAATTAGTCCCACTTCCCTGCTCTATCCACATACTGTTAATTTTTTCCCTTCAAGTATTTATCAAATTCTCTTTTGAAAGTTATTATTGAATCTACTTCCACCATCCTTTCAGGCAGTGCGTTCCAGATCACAACTCACTGTGCATGTCACCTCCAGTTCTTTTGACAATTACCTTAAATCTGAGTCCAACAAACTCGCTCCTGCTACTTACTAACCTCGACATTAAACAAACCCCAATGTTGTCAAAACTCAAATGCAACCGATATATTGGTACTAAAACAAAAAAGAAAACAAAAACTATTTAAACTACAAGTTAAGGAAGGAGTGCTCCCTCCGCCAACCTTTCTTATCTTTCTCCATTTTATTGCTCCTACTACAGTTAGCGCTGCCCTGAATTTCTCTCTCCTCATTGTCCTAAATGCCAAATATAGCATCCTATCTGTTCTCTCCCTATATTTGCATTGTGTTGAAATCTAGGGGTTGATTTTAACCCTAGCCGCCTGGTTTCCACCAGAGGGCGGGTAAAATTGCCCAGGTTATTCACCCGCCAGGAGCCCAACGCCAGTGGGTTTTTTCATTACATATGCGTGTCGGGTCCCGATGACATCATCAGAACCGGGTTTGCAATTTTAACTTGGTGGGTAAACCCCTGCGGCTTTTCAGCCAGGCTGAACCGGGATTGAAAGCGGATCAGCCGCAGAAGAAGCCAAAAAAAGGCAGATTTTTTATTAAACTTTCCTTTGTTTCTTTTATTTTTTACACAGCGAGTTATTATGATCTGGAATGCACTGCCTCAAAGAGTGGTGGAAACAGAAAAGAATGAAAGACTTGGATTTATATAGCACCTTTCATGACCACCGGGCATCTCAAAGCGCTTTACGCCAAATAAGTACTTTCGGAGTGTAGTCACTGTTGTATTCTATGCTCCTATTTATAAAACCCTAAAAGCTCTCTCCCTTGTATTGAGTCACATGGATGATGGTACAAAGAATATTAAATAAATACACAATCAATGCTTTTATCTCTCAGCGCAACTATTTTCATTTATATAAGTACTCATCTTGTTTGGTTGGGAGTGGCTCAACGGCTAATGCGAGATTGGGAACAGGAGCATTTACTATACTGGATGCCAGGTTCAATAGTAACTTTGAAAAGGGGTTTGGATAAATGCGTGACTGGGAGAAATTTGCAGGACGATGGTGAAAGAGTGGGGGCTAATTGGATAGCTCTTTCAAAGAGCCGGCACTACAATAGGCCGAATTGCCTCCTTATTGTGGTGTATGATTCTATGTGAGCCTAGATGGAGCAGGAATACGTCTCCAAGTCCCACCAGGAAAGCTTAGGCCTCCCCTGTTACCCTTACTCATTTTTCCGAAGATCTCAAAACTGTGAAATTCCTCAGTTCCCTTGGTCGTTCCCTCCCCTAAAATTCTCTGGCTTTGAAAACCCGAACTTGTCATCACCTAATTTACCTCAACTCTTTTACTCTCTCCAACCTTGTTGGCATTCTGCAGATTGGGCATTGATCTCTTGTTTTCCCAACAGAAAAAAAACTTGAGGCAAATATGGCCATGTTAAAGTATTGCAATTTTTTCCCCCTGGTGTGTGCAAATAGTAGGATTGTTGCCATCAACTGGGAAAAAGATAATTATGGCACGATTCACAATGTTGACAGGGCTCCACAGGGAAGCAATGAATAAACCCATTTCAGAGATGGGAATGGGGGTGGGGGCAAAAAGGAAAATACTGAGTTTATTCAGCGTTCTGTATTTTTATCTGGCATCCAGTATAGTAAGTGCTCCTGTTCCCAATCTCGCATTAGCTGTTGACCCACTCCCAACCAAACAAGATGAGTACTGAAATAAATGAAAAGAATTGCTCTGAGATAAAAGCACTGATTGTGTATTTCTTTAATATTCTTTGTACCATCATCCATGTGACTTAATACAAAAGAGAGAGCTTTTAGGGTTTTATAAATAGGAGCATAGAATACAACAGCTTGTGATAAATTTGTACAAAGGAATGGTTAATACTGTGTTCAGTTTTGGGTTCCTTATTATAGAAAAGACATTAAAATCAGAGCGAGCTTACAGCATAGATTCACCAGTAAGATACTAGACATAAGAAACCATAGTTATCAGGAGAGATCCGAGATATTGGGCAGAGAAGGGTTTTAATAGGGTTTATAGCGGGAGACTATTCTCTCTAGTTCCGGAGGCAGTGACAAGTGATCATAAATTTAAAAGAGGGTGTAAAGAGAGAAGTTAGGTAAAATGTCTTTATGCAGAGGGATATTACACAACGGCAGGTAATAGTTGAAGCAAAAACCATCTTTTTAGGAAAGAGAAGATAAACATTTGGAGCAGAGGAATGTACAGATCTATGAAGAGAAAGCATGGCAGTGGGATTAGTTTTGGATTGCTTTGACAAAGAGAGAGTACAGACACAATGGGCCAAATGGCCGCCTTCTGCTCTGTAACCTTCTGTAGCATGATGGGAGTATTTGAGTAAACGGAAGAGGTCATTAGACTGAATAGGGCCAGTCCCACCTACCAGCCTTTTTCCCTCAATCCCATCTTTCTCAAGGAACTCATTGAAATGTGTCTTGAACCCATATAAACTGTTTGCTTTAACTATATTTCCTGGTAACTTATTTCAGAACCATTCATTCTCTAAAAGGCCCAAGGTGGGCCGATATATTTTTGAATGTTGCACAGTAGTTTAAAATATCCTAGCAAACTGAAGGCACTGCTGTCTGCAGGTGTGAATCCACGGTGTATCCACTGCATGCCCAGGCAAATTCTCCCTGAACACTGAACTAATGCAACTAAGCAAATTAAAATTGAGAAACACATTAAACAAGCAATTAAATAAGAACACTTAATTTAAAAAAAGCGATGCTTTAAACAGTTGAGTACTAAAACATTTTTCCAGCATTCCAAGTAAATACTCTTCCCCTTTCCACCAATTTTATCCCCTTCTCTCCTGAAGGGATAAAATGATACAGCACAGGAGGCCGCCATTCGGCCCATCGTGCCTGTGCCAGCTCTTTCAAAGAGCTATCCAATTAGTCCCACTCCCCAGTCCTTTCCCCATATACCTGCAATTTTTCCCCTTCAAGTATTTATTCAATTCCCTTTTGAAAGTTATTATTGAATCTGCTTCTGCCGCCCTTCCAACCAGTGCATTCCAGATCATAAGAACTCACTGCAAAAACAAATTCCCCTCATCTCACCTTTGGTTCTTTTGCCAATTGAATTGGTGATGATGTGAGCAGGATGGACCCAAGGGGTTGGTTCATGCTGGCTCCCAGACTCAAATAACCTGTCAGCACTCGGTGGCAAGTCTCAGTGTTCATCCTGTCATAAATCTCCCTCGTAAAAATAAAGACTATCCCCACTGAGGGACAGTTCACTCTATGTATCATAGAATCAAATAAGTTTACAGCACAAAAGGAGCCTATTCAACCCATCTTGTCTGTGCCGCACGAAAAAGAGCTGTCCAGCCTAATCCCACTTTCCAGCTCTTAGCCAGTAGCCTTGTAGGTTACGGCACTTCAAATGCATATCCAAGTACAGGTTGAACCTCCCTAACCCGGGACCCTCTGCACCTGGCCTGTTCTGGATAAGGGATTTTTCCGAACGAGGGGTAGTCATGATAAATTGGATGGTACAGGCACTGAGCAAAGGGATATCGGGGATGGCTGGCCTGGGGCTGGGAGTGCGGCAGAGAGATCATGGAGGGGGTGGGGGGGGGGTGGGGGGGTGAGCGGTAGATCGTGGGGTCAGGCCAGCGATTGCATGAGTCGGCAGCGAGTAAGGACTTCAATTTGTTCATGTCAGAGTTCTGCGCATGCACCACCCAGTGGGGCCGGGAATGGTTCTGGATGTGGGGTGGTTTCGGATAAGGGAGTTCTGGATAAGGGAGGTTCAGCCTGTACTTTATAATGCGTTGAGGTTTTCTGCCTCTACTACCCTTTCAGGCAGTGAGTTCCAGACCCCCACCACCCTCTGAGTGAAAAGATTTCTCCTCAACTCCCCTCTAAACCTCGTACCAATTACTTTAAATCTAAGCTCCTTGATTCTTGACCTCTCTGCTAAGGGAAATAAGTCCTTCCTATCTACTCTATCTCGGTCCCTCATAATTTTATACAACTCAATTAAATCTATCCTCAGCCCCCTCTGTTCCAAAGAAAACAACCTATCAATCTTACCTCATAGCTAAAATTCTCCAGTCCTGGCAACATTCTTGTAAATCTCCTCTGTACCCTCTCTAGTGCACTCACATCTTTCCCGTAATGTGGTGACTAGAAATGTACGCGTTGGCCTAACTAGTGTTTTATACAGTCTATACAGTTCAAGCATAATCTCCCTGCTCTTATATTCAATGCCTCGGCTAATAAAGGAAAGTATTCCGAATGCCTTCTTAACTACCTTATCCACCTCTCCTGCTACCTTCAGGGATCTGTGGACATGCACTCCAAGGTCCCTCGGTTCCTCTACACTTCTCAGTATCCTACCACCTATTGTGTATTCCCTTGTCTTGTTAGCCCTCACCAAATGCATTACCTCACACTTCTCTGAATTGAATTCCATTTGCCACTTTTCTGCCCATGTGACCAGTCCATCGATATCTTCCTGCAGTCTACAGCTTTCTTCCTCACTACCAACCACACAGTAGTCACACCCACGCAGCCATTCTTCATGTGCGAACCTAGACAGTTATTAGTGAGAGGCTATTTAACCGTGATGAGCAACCTATACTCATCCAACCTGCACAAGCAGGCACTTTTAGCAGAGGTCGCTGGAGACTGATCAGGAGTGGGAAGCCTGCCTTATCTCTCCCAAAGTGATGAGACCAACTTCAGCATCATTATCAGCACCATGGGGGAGGTCAAACAAACTCAGCAGAGACCGGAGATCAATTCTGGGGCTTTCCCAGTCAGTATACTTCAGCCATTTTCTAGAAGCTAGTAACTAGGTAAACCTGTCGAGTCATCCAGGGAGCTACAGAAACAAGAACACTTTTTGTCACAGCATCTAAAATAACTGGTTACTTGCATCAAAAAGTTATAATATACAGTTACAGGAATGTATAAGAATTGAAGTCTTCTTAACTGAACAGCAAATTTTGAATAAATTGAACGTTTTTAAGCCTTGCATTCATTAGTATTTTGATATAAACATGCTGTTGGACTCCGCAAAGTATTGGAAACGTCATGCGCACACAAAGGCTTTTGATAGAGGCTACAACAGGCTACTTTCAAATCAAAGTCGCTTAATTCAACTTATTTTATAATTCAAATTTGTTTTAAGTATTGAATTCCTATTTTAGTGTGTTATTTATGTTGCTTAGTACAATTCAAGTTTCTTTTTTAAGCACAAAAACAAATCAGGATTAAAGTACAACTCTGAAAACACACAAGTGTGTTATGATAAGACTATGTCCAACAGTATGTGAAGTAGCACTATCTTTCATAAGTCAGACTCATTAGTTGTTGAAGACTAAAATTTTAAAAAACCAGCAAGTTGTGCCAATCTGAAACAGGTTTTCAACATCATGATAATTATTAAACAACTGACTTCTGTGGGCTCCCTCAGCTGGGTCAGGAACCCAGTAGCTGAACCACAGCGAATAGGAAAGTCCAAGGCCCAGTTTATGCCGAGTTGTCAGAGCTCAGTAGGATGATGGTAGCAGCATTTTAATTGGCCTCAATTGTAGGAGGAGAAAATCAGGCAGGGCTTGGCTGTTTATCAGTAGCTAACGTGGACCAGTTTCCATACCTCGGGAGCCGACTGTCAACAAGAGCAGACATCGATGACGAGGCCCAACACCACCTTCAGTGTGCCAGCGCAGCCTTTGGTTGCCTGAGGAAGATAGTGTTTGAAGACCAGGACCTCAAATCCGGCACCAAGCTCCTGGTCTACAGTGCAGTAGTGACGCCCACCCTCCTATATGGCTCAGAGACGTGGACCATACACAGCAGACTCCTCAAGACGCTGGAGAAGTACCACCCACGCTGCCTCCGCAAGATCCTGCAAATCCAGTGGCAGGACAGACGCACCAACGTCAGTGTTCTTGCTCAGGCCAACATCCCCAGTGTCGAAGCATTGACCACGCTTGATCAGCTCCGTTGGGCAGGACACATCGTCCGCATGCCCAACACGAGACTCCCAAAGCAAGCGCTCTACGCGGAGTTTTGACACGGCAAGCGAGCCCCAGGTGGACAGAGGAAATGCTTCAAGGACACCGTCAAAGCCTCCTTGACAAAGTACAACATCCCCACCGACACCTGGGAATCCCTGGCCCACAACTGCCCAAAGTGGAGGAAGAGCATCCGGGAGGACACTGAGCACCTCGTGTCCTATGGCCGAGAACAAGCAAAAACTAAGCATAGACAGCAGAAGGAGCGTTCGTCAACCCAGGCTCCCTGACCACCCTTTCCTTCAACCACTGTCTGCCCCACCTGTGACAGACACTGTCATTCCCACATTGGACTCCTCAGTCACCTGAGAACTCACTTTTAGAGTGGAAGCAAGTCTGCATCCCAGAGTACTTAAGGAAGTGGCCCTAGAAATAGTGGAATCATTGGTGATCATTTTCCAGTAGTCGATCGACTCTGGATCAGTTCCTATGGACTAGAGGGTAGCTAATGCAACACCACTTTTTAAGAAAGGAAGGAGAGAGAAAATGGGAAATTATAGACCGGTTAGCCTGACATCAGTTGTGGGGAAAATGTTGGAATCAATTATTAAAGATGAAATAGCGGCGCATTTGGAAAGCAGTGACAGGATCGGTCCAAGTCAGCATGGATTTATGAAAGGGAAATCATGCTTGACAAATCTAGAATTTTTTGAGGATGTAACTAGTAGAGTGGACAAGGGAGAACCAGTGGATTTGGTTTATTTGGACTTTCAAAAGGCTTTTGACAAGGTCCCACACAAGAGATTGGTGTGCAAAATTAAAGCACGTGGTATTAGGGGTAATGTATTGACGTGGATAGAGAACTGGTTGGCAGACAGGAAGCAGAGAGTCGGGATAAACGGGTCCTTTTCAGAATGGCAGGCAGTGACTAGTGGGGTGCCACAGGGCTCAGTACTGGGACCCCAGCTCTTTACAATATACATTAATGATTTTGTTGAAGGAATTGAGTGTAATATCTCCAAGTTTGCAGATGACATTAAGCTGGGTGGCGGTGTGAGCTGCGAGGAGGATGCTAAGAGGCTGCAGGTGACTTGGACAGGTTAGGTGAGTGGGCAAATGCAATATAATGTGAATAAATGTGAGGTTATCCACTTTGGTGGCAAAAACACGAAGGCAGAATATTATCTGAATGGCGGCAATGAGACCTGGGTGTCATAGTACATCAGTCATTGAAAGTTGGCATGCAGGTACAGCAGGCGAATGGTATGTTGGCCTTCATAGCTAGGGGATTTGAGAATAGGAGCAGGGAAGTCTTACTGCAGTTATACAGGGCCTTAGTGAGGCCCCACCTGGAATATTGTGTTCAGTTTTGGTCTCCTAATCGGAGGAAGGACGTTCTTGCTATTGAGGGAGTGCAGCAAAGGTTCACCAGACCAATTCCAGGGATGGCAGGACTGACATGTGAGGAGAGACTGGATCGACTGGGCCTGTATTCACTGGAGTTTAGAAGAATGAGAGGGGATCTCATAGAAACATATAAAATTCTGACGGGACTGGACAGGTTAGATGCAGGAAGAATGTTCCCAATGTTGGGGAAGTCCAGAACCAGGGGACACAGTCTAAGGATAAGGGGTAAGCCATTTAGGACCGAGATGAGGAGAAACTTCTTCACTCAGAGAGTTATTAACCTGTGTAATTCTCTACTGCAGAGAGTTGTTGATGCCAGTTCATTGGATATATTCAAGAGGGAGTTAGAAGTGGCCCTTGCGGCTAAAGGGATTAAGGGGTATGGAGAGAAAGCAGGAAAGGGGTACTGAATTGAATGATCAATCTTGATCTTATTGAATGGTGGTGCAGGCTCGAAGGGCTGAATGGCCTACTCCTGCACCTATTTTCTATGTTTTTATCCTCTACTCCGAGGGACTGCCTATGATGATGATGACATAGCTAATACTCTGTCTTGATAAAAGGTCAATCGACCTGAAACATTAACTGTGTATCTCTCTCCACAGCTGCTGCCTGACCTGCTGAGCATTTCCAGCATTTTCTATTTCCGATTTCCAGCATCCGCAGTATTTTATTGTAATACATAGCCAGTTGTGTGAGGTACTGCAGAGTGACTAGTGCCTGTGGAATGGTATCCCAGCAAGGAGCAAACACATTCAGCAGCGAAGAATGGTAGGGAAGCAAATAAAACAAGAAATCGCACCATGCTTGAGAATACCCATTATAAATATGCTAATTACATTACCAGAAGTGAATCAAACAGAGAATTCTTGCATTTATATAGTGCCTTCATACGTCATTCCAATATCACAAAG
This sequence comes from Pristiophorus japonicus, assembly GCF_044704955.1. Classification (NCBI taxonomy): domain Eukaryota; kingdom Metazoa; phylum Chordata; class Chondrichthyes; family Pristiophoridae; genus Pristiophorus; species Pristiophorus japonicus. Next base: position 24,397,529 of record NC_091985.1, read on the forward strand.
CACTGCACACACTGTTTTTTTTTGGAGAGCTGTGACTTACGTCAGCAAAGAAGTAACACATTTATGAGATAATTTGGTTGATGACTGAGATTGGCTATTACTTTAACTAAAAAGTAGACTGTGACTGTGTTAAATGCAAAGTTGTTTACTCTTCCATAAAACTCAATGCAAATGTTAAAAATATGAATCCATAGCTTCACCTACAACCTTACCAATCCCTTCAGATTATTGAGTCATTAATATATGAAATATTTGCTGAGGTCAGCTGCTATTTAAACATCATTACTCATTTGTGCAGCTCACATATTTTTATACATAATCGATATAATCTATATTCAAATATTAAAAGGATTGCATAGTGTAATCTGTCACATGCTTCTGTGCAACGCTTAATCATATTCAAATTTATGTTACAAACTTCTTGCAGTCGATTGAATGATAGACAAACTGTTCTCCGTCAAACTAATTTCCTCCAGCTAATTTATTTATTGGGATCGATTTGTGTTATTTAGTTAAAATAGCAAAAGGCTTGCTAAACATATCAAATTGGTTGTCATTTTTTCCCCTCAGTAACTGAAATAACTTAATTAAATTGTGAAAAGGTTACTTCACATAAGATCATTTTACAATTAAGTTTAATAATTTTGTGTGTTGGAATAACTTCATATCCTTATTTAAAGGTCTCATCCTGTTAAAAGTCAGGATTGGAAGTTTATATTTTGACCTCGAGTGATCAGTCGGTTAGCTTCAGGGAGATGCCAGAATCGTACTGTGGAACAATGCGCACTATTTTCTACTATGCATCAGGATTTTCTAATTGCTTTTGTCCTATGGTAGGACTTCTGATTAACTGTAAATAATTCCAAGATACAACGTTGCATATATTTTTTCCTCTTCCAATTAATGTTTACATTTTAATTGCTTAAGCTTCACCACACAGAGAGGCAAGCAGCAGCTGCCCTTGCTGTTATTTATACTTCAAAGTTAAGCAATCCAAACCCTCATCATTTTTCTTTGACTATAATTAAGAATCTGGATTTTCAGTCAAATGAACACTCAGTGCTGAGTTAAAACATGGTTTCTGAATTAAGTTATAGAATTGATTCCACTGACTAAAATTGGGATGTGTGTGTGTGAAAGAGAGGCGCATTGAAGAAAAAATTGTTCACTATTTTTTCCCTTCAACTTCCTAAGGAGAGGGTAAAATCACACTTCTAGCAGAATTCAATTGATAACTGCGAGGGTATGCCTATCAGGAAAGGATAAACAGTCTGGGTCTCTTTTCTCTTGAAAAGAGAAGGCTGAATGAGGGGGTGACCTAAAGAGGTCTTTAAAATTATGAAAGGTTTTGATAGAGTAGACAGAGAATGTTTCCACTTGGTGACAGATTAGGAAAAGGGGAGGTGCAACGAGACCTGGGTGTCATGGTACATCAGTCATTGAAGGTTGGCATGCAGGTACAGCAGGCGATTAAGAAAGCAAATGGCATGTTGGCCTTCATAGCGAGGGGATTTGAGTACAGGGGCAGGGAGGTGTTACTACAGTTGTACAGAGCCTTGGTGAGGCCACACCTGGAGTATTGTGTACAGTTCTGGTCTCCTAACTTGAGGAAGGACATTCTTGCTATTGAGGGAGTGCAGTGAAGGTTCACCAGACTGATTCCTGGGATGGCGGGACTGACATATCAAGAAAGACTGGATCAACTGGGCTTGTATTCACTGGAGTTCAGAAGAATGAGAGGGGATCTCATAGAAACGTTTAAAATTCTGACGGGTTTAGACAGGTTAGATGCAGGAAGAATGTTCCCAATGTTGGGGAAGTCCAGAACCAGGGGTCACAGTCTAAGGATAAGGGGTAAGCCATTTAGGACCGAGATGAGGAGAAACTTCTTCACCCAGAGAGTGGTGAACTTGTGGAATTCTCTACCACAGAAAGTTGTTGAGGCCAATTCACTAAATATATTCCAAAAGGAGTTAGATGTAGTCCTTACTACTAGGGGGATCAAGGGGTATGGCGAGAAAGTAGGAATGGGGTACTGAAGTTGCATGTTCAGCCATGAACTCATTGAATGGTGGTGCAGGCTCGAAGGTCCGAATGACCTACTCCTGCACCTATTTTCTATGTTCCTATGTGGGGAAGAGCAAAACTAGAGGCCATCAATACAAGACCGTCACCAAGAAATCAAATACAGAATTCAGAAGAAACCCCTTTCTTGCACAGTGCAAGTGCAAAGGGGCATCTTTTCATGGCTATTTTCAAATGATTTGAAAACAAGTTGCAGATGCTTTTTTCAGGTAAAGTTTTACATTTGTTATCAACCTCATTTTTAGTCCAGAGCGGCGGCATCATTCAAAGAGACACACAACAAACACAAAGACGTCTTCCCACCTTCTGTAATCTATTTTGAATATATTATTAATCCCAACCAACATCACTTTGATCAAGATGGGTTTTCAACTAAATTCTACAGAAATTGTTTACATAAAATCAATGGTACTGTGCTTACTATTATTTCAGTGGAAAAGACCAGAGTATTTCTACATAGCAATCCCTTGAATGGATTAATGGCCCGCCCTCAATTTTCCAGGATACAGTTGCCACTATTGATGAACTATTTCACAATATATACAGGAAGTTAAATACATATTGGTGAAACAGGTGCCAGTTCTATATGGTCTATGAGGTCTGTAATGCCTGACGAGAATCTGAAATTGTGTAACTAAAGACAAACAAAGATGAAACCGATTCAGTAATATTTACAATTTCTGAGTAAGCTGAGTGAGAGTTAAAAGGCTGCTGAGAATATTAATAACAACCGAGGTTTACAGCCTTGAGTTTAGTTTTTCAGTTTATCATATTCCTGTAGACTTCTTTTTTTCCAATTCTATTTTTAATGGTGTGTGCCAGTGATACACAGGGCGCAAGGTAGGTGAAAGGATATTGGAGCTGATTGCGAACTTACCCCAGGGAGTATAGTTTCAAGGGTAGCACAGCATTCTGAAGATTTTTTGGCAGCAGACTACCATCATAAACACTATTCATTGTGTACAATATGAAATGAGGAAAGAGTTAATGGCTTGACTCAAAATAGTTACAGATGTGAAAGTAAGAAAAAGCAGCTAACCGTTCACTGGAATAGGTGAATATCCTGATAGTTTGTTAAAAGGAAAATTCTCTGTCTCTGAAGGGATCAGGATGACTTCAGCCACACGTATGTATTGACTGGGCATCTAGGTGTACTATTAGGAATCTCAAGTCCAATTACCATATTTTATGCTGAGCAGAGGGATAAAGTTCAAGTTGCACAAACGTTCTGTGAGTTGTGAAGCGAGAGAAAAGGAGTACACATTTTTTTGACAATATAAATATTCCTCTTGTCTGTAGGCCCTCAATGAAACATTCCATTCCATCCCACGACCGTGGAAATGGATCGGTGATCTGGTCCTGGGACTCTGCCCTCTGTAGCCCTCCATTAGGATAGGTACAAGAGGCTGTCTTAACCTCTGATCCTATTGTACAATGATGGGTTGGCAAACTGTGTCAATATGCTGTTATAATCAGCATTCACACAACATTGTGAATGTCCCTAACTTTACCAATGACCTGGAACATGTTTCTTTTCCTCATCAAGGCCCCAAGTTTCCACATGATTTGCTCCTGATTTTTAGGAGCAACTGGTGTAGAACGGAGTATCTTAGAAATCGGAATTCTCCACATTTAGTTTGCTCCAGTTCTAGTCAGTTAGAACAGTTTCAATTTGGAACAGAATTTTTTTTTCAAAAGGGGGCGTGTCCGGCCACTTACGCCTGATTTCAAAGTTTCGTGAGTGAAAACGTACTCCAAACTAACTTAGAATGGAGTAAGTGAAGATTTTTGTACGCTCGAAAAAACCTTGTCTACACTTTAGAAAATCAGGCGTAGGTTACAAATCAGGCGTAGGGAATGGTGGGGGGGGGGTTTAAAGGGAAGTTTACAAACATTAAACACTTCAGTTTTACAAATAAAGAGCCATCATCAATAATAAATGATAAATACATCAATAAATCAACCAATAAGTCAATCAAAAAAAATTAATAAGAAATCATTTTTTTTTAAAAAATCAATAAATAAAACATTTTCTACTTACCGACTGCAGCACCGGGAGCCCTCCAACAGCGTGCTGGGATGCCCCCCTCAGTGTGTCTCTGTCAGTGTCTATCTCGCTGTCTGTCTGTCTGTCTCTCATTCTCTGTCTGTCAGTGTCTGTGTTTCTGACAGCGAGGGGAGGGGGAGGAGGGGGGTAGAGGGAGAGAGGGGGAGAGCAGAGGAAGGGAAGGGGGAGGGATGGGGGAGAAGGGGAAGGGATGGGGGAGAAGGGGGAGGGGAGGAGAAGGGGGAGAAAGGAGATGGGGGGGAAAGGAGATGGGGGGGAAAGGAGATTGGGGGGGAAGGAAGGAGATTGGGGGGGAGGAAGGAGATTGGGGGGGGAAGGAGATTGTGGGGGGGGAAGGAGATTGGGGGGGAAAGGATTTGGGGGGGGAGGAGATGGGGGGAAAGGAGGGAGATTGGGGGGGAAGGAGATGGGGGGGAAGGAGATTGGGGGGGGAAGGAGATTGGGGGGGGGAAGGAGATTGGGGGGGGGAAGGAGATTGGGGGGGGGGAAGGAGATTGGGGGGGAAGGAGATTGGGGGGGGAAGGAGATTGGGGGGGGAAGGAGATTGGGGGGGGGAAGGAGATTGGGGGGGGAAGGAGATTGGGGGGGGAAGGAGATTGGGGGGGGAAGGAGATTGGGGGGGAAAGGAGATTGGGGGGGAAAGGAGATTGGGGGGGGAAGGAGATTGGGGGGGGGGAAGGAGATTGGGGGGGGGGAAGGAGATTGGGGGGGGGAAGGAGATTGGGGGGGGGAAGGAGATTGGGGGGGGGGGAAGGAGATTGGGGGGGGGAAGGAGATTGGGGGGGGAAGGAGATTGGGGGGGGGGTGGGGGGTGGGAGGGTGGGGGGAAAGGAGAAGGGAGAGGGAGGCTGAACGAACCGGGCCCGAGACTTCGGGCAGGGCCCGTCCCCAGCACCAGATTTACAGGTGGGTGGTGTTGGGTCGGGTCAGGGGGGTGGTGAGAGGGAGGTCGGTTCGGTTCGGGTCGGGAGGAGGGAGGGAGAGGGAGGTCAGGTCAGATCCAGTCCGGAGGCGGGGGGGGGAGGAGCGGGTGTCGGGTCCAGTCCGGAGGCTGGGGGGAGCGGGTGTCAGGTCTGGTCCGGGGGGAGGGGGGGGGAAGCGGGTGTCGGGTCCGGTCCGGGGGGAGGGGGGAGGGAGCGGGTGTCGGGTCCGGTCGGTGGGGGGGGGGGGGGAGAGAGCGGGTGTCGGGTCCGGTCCGGGGGCGGGGGGGAGCAGGTGTCGGGTCCGGTCCGGGGGGGGGCGCGGGTGTCGGGTCCGGTCCAGTGGGGGAAGCAGGTATCGGGTCCGGTCTGGGGTGGTGGGGGGGGGGGGGGGGAAGCGGGTGTCAGGTCCGGTCCGGGGGGAGGGGGGGGGAGCGGGTGTCGGGTCCGGTCCGGGGGCGGGGGGGAGCGGGTGTCAGGTCCGGTCCGGGGGGAGGGGGGGGAGCGGGTGTCGGGTCCGGTCCGGGGGCGGGGGGGAGCAGGTGTCGGGTCCGGTCCAGTGGGGGAAGCAGGTATCGGGTCCGGTCTGGGGTGGTTGGGGGGGGGGGGGGGGGGCGGAGCAGGTGTCGGGTGCGGTCCAGTGGGGGAAGCAGGTATCGGGTCCGGTCTGGGGTGGTGGGGGGGGGGTGGGGGGAGCGGGTGTCGGGTCCGGTCTGGGGTGGTTGGGGGGGGGGGGGGGGGCGGAGCAGGTGTCGGGTGCGGTCCAGTGGGGGAAGCAGGTATCGGGTCCGGTCTGGGGTGGTTGGGGGGGGGGGGGGGGCGGAGCAGGTGTCGGGTGCGGTCCAGTGGGGGAAGCAGGTATCGGGTCCGGTCTGGGGTGGTGGGGGGGGGGTGGGGGGAGCGGGTGTCGGGTCCGGTCTGGGGTGGTGGGGGGGGGGGGGGGGCGGGAGCGGGTGTCGGGTCCGGTCTGGGGTGGTGGGGGGGGGGGAGCGGGTGTCGGGTCCGGTCTGGGGTGGTGGGGGGGGGGGAGCGGGTGTCGGGTCCGGTCTGGGGTGGTGGGGGGGGGAGCGGGTGTCGGGTCCGGTCTGGGGTGGTGGGGGAGGGGGGGGGAGCGGGTGTCGGGTCCGGTCCGGGGGCGGGGGGGAGCAGGTGTCGGGTCCGGTCCGGGGGGGGGGCGCGGGTGTCGGGTCCGGTCCAGTGGGGGAAGCAGATATCGGGTCCGGTCTGGGGTGGTGGGGGGGGGGGAGCGGGTGTCGGGTCCGGTCTGGGGTGGTGGGGGGGGGGGGGGGGGGGAGGGGGGAGCGGGTGTCGGGTCCGGTCTGGAGGCGGGAAGCGGGAGTCGAGTCGGGTCGGGAGGAAGCAGGAGCTGGCCGTGGAAGGAGCCTTATTCACGCAGCCCCAGTGAGGCCATTTGGCCAGGGCTAGGGGCTGCGTGCTTCGGGCCCCTCCCACACAGTTTTGGGCGCCTGGAGCTACTGCACTTACGTGCCGACTGTAGCGCGCATGTGCAGAGGTCCCGGCACTGTTTTCAGCGCAGGGACCTGGCTCCGCTCCCCCACAGCTCGTGCTGGCTGCGCCGAGGGCCAGAGGACCTGCAGGTAGGTGGAGAATACCGAGGATTTTTTTAGGCGCACTTTGTGGCGCGATAAACGGGCGTCCAGGTCGGGACTGCGCTGTTCTAGGCGCGGCTCGAAACTTGGGCCCCAAGTGTCTCCCCCTCATCCTGAACTGAAGGCATCAACTCCCTTGCTGAACTCTTAACCCATAGGTGCCTGTCATCTACCAACTGCCCAGATGTTCCTGCAACGGTGAGACTGCCAACATGCAGCATAAATCTCGCCGGCTTGCGTGCCGATCTCCATGTTGTTAACTTGCTCCAGATTCTGCTGGCTTTCTTTCAGAGTACATTGCAGCAAGCTTTGTAGCGGTGAATCAGACTCTCCCAGGTGCAGGAAGTGAATATTCAAAAGATCCTAGTTGTTTAATCCTTCCAACAATAATACATTTTTAACAACTGTGAATTTAAACCCGACCTTAGAGCAAGAAATCACACACCATTGCCATTATTTCTAAGTCTAAGTGGCAGCGGTGTGAAAACTTGTTTAAATGCAGGTAAACCAGAATCGCCATTGGTTTTAGTGGGGGTGGAGCTATGATAATTACCGTCCAACTGTTTTCGGCACAGATAACGGTTCAAGTCCCAGAAAAATATGGGACAGTGAAATTAATGGCGTAAGTCACTCACTCTATAACTTCCTCTTTCTTTTACACCGTTCGAGTGTCTCCATGATGTAAAAGCCCCACTACACTGGTGCACGGCCCCAGGAAAATCTGGACCATTATCTGACCTAAGTGAACATTATTCTTATAGGAGTCTGGGGATTGAATGTCACCAGGCTTTTAAAATGGGAAGGAAAAGGGCAGCACAGCTGAGCCTGGTCTCATCATATCCGCATCCAGATTCCACATGTGCAAGCTCAATAGTGATGAAGAATGAGTCCCCCATGGTTGATCGTTTCTCTCTAGCCTAAAAGCACTCAGCAGTCTATTTCAGAGTCCCTGCCACTGCCCCCGCTGAGATCAAGTAACTCCGTATGGAATGGGGATCAATCTGAAGCATTCCTGATCTGTATCCAGCTCAGCCATAAACTTGGAAAGTCACTTAGGGAGCACCGCTAACATACCATGTCGAGGCAAATGTTTTTTTTATTGGCATCACTGGTTGTGGTTGTGGTTGTGGTGCGGTTACGGGTTGTGGAAAGAGAGAAGTGCATGGTAAAACACAGTTTAAGTGTTCTAGCTTCAAAAATCTGCAGGGCTTTGAACCTGGCCAAAGTGCCAGAATCGACCTGCCAGGAACCTCTGCCGCCAACCCTGCCAGAGTATCGTATGCCAGGGGTGGGTTCCACATTTCATACAAGGAATCCGATACTTCACTTGCACCTCTTTCGGGGGTCCAGGCCAGGGTAGGCACCCATGGGTCTCACATCTGCTGACCAGCTGGCTGGAACGCTTTTGTTTCTGCCAACATACTGGCTGCCTGCCAGATCTCAGACCGGGGATAGGAAATCTCCTGGCCTGTGTGCCCCCTGTCATGCCCCCTATGATGTAGAGGACCATGCTTGGGGCCGACAGAGTTTCTGCTGCAATCAAGGCACCCCTTAAACTTATAGCAGGGGTCAGTACCCGGTACATCCTGGTCCCATTCTAATTTGCTGGCTTTTCGTCACACTCCCACTCGGCTCATGGCCGGAGTGTGCCATAGGGCCTGGAGATTTTCGGGGTTTCTATTGTTTCTGTTGCTGGTTCTATACCCACTGAGCAAAAAAAAAAATATCAAAAATTAAATTGTCAGTTGAAATAAACACAAAGAAATAAGATTGATGAGGTACACATGGGCTCTTTGTGTAGAAATACAAAACTGCATCAAGAAAAGAGCATCTGTTTCATGTGTGGATGGGTAAAAATGTAGCGCAATTATCTTTTGTGGCTCACCTTTTGTTGTCCAATTACAGTCATGTGTGAAAGGAGGCCACATTCAATCAATCGCTGCTAAATTCAACTAGTTATCAGTTCAAAAACATAGCTCCTTGAAGCATGTTTGAGGGATCTGATGCCAAGATTATTTTTAGCAAGTAACTTACCCTAGCAACAGCAATGTTTTTTCCGGGAAGCTGTATTGTGCAAGATCATGGCTGTTGGCCGTCTGTTCCACTCCAATGATCGTGTGCCCTTCAGTTTTCTTTCTCTGCAGATACTCAACCAGCTCAGCAGGTCTCACCTGTAAAATGAAGAGATTGAAGGTAAACAGAAAATAAAATCATTTTTACCACACGCAGACTGCTTTGCTGCCCTCCTCCCTCACTTTACGGTGAGGAACTAATGACAAGTTTCACCTCCTTTTCTTCAACTGCTTCCCTAGTGCCCTGCATCAATCACGCCTCCCAGCTTCTGCCAGTTGCCTCTTTGAAGCTGATCACTGGAAAGTGCGAAAAGAAAAATCAGCCCAGCTTGGCAGAATTTCTGTGGGGAATATCAGTAAATTCGGAGATAAGCAAGTGAATGCATTGGCATGCAATATCAGCTAATTCCACCTGTGTGGTCATCATGATAGCTCATAAACTCCAAAGCCGAGAGGTCCAGTCAGCCTTATGAATGCACATGGCGCGTATTCAGTGCACATGGAATGGGTATCTTGGAGGATTTATTTTAGTTTAAAGATGAGAATTTCAAACCATCTGGTGATGCCACTGAGTCACTCCGATACCATAAGCATGGAAATAAGTTCTTCATCTCCATAGTTTAGAGGCCATATGAGCGTCATAAAATGAGAATATACACTTACAATTTTACATCAAGACTTCTGTTCTCTTGCCCAAGTAGGACACAGTGCCAATCTTTCAGGATACATGCTTAAGAATGTAGGTTTTTTTGCAAGTATTAACTTTTTTTTAAAAAAAAGAGAGATCTCTGTGCTCCTCTAATTCTGGCCTCTTGCACATCCCCGATTTTAATTGGTCCACCACTACGTGGCCATGCTTTCAGCTGCCTCAGCTCCAAGCTCTGAAATTCACTCTGCTAAATCTCTCCGCCTCTCTACCTCTTTTAAGATGCTCCTTAAAACCTACCTCTCACCTGTCCTAATATCTCCCTGTGTGGCTCGATGTCAAATTTTGTGAGATTATGCTCCTGTGATATACCTCGGGACAGTTTACTACATTAAAGGCGTTATATAAATGCAAGTTTTTGTTGTATTGTTTTTCTCCTTTCCCAGTCTTCAGATTTCCTCAGGGTCATGCACTAGTTGCAGCTGAGTGTACGCGCAGGCAGGCAATCTGCTCCCAGGCCCATGCTTTGAAAATGGCTGCAAGGCTGATTTTGCCCTCTTTTCTCGCTCTCCCTATGACAAAGTGCCTGATAATCTCTGTTTGACAAATTCCCATAACAGAAGTCCACAACTCTGAACATGGGTTGGGAAAATCATTGTTGTAAACCTTTATCCCAACATCCATTCTTATCCAGACTATATACACATTTAACTGTTACGTTTCACAATACAGCTTATTTTCATGTACCCAAACTTGGCAAAAACTTGTACAAACGGATATTTCAAGTTTGTTGTGAAAATTTCCTGGGTGTCGTCAGTCAGACCTCGAGCTTTCTCGCTCGTCATTGTCACCATTTTCTAGGTGAGTTTTTTTCTTCTCATCTGCTTTGGTTTCTTTAAATACTTGCACTCTTTAGAAACTACACATAGAATTGATTCTGCCTGTCTTTTGCCCAATTACTGAAACCATGCCACCATCGTAAACTGCAACAAGACCAACCAGTTTGATATTTATAAATTATTGAAAGATGAGAAATTAAAAACCATTGGGGAATTGATTTTAAATCTTTACTGAAAAAACATTGAAAATTACATTCATTGATTTTTTTTTTCCCTGCACATCAGCCTTAGTTATTATCCCTCAACCTTTATCATTAATAATCCTGGAACATTAGACCATTCGCCAGAGGGCTCTGTTAGAGAAATCAGTGTTTGATTATTCTATGTGCGACTGTAAGATTTCATTCGAACAGCAGGTTAAGTAACTTTATCATTTGAGTCTGTGGTTTTGTACATTTTGTTTGGATTTGACACCCTGCATATACAAATACTGATACATTGACGGTGTCAGCTGTGGCTCATAGAAACATAGAAAATAGGTGCAGGAGTAGGCCATTCGGCCCTTCGAGCCTGCATCACCATTCAATAAGATCATGGCTGATCCTTCACCTCAGTACCCCTTTCCTGCTTTCTCTCCATACCCCTTGATCCCTTTAGCCGTAAGGGCCATATCTAACTCCCTCTTGAAAATATCCAATGAACTGGCATCAACAACTCTCTGCGGTAGAGAATTCCAAAGGTTAACAACTCTCTGAGTGAAGAAGTTTCTCCTCATCTCAGTCCTTAATGGCTTACCCCTTATCCTTAGACTATGTACCCTGGTTCTGGACTTCCTCAACATTGGGAACATTCTTCCTGCATCTAACCTGTCCAGTCCCGTCAGAATTTTATACGTTTCTATGAGATCCCCTCTCATCCTTCTAAACTCCAGTGAATACAGGCCCTGTCGATCCAGTCTCTCCTCATATGTCAGTCCTGCCATCCTGGGAATCAGTCTGGTGAACCTTTGCTGCACTCCCTCAATAGCAGAATGTCCTTTCTCCGATTAGGAGACCAAAACTGAACAAAATATTCCAGATGAGGCCTCATCAAGGCCCTGTACAACTGCAGTAAGACCCCCCTGCTCCTATTCTCAAATCCCCGAGCTATGAAGGCCAACATACCATTTGCCTTCTTCACCGCCTGCTGTACCTGCATGCCAACTTTCAATGACTGATGGACCATGACACCCAGGTCTCGTTGCACCTCCCCTTTTCCTAATCTGCCGCCATTCAGATAATATTCTGCCTTCGTGTTTTTGCCACCAAAGTGGGTAACCTCACATTTATCCACATTAAACTGCATCTGCCATGCGTTTGCCCACTCACCTAACCTGTCCAAGTCACCCTGCAGCCGCTTAGCGTCCTCCTCACAGCTCACACCACCACCCAGCTTAGTGTCATCTGCAAACTTGGAGATATTACACTCAATTCCTTCATCCAAATCATTAATGTATATTGTAAATAGCTGGGGTCCCAGCACTGAGCCCTGCGGCAACCCACTCATCACTGCCTGCCATTCTGAAAAGGACCCGTTTATCCCGACTCTCTGCTTCTTGTCTGCCAACCAGTTCTCTATCCACGTCAATACATTACCCCTAATACCATGTGCTTTGATTTTGCACACCAATCTCTTGTGTGGGGCCTTGTCAAAAGCCTTTTGAAAGTCCAAATACACCACATCCACTGGTTCTCCCCTGTACACTCTACTAGTTACATCCTCAAAAAATTCTAGAAGATTTGTCAAGCATGATTTTCCTTTCATAAATCCATGCTGACTTGGATCGATCCTGTCACTGCTTTCCAAATGCGCTGCTATTTCATCTTTAATAATTGATTCCAACATTTTTCCCACTATTGATGTCAGGCTAACCGGTCTATAATTACCCGTTTTCTCTCTCCCTCCTTTCTTAAAAAGTGGTGTTACATTAGCTATCCTCCAGTCCATAGGAACTGATCCAGAGTCGATAGACTGTTGGAAAATGATCACCAGTGCATCCACTATTTCTAGGGCCACTTCCTTAAGTACTCTGGGATGCAGACAATCAGGCCCCAGGATTTATCGGCCTTCAATCCCATCAATTTCCTTAACACAATTTCCCGCCTAATAAGGATTTCCTTCAGTTCCTCCTTCCCACTAGACCCTCGGTCCCCTAGTATTTCCGGAAGGTTATTTGTGTCTTCCTTCGTGAAGACAGAACCAAAGTAGTTGTTCAACTGGTCTGCCATTTCTTTGTTCCACATTATAAATTCACCTGAATTTGACTGCAAGGGACCTACGTTTGTCTTCACTAATCTTTTTCTCTTCGCATATCTATAGAAGCTTTTGCAGTCAGTTTTTATGTTCCCAGCAAGCTTCCTCTCATATTCTATTTTCCCCCTCCTAATTAAACTCTTTGTCCTCCTCTGCTGAATTATAAAATTCTCCTAGTTCTCAGGTTTGCTGCTTTTTCTGGTCAATTTATATGCCTCTTCCTTGGATTTAACACTATCCTTAATTTCCCTTATTAGCCACGGTTGAGCCACATTCCCCGTTTTATTTTTACTCCAGACAGTTATGTATAATTGTTGAAGTTCATCCATGTGATCTTTAAAATGTTTGCCATTGCCTATCCACCGTCAACCCTTTAAGTATCATTTGCCAGTCTATTCCAGCCAATTCACGTCTCATACCATTGAAGTTACCTTTCCTTAAGTTCAGGACCCTAGTCTCTGAATTAACTGTGTCACTCTCCATCTTAATAAAGAATTCTACCATATTATGGTCACTCTTCCCCAAGGGGCCTCGCACAACAACATTGCTAATTAGTCCTTTCTCATTACACATCACCCAGTCATGGCCAACCCTCTAGTTGGTTCCTTAACATATTTGTCTAGAAAACCATCCCTAATACACTCCAGGAAATTCTCCTCCATCGCATTGCTACCAGTTTGGTTAGCCCAATCAATATGTAGATTAAAGTTACCCATGATAACTGCTGTACCTTTATAGCACGCATCCCTAATTTCTTGTTTGATGCTGTCCCCAACCTCACTACTACTTTTTGGTGGTGAGAGTGCTTCTCACCTCCGAGTTAGAAGGTTGTGGATTCAAGTCCCACTCCAGTGACATGAGCACAAAATGCAGGCTGACACTCCAGTGCAGTGCTGAGGGAGTGCTGCACTATCTGAGGTGTCGTCTTTCGGATGAGACGTTAAATGAGGCCCCGTCTGCTGTCTCAAGTGGACGTAAAAGATCCCATGGCCACAATTTCAATGAAGAGCATGGGAGTTATCCCCGGTGTCCTGGTCAATGTTTATCCCTCAATCAACATAACAGAAACAGTTTATCTGGTCATTATCACATTGTTGTTTGTGGGAGCTTGCTGTGCGCAATTGGCTGCCACATTTCCTATATTACAAGTGACTACACTTCAAAAGTATTTCATTGGCTGTAAAGCGCTTTGGAACGTCCTGAGGTTGTGAAAGGTGATACATAAATGCAGGTCTTTCTTTCTTACACTCCCAGGAACCCTCTCACATCATTTCCAAAAGGATGCCAGCTACTAAAAGTGCTAATTGTGGAATTTTAATAGTTACACAGGAATAATGTATTGTAAGTCAACAATTACGGAAGCGTACAGAAATAATGACCTGATCAGTTTGAAGAATTATGATTTTCAAATTCTGTATATCTTCCACCTGATATTTTCTTTGTAAGTATTTTACTACACTCACAGCCTACAACCAATATCACCCTTTTTATTTATTAGGGTGTGAACCAAATACATTGCGAAGACCTAAGGGATGCCATTACAGGATGTATCTTTTCAGGGCAAGCTGACTGTCATCAGATCATCCACCACCAAGGCTCCTTATGCAAATGTTCCTGGCTGCCTATGCACAGTTCGTGTCCCATTACCGTTGATGGCACTTCTCAAGGAAAACAAGATTACCTCCACACAGCTTACAGCAGTGGTAAACTGCTTTTTTGAGGGTCTCAAGTTTGCCAATCGAAAAAACCGACCCCCTCCTGTAGACTGCTAAATGCATCCAACTGGTTTAATGTGCAAGCATGTCAGCATGGTAATCAAAGTATACTAATGGATGGGATAAGCTCAATCTGAGTATCTATGTCCGCTACGTTCAAGCATGCACGCTCACTACATCCATTCCTCCAGGGGAGTGGAGATTGGGCGGTGCACCTTTACATATAATCTAAGTTTTCAAAAACCCAGATTACATGTGAAAGTGGCTTAAATCATATTGAATTGAAAGACATAATATATCCTCCATTTATACAATGCCAAAACATTTTTTATTTGGCAAAAATGTTGCTGGATATTCATGCAAGAGATTATAATGTAATTTCCATGGTTTCAAAATCAGCAACTGAGTCTTGCATAAATTTAAATCCCAGGAATAATTTATTATTCATTGAAGAATGTATCTCTGTAGATTGAGCAACTTTCTCGTGGATACATAGAATAATTTTATACATGCACAGATATCTGAAGTGTCCAATCTTTTATTATTTCAATATTTAATGTGCAATTACATTATGGAAATGATTTATGTTCCTGGCTATTTCATCTTTCATGAAGTTACTTTCTCCCAATAATTTATTTATTTTGTTCATTCCACAGAAAGCAGCCTGGTATGGATTTCCTCTATTCATCAATTGATACCTCTAGGACAAATAAACCAACAGTGAGAACTCTACAAAAGGACTATTATTCCGCCACTTTCACAAGTACTTGCACTATAAAATGGTAACCATTCCTTAAGACTAACTCTACGTTCTCAGTTATCTAGCAGTCTTTTTTCAAAATAATAACTACTGATACATTGTTTGGAAAGTCCATTCTTAGAGATACATCTTGACTTGACTATTCCAATGCACTGCTGGCTGGCCTCCCATGTTGTACCCTACGTAAACCTGAGGTCATCCAAAACTCGGCTGCCCGTGCCCTTACTCATCCCGTTCACCCATCACCCCCGTGCTCACTGACCTACCGGTTAAGCAATGCCTTGACTTTAAAATTCTCATCCTTGTTTTCAAATCCCTCCATGGCCTCGCCCCTCCCTATCTCTGTAATCTCCTCCAGTCCCACAACCGTACCCCTCCCCTCCCTACCCCAGCCACCACCAACCCCGGGATATCTGTGCTCCTCCAATTCTGGCCTCTTGTGCATCACTCCACCATCGGTAGCCTTGCCTTCAGTTGCCTAGGTCCTAATCTCTGGAGTTCCCTCCCTAAACCTTTCCGTCTCGCTAGCTCACTTTCTTCCTTTAAGACGCTTCTTAAAACCTCTCTCTTTAATCAAGCTTTTGGTCATCTGCCCTAATATCTCCTTACGTGGCTCGGTTAAATTTTGTTTTATGACACTCTGTGAAGTGACTTGGGACATTTTACTGCATTAAAGGCAATATAAATACAAGTTTTGTTGAACATCATTTGCCAAAAGACCAAGGGGCTGGAATTGCCCCCTTTTTAAAGAGCCCTTACTGCCTCAAAGAGGCGGTGACGGTGCAGAAATCACTCACTGCTCGGTCAGCACAGCGTCGGTGACATTGCCCTACTTGTTTTTTGGGGGGGGGGGTGGGAGGGTGGTGGACGCTCCCGCCCCATCGAAGATCCCCTTTCCACCCCGCTTGGGAAATGGCCCCGCGGGAGTGGATCGGCCTCCGCTCGGTGCCCCCGACAGCTTTCCCCTGTGGGAAGCTGGCTGTGGCTGGGCGACGTGCTGCCCTAAAAGGAGACTGCCACGGCCGCCATTTTATTGAGGTCGGCCTGACAATGGAGGGCCACGGGTTCGGCTGGACCGGAAACAGGCAGCCCGGCAACCCCTCTTGGGTGCCGGACTGCTGGCCTGGTCAAAACCCTCCCTGGTGGCCCAGTGGTGCCACTAACACGGTTGCAGAGTTCGCAGTGGCCCTTCCCTTTAAGTGAAGGGGAGGGACGTTGCTATGCATCAGCGCGCCGTTGATAATACAGACCGACGACCACCCTGCTCCCACGCCGACGTCCGCCCCGAAATCTGCCCGGAAGAAAATAAAAATGTAGAGACCTCAATTTCGCTTAAAAATCTTTTAAAAACAGTGAGTGCATCCCTTTTTGGTCAGAGGGCAATTTCAGTCCCCAAGACTTTGTTAAAATAACTTCTATTCTAAATTTACATTAGGGTAAAAAAAATGGCAGATATATCTTAAAATGTTTGAACTCTCAGCTGGTGGGCATTATTGTAAATAATACCCTTTTTATTTTTACTACTGGGCTCCCTTTAAGGTCACAGATGTGATTGTTGTGACTTTCACAAATCAATTAGAGTCTTCTCAGCGACAGACAGATCTTTGGGTCAATTAAAGGTCAGACAGGCTTTCATTTTTAAAAATGTATTTCAATGCGTCACTCTTGGAAGTAAATTAGCAAGCTACTTTCTATTGTTGGGGCAAGGTAGTTTAGATTATTGGTACCTGTACAGGCAGGAACTCAGAATGTTGGTATTGCAAACAGATGTCAAGATAGAGCAGATTTAGCTCACAAATCTGGCATAAATGGAGTATGTAAAAACCTGAACGGATTAGTACACTTTGGCAATTGTTTAATGCATTGACGTCAGATTCTCTGATTCACATTGCACCTTCAGACAACTGAAAACAGCCCATGGTTCAATAGGCTTGCGATTAACAGTATTTCCACCGTAATGCAAGAACAGTACAGATAATTACAAGAGTTGGCAGGGGTTAACTACACACGTCAACTGAGAAGCTGAGCTGTGAAAATGGCAAGGAGGTGCCACCTGTGTCCCTTTGACAATCTTTAACTAAAATCAATTAGTTAGACAGGAAGTTTGAATTATTCGCAGTAGCCATATCATTTGGCCCTTCCAACAAATCACAAATCTGTGAAATTGAAAGAACCATAAGTTTCAACCTTCAGATTAGGTTTGTTTGATATCCTTTTACCCCCCAAAACCAACTAAACTCAGTTGGTGGCACTCCTGCTTCTGAGTCAGAAGGTTGTGGGATCAAGCCCCATTCCGGAGAGTTGAACATAAAATCTAGACTGACTGCAGTGAGGGAGAGCTGCAATGTGGGAGTTGCTGTCTTTTGGATGAGATGTTAAACCCCATCTGCCCTCTCAGTTGGGTGTTTAAGATCTCAACGCACTATTTTGAAAAGAGCAGGGGGGGTTTCTCCCCAGTGTTCTGGCCAATATTTATTCCTCAATCAACATCACTATAACAGATGTTCTGATCATTTATCACATTGCTATTTGTGGGAGCTTGCTATATGCAAATTGGCTGCTGCGTTTCCTACATTACAACATTCATTATACTTCAAAAGTAATTAATTGCCTGCAAAGCACTTTGGGACGTTTGGAGGTTGTAAAGGCACTATATAAATGTAAGTTCTTTCTTTCTTTCAACAGCTGTGCTTGGATTCCATTCACTCTCCTGGCTTGTCTCCAATAGCATGAGCATTGTTGTAGCATTAATACTGTCAGAGCATTGACATCAGCCTCGAATGGCTAAGTGCAACCAGCGGCACTTGCATTCGGTTCATTATTTTGAATTTGGCTATGGACTCATGGCTCTCAGCCCGCAATTTTGCCATGGCTAGTCTGTGTCGAGGATAAGAAAGTCGAGAATGCAGCCTTATTTTGACTTCAGTTGCATGGGTATGACTAAGCGTAGTTTCTCGCTTGTTGCTGAATCTGCCCTGCATGGCAGATTGGAGATGAATAGAAACAGAACTGTTGATGTTGGAAGGGATTCTGGAATATAAACAGATGGCAAGATCACCTACATTCGTTCTACTTGAAAATATTTTTGCCAAGCTTATTTTTTGCTTGGCAGGAAGCAGCAAGAGTCCAGTGTCACTTTCATTAGAATTTCATTGTGTTGGAAGAGATTGTAGGTTCCTTTTGTATTGCCATGCATTCACCTGGTCTTTGCTTTCTCTCCAATATTAAACCAATGCATAGATCTCATTGGTGGAAAAAGTTGTAGTGTAAAACCTCAGCTAGACAACAAATCACGTCTAAGTTTGTGCTTAACTAAGAATCAGCAGCTCTCAGGCATCACTGCACCTGTTAAGTTAATACTCAGTAACGGAGTGGCCAACTCCACAATTCAAATTTCTTTAACAGATTTTCATCCCACATCATCGAGTTCTGACGAAGGGTCATCAACCTGAAACGTTGACTCTGTTTTTCTCTCCGCAGATGCTGCCTGAGCCATTGAGATTTCCAGCATTTTCAGTTTTTATTTCAGATTCCAGCATCCGCAGTATTTTGCTTTTGTGTCATTAAATTGGCTATGCCGTATCAATAATGAGACATCAAACTGCAGGAGCTCAGTGGATTGCCTGCCTCCTATTTATTAAGGGATGTTGACACCTAAGCTTTAATGGATTAGAAAAGAGAATGGAAGCTGTAGCTCCTTGAGAAACCTCGATATAAATTAATTAGTAAGAGATGAGATGCAATCCTTAAGCTTGGTAAAATAACAAAGTACTTGGCTAGATGTTGTCCACTTTTATATTCCAACATAACAAGCCCCCTTACACACGTCCCCCCCTAAAAAAGAAATTAAATTCATAGAGACAAATTTTAAGTCTCCCTCTGATGTGATAATAACATAAGAATTATGAACAGGAGTAGGCCATCTAGCCCCTCGAGCCTGCTCCGCCATTCAACAAGATCATGACTGATCTGGCCGTGGACTCAGCTCCACTTACCCGCCCGCTCCCCGTAACCCTTAATTCCCTTATTGCTTAAAATTCTATCTATCTGTGATTTGAATACATTCAATGAGCTAGCCTCAACTGCTTCCTCGGGCAGAGAATTCCACAGATTCACAACCCTCTGGGAGAAGAAATTCCTTCTCAACTAGGTTTTAAATTGGCTCCCCCGTATTTTGAGGCTGTGCCCCCTAGTTCTAGTCTCCCCGACCAGTGGAAACAACCTCTCTGCCTCTATCTTGTCTATCCCTTTCATTATTTTAAATGTTTCTATAAGATCACCCCTCATCCTTCTGAACTCCAACGAGTAAAGACCCAGTCTACTCAATCTATCATCATAAGGTAAACCCCTCATCTCCGGAATCAGCCTAGTGAATCGTCTCTGTACCCCCTCCAAAGCTAGTATATCCTTCCTTAAGAAAGGTGACCAAAACTGCACGCAGTACTCCAGGTGCGGCCTCACCAATACCCTGTACAGTTGCAGCAGGACCTCCCTGCTTTTGTACTCCATCCCTCTCGCAATGAAGGCCAACATTCCATTCGCCTTCCTGATTACCTGCTGCACCTGCAAACTAACTTTTTGGGATTCATGCACAAGGACCCCCAGGTCCCTCTGCACCGCAGCATGGGGTAATTTCTCCCCATTCAAATAATATTCCCTTTTACTGTTTTTTTTTCCAAGGTGGATGACCTCACATTTTCCGACATTGTATTCCATCTGCCAAATCTTAGCCCATTCGCTTAACCTATCTCAATCTCTTTTGCAGCCTCTCTGTGTCCTCTACACAACCCGCTTTCCCACTAATCTTTGTGTCATCTGCAAATTTTGTTACACTACACTCCGTCCCCTCTTCCAGGTCATCTATGTATATTGTAAACAGTTGTGGTCCCAGCACCAATCCTTGTGGCACACCACTAACCACCGATTTCCAACCCGAAAAGGACCCATTTATCCCGACTCTCTGCTTTCTGTTAGCCAACCAATTCTCGATCCATGCCAATACATTTCCTCTGACTCCGCGTACCTTTATTTTCTGCAGTAACCTTTTGTGTGGCACCTTATCGAATGCCTTTTGGAAATCTAAATACACCACATCCATCGGTACACCTCTATTCACCATGCTTGTTATATCCTCAAAGAATTCCAGTAAATTAGTTAAACATGATTTCCCCTCATGAATCCATGTTGCGTCTGCTTGATTGCACTATTCCTATCTAGATGTCCCGCTATTTCTTCCTTAATGATAGCTTCAAGCATTTCCCCCACTACAGATGTTAAACTAACCGACCTATAGTTACTTGCCTTTTGTCTGCCCCCTTTTTTAAACAAATCTGATTTACATTGTGAATGAAAATTATGGGCTGTGCAAAACATTTCCTCATTTATGCTAATGGATTTGAACATCATTACATCGCACTAGGGGGATATGCCAGGTTAGAACTAACTAGCAGCTTTAAGGCATAAAAGACAAACGCAGAAGACACTGGTAACTTTGCCGATATTTCTCTAATATTTGACCAAGTGACAGCCCAGTAACTTTCCTTCCGCTACGTTATTGTAAAGGTTGCAGGGGAAGTTTGATGGCGGTGAACCATTTACGTGCACAAAGCTTTCTCCTTTCTTCTAACTTGTTCTCTTAAAAAGCAAAGTCACTCGACCAAGACGTTGAAACAAACTGGGATTTTAAAAGTTAACAATAAGCAAATCAATAAATATCATTGTTTTCCAGCATTTTCTCTTCACAAATGCTGTTTGACTTGCTGCGTATTTCCAGCTATTTCTGTTTTTATTTCAATAAATAATGTTTATTTGTAACTTTATTGCTGCTAGAATTCAAACTGACTTTTACCACCGTTTTAATTCCATAACAATTAAATCAAGTGATCCTCATGCTGTTAGAGCAAGTCAGGGAAGCAGCGTGACTTATGGGGGAGTCTAAGGTTTCTCCAGTTGTATTAAACTAGCAGAAAATGTAGTAAAAGGGTGGTGGAGACTGATTCAATCATGGCTTTCAAAGGGAATGGCTAAGTATCTGGAGGAAAAATATTTGCAGGGCTACAGGGAAAGGGTGGGGGAGTGGCAGAGAGCCAGCACGGGCTTGACAGGCTGAATAGCCTCCTTTTGTGCTGTAACCATTCTATGATTTTATAAAGAACAGGTTTTTAATACAGATCTAAACAGGATTAACAGAACATCCCTACAAGACTGGCTCTAGGCTAGATTACCTGTGGGAATCACAGAGAGCTGACTCTATCTCAGTGTGCCAGTAGCCATTAGCACAAAAAGGAAGCGATCTTTCAGGCAGAAATTGTAACAGAGCCTGGACATTGCAGAATGAACTAAATGCAAGTTACCGAGCCAAAAGGTAGGAAATGAAGCAAGCTACAAACAGTGGCCCCAGCGCCTCCCAGAAATAGATAAAAAGAACAGCGAGTTACCGAGTGCACGAAGATAAAGATCGCTATCTTCGAAAAAGTGAAGACTCTTAAGCAGGGTTGCAACACATAACTTACAAGTCTGGGCATTTCATTTATCCAATCTACCCTTCAATTTCCATCAAAATAAGGGAAATAAATATTGCATTTGTCAAAAATTGTCTAAGTTAAAAATATTATTTAACAGTTCAATTCTGGTTTACGTATTGCTTGATTCACTTACGACACTTTGTATCACTTTTGCTGAACATAAATGTCACTCGGACATTGCCGGTTGCTGACAGACTGTGGGGCCGAAATTCAGGATAAGGCCCATTACCGCCGTTTTTCGGCAGCCATGCGGCGGAATCGAGTGGCCGCCGCATTGCAGTCCATTGGCCGCCACAATCCAAATTCATCTCTGGGATTTGTCGGGCGCTCCCCACTTCTGTTCCGCTGCTGACGACCGCACCAAGCGCACACCGCCGCTCTCCCGCACCTCCATCCCACTCCGCGCGAAATTGACCTAATAAAATCGACGCGCCACCGCGCGGTGCTGACAGCTTTTTCTGTCGGTGCACCTGTATTTTTGTGTGAGCCATGGCAGTGCGGCGGCCCTTCAAGGGGAGGGTGCACTGTAGTGGCTGCCATGTTTGTTTTTAGCCGGCCGTCTTCCCAATTATCGGCCTGGGTTTGGCCGGGCCACCAACAGGCAGCCCCTGTTTGGTGCCAGGCCACTGGCCCGGCCGAAACCCTCCCTAGTGGCCCAGTGGCCGAACCTTTAAAAAAACAGTTCTTCTCTCCCCTTTAAATGAGGGAAGAGACATGGTGACGCACACGCACATTGATGTCACCACTGCTCAGCCGCTGAGTGACAGTAGCGGAGACTCTGTCTCGCCCCCACGTCTCTCCCCTCATCGGCACTTGCCGCCGCACCTCTGCCCCCATTGTGACCGGCTTCTGGTCCGATCCGAAAAAAACGGCAAAGAGAAGAAAATTGATCGAGAGCCTGCCTCATCGGACCCGACGGTAAAAACATTAAAAAAAAAGGGTTGGTGTGCCAGCTTTCTGTCGGGCCTGAACTTCGGCCCCTGCAAGTACCCAGTAGTAATACTGCTCATGAAGGAGCTTCTTGTTTAACATTTTCACTCAAAAACAACAGGATTTTAATGGACCAGTACCAGGATATAATCCCACATTCTGACAACCCAACTCTACTTTCACTCCAGCTGCCAGACACGCATGCCTAAACGAAATGCATCCTGTGGCTGATTTACATTGTTTGACTGTTCGCTTGTCTGTTACTCTTTTCAGGCATCATTAATGCCAACTTCTCACTCCAGTCCTACTGCATCAATCAGTATTTAAAATCGGCACAGAGTCAGGTTAAGAGTGAGCCTTGAGAAAGCAGGTCGGTGTGGGGCTTCCTGAAAGAGATGCTGGTAAGTGCCAGGAGTGCCACCATGCCTACAATATTAGCTATGCATGTTTATGGATGCAAAAATAGAACGTGCAGATGTCTGGCATTTTTGCTAATTCCCACCCCCACTCCACCAGATTTACAGAGGATGTTGCTAATCACTTTTAAAATATCATATCTCCAGCTAAGCTGTTTGCTTTTGGATTTGAAATAGAACCCATTTCACGTTCACATACTGTACCTTTCAGCACTGCAAGATGAAGTAGTATTAATATGGAGCCATAATGCCCACAGCTAATCATCTGAAATCTATAATGCATCATTGTTGGATTCAGTGAGTATACCTGAAGCTTTACCACAGGGCTTTAAAAAAAAATTGCACACTGGAGGTTCAACTAATTTTTATTCAAATAAATCGATCATATGACTATTTATCCTACAGCAAGGCCTTAAAAGGGATTGTCCACTGACTGTTTTTTGATAAAAAGCATGTATAATATATATACACACATACAAACTAATTAAAAAATGCAGAAATATAATGCAAGCCCTATTACTCTTCACGAAGCCAATATTATTGAACTTTAAAAAATAGAATCAGCTCAATTACTCGATTCATTAAATAATTCACATTTGTGGATGACAGCAGGGTGTGCGTAAATTCTTTAAATGCCACAAGTAAACAACAGAAATTTAAATTTAAACATTAATTTTAACCACTAAAGATACTCACTATAGCCCTAGCAATGTATCTTATTGTATGTCAGTTCTATAGATAGTTTAGTTACTGGCTTTTCTAGAAAGCCTGAAATAGAACCCAAAATATTCTGACACATTTTTTAAAATCCAAATATAACGAAGCTCAATTAAAGCTTGCAGTCTTATTAGATGGTCACATTAAGCTTGTTTGAAAAAAAAGAACCTTCCAAGGGTCATACACACACAGGAATACAAATCAATATTGTTAAACCTAAATCCTTACTGCCAACCAATGCAGACTGTCACCTTCCCTTTCATTGAAAGCTCCGATATCAAACTCCCATAGTCCTTACAAATGCCTCTATCAGTACAAGGCCGAAGCAATGTGACCCAGCTCTTTGAGATTCCACTCCGTTTATCTGCCATTTTAGCCTGACAAGAGTAACTTGAATATTCTCCAAACCACTGTAAGTTACGACCTTCTTAGTTGACAACAGAGGGGCCTGAAATGCATCTCCCAAAACTTAGATGAGGAGTTGATCAGATCCTGCAGAGGTTCCTGCACCTTGAAGAGGCAAGATTTTACAAATGCTCTTGCAGGGATAACCAGGCTGCTTGGAGCTCAAGCCCATTATCTTGCCAAGAGTTTTGCAATATGGAACCACTCTTTCGCCTTTTCACTTCTGATCTAGGAAACCCCACCAATAGGCAAACACAGAACCTTGCACCCACCTCAATGACTGGTAGCCATTGTTCAGCAGACACACTGAGGGCCTGGAACTGCTTGTCGTTCACACAATGCATGTTGCTCACAACCAGTGCAGAAGCCCCAAATATCTCACTTGTCCGACACAAACCTGAAAGAAACACACAGCAACTGTCAGATTATTAAAGACAAAACTGAACCAAAATAATGAGCATCCGAAGCACAGGGGAAATCTAATTAACCGCCTTCAGTTCACCTCTATTGAACGTGCATCAAAAATAAAAGCTCACAGCATTTTCACTCCAGATAAGCAGATCGCCTTGTGAAACTAAAAAAAAAGCTGTCAGGTTGCTTACATTAAATTAAATTTAAAAATTCATGAAGGTTAACCTACGGTTCTCAAATTATTTCAGACTTGCACAAAATGACATTTGTGAGGGTGGTACAATGCACTGAAGCACTAACATACGGTGCCACAGAGCAGAGTCTGATCCCTCACTCCTGATCTTAAGCATGCTGTGTGAGGAAAGAAAGAACTTGCTTTTATCTCGCACTTTTCACTACCTCAGGACGCACCAAAGTGCTGCACAGCCAATGAAGTACTTTTGAAGTGTAGTCACTGTTGTAACGCAAGGACTGCAGCAGCCAATTCGTGCACAGCAAGGTCCCACAAACTGCAATGTAATAATGACCAGATCATCTGTTTTAACAGTGTTGTTTAAGGGATAAATATTGGCCAGGGCACTGAAAAGAACTCCCTTGCTCTTCTTCGAAATAATGCCACGGGAGCTTTCACATCCACCCGAGAGGGCAGACAGTGCCTTGGTTTAATGTCTCACCTGAAAGATGGCATGTCTGACAATGCAGCACTCTCTCAATACTGCACTTTATTAGCCTAGGATTATGTGCTCAAGTTTCTGGATTAGGCCTCGAACCCACAACTTCTGACTCAGAGGCAAGAATGAAATATCAAACCGAGGACACATGTTCTCCATAGTTCGGAGGAGGGGTAAGTAGTTACCAGGCAGTTATTTGCGCACAGTTCAAGTGTGACAGAGCCATGGGAGCAGGTCTCCTTTCCCTCCTCTTAACCGCTATTTGTACATGGGATGGCAGGCTGGAACAATGGGGGGAAACGCCATATACCACAATACTAAAAAAACAATGACAATGGAAACTCTACAATTGCTACTTGTACAATTACTTTGTAATCAAAATGCAAAAACATTCAGCTAGATAGAGTGATTCCATATGAAGAATGAAAATAAACTTTCAAAATCTTAGTATATCTAAATAAAGCATAGGTACTGAAATATCATGGCACTTTAGGAGTATTGTACTTACTGTGGAGATGCGGGAGAAATACACGCAAATATATTGAATGAAGGCAACCAACATGGATTTTTAGTAGTAGCAGCATGGCTATTGTCAAGAATTCCTGACAGTTGCCATGTGGCGTCCCATAGCTGAATAAATAACCTGCTTAACTTTGAATTCTACTTTTCTTAAATACAATTTTCTTGCATGAATTTTCAACTGAGAACAGATAACTCATATCTGGTGTGAAAAAAAATGCATATCCTTACAGACATGCTTCAAAGGTTGAGGTTTTTTTTAATTTCCTTGTCAAATTTTTAATCCCTCTTCTCAAGCGTCAGTGGGCCATTCCATTGCATGGGCCATCACAGCCGACACCAAAATTTACGAACATCATCTTTCAACAAGGGTAAGAAACTGGAACCTTCGGCAATTTTCACCTGCATAACTAAGGGACAGCAAGGACCATTGTAGCGTTCCTACTACTGGTGTGGCAGGAATCAGCTGACCCACCACCGAAAAACAATGACAGTTTGACATTCCCAGTGCGCATAGCTCAGCTAATCAATGGAAAAAATCCGCAAAGCAATTGGGGAAGCTTATCGGGGGCAAATTTCTGAAATATGAAGGCATTTTCAATATTCAAGGTTTTGTAACCTTACATTAAGCACAATGATGGCTGAGAGCAGAGGATGAAAAATGTAGACCAGGATGACATGTGAGACTTAAAATATTAAAACTACTCACAAGACACTAAATACATTTCAAGAAAATAATGCAGGTTATATTTTCACAATAAAATAAAACACCCAACACTTAATTAGGGGGATAAGGAAGAGGAATGATTGTTGAAATAAATTTAATTAAACCCCCCCATATGTTTTTCATGGAGGACAAAGCTTATTCGAGAAACCAATTGAGTGCAGTCCCTATCAAATTTTAAGATGGTCAGGACTTTCCGGTAAAGACCTGCAAAGACAATTCCTGTAAATGAACTATAAAGCAGAATTATAGAAAAGGACGGAGCTATCAAAAGTGTATCCTAATCAAAAAAAACATCTGAATAAACTACACTTGTTCACGCCAATGCAGAATAATACTGCAGTCCTGTAAAGATTTCAAACAATATATATACATCCCCTCACTGCAACAAAGCAATCACCTCAAAAACTTCCAGAACCGCAAAGGTAACTTAATACTGAAATTTGTTAGAAAGTCAAAGCCAGTTATCAGAATTAAACTCAATAGAGAGCACGTAGTATTAAATCTGATAAATTAAAAGCTAACTGAACTGTGGCAGAACATAATGAAGCCTGGAAATTCAATTCAGAGCTCTTTACAAGCATTTCAATGAAGAATTGCGAGCTGCAGCAGGAATACATCATGTTTTCACCCAGAAATAGCACACTATAATTTTTATTGTTGTGTTATACAATCTGAAATAAGTTTTACTCAATCTAACATACAAGGCTTGATTTTTGTTGCTTATTTCATATCTGGGAGTAGTAGCTCATTACTGTAGCTTGGGGCACAAGGAAAAAGACTAGTTGAAAGTAAAATATAATGCACATATATATTTTAGTAGTAGTTGCATGCCTTTTTGATTGTATAGATCAAAAAAATGACGTACTACCAAAATAATCTCAAGAAAAGAAACAAAATATAATTATTATAGTTCAAACTGTAGAAACAACTCTCATAAGCTGCTCAGACTCTGTCCCTGGTTTATTCGAGATCTTGCAGTAATCTCACTTGCCACCTCTTTATGCCTGTGTTTATGCTTGGACTCAAAACCCAGAATCCAGGTTTGAGGAGGCAAGCAGTAAGCCCTGGTTCTACTGCTGGGGAACTTCACTTGGCAGGGAGGGCAGGTGTGAGTGTGTCTAGGGACAAACATGGCAGAAACTAGAACCCTACCCCTTCCTGAATGGATTTAGCATTTGCCTTGCATCGGACTTTTAATACCATTCTGAAAGGTTGTTTAAGAAAACGAAAAGTGGAAAGGAAAGCAAGCAAAATAGATAAAGATTAATGTAACTTTTATTCCAAGGTGAAAGAAAGTCTCGGGGGAGTACTTTGAACAAAAGGTAGACCCCCCCTAAGCGAAAAGTGGGACACAAACTATGAATCAGTATTAAATGGGGAGGTCAGAAGAAAAGGTTTTTAGAATATGGTGTACATTACCGCAAGTGGCTATTGAATCGTGGCATTTGAGAGGGAATTAGGCACGAAGAAAAATATTAAAGGATACAGGGAAAAATGAGAAAAATGGCATTATGGTAGATCGTTACAGTATGCAGCTAGCAACAGCACAGGCACAATCAGCTGAAATTTCTTCAATAATAGGGAATTAATTTGAGAAACTAATATTCCCTCTTCGATTATCCTGTCTCAAAGTATTGTGATTTAGTTGAGAAGCCAGAGTCAAACTAACCACGACTAAAACTACTGAAGACGAAGGACAGGAGATATGCCTTATTTCTTGTTGCTGCAAATTCAGAAGCTTGAGCCCATAAGTGTCATATATAGCAGCAGGAGTGCCACACTTTGTTCATTTAGAATAAATGGAACTGAATAAAAATTCACTAAATAGGACAGGTTCGTAACTTTTAGCAGCAGCTGCATTGTCTGAATTATTGTTTTGCCAATTCAGTTCCAATGTTGAGAGTACAAGCAACCACATGTCCTATACTGGTCAATTCCCTTGGCCACGTTAAATTAAACAATGTCGCTTGCACAATATTTAATGAACTGTGAAGAATGTCATCCTAATCTTTAAAAAAAAGTCTCATTTATTTCACATTAGTGCTGTTTTAGCTCCACTAATGTTTCACATTTTATGGATGAAAACTATTATTTTTTGACTAAGATCAAAATAGCATCTAGTGGCAACGAGTTTCAACTTTTAGCATATAGGCATGGAGAGTTCTCTTCGAAGATGGAGGTATGGCACATATGTACCATACCTACCACTAATGGAAGAAGCATCAACCATTGAACAGCAGTGCTTTCTCCAACATACTTGAGATTAGAACCTCAAGTGGATCCTCTATATATATATTTTTATATTCGTTCTGGGATGTGGGCGTCGCTGGCAAGGCCAGCATTTATTGCCCATCCCCAATTACCCTTGAGAAGGTGGCGGTGGTCTTCCTTGT
The DNA here is from genome assembly GCF_044704955.1 of Pristiophorus japonicus. Lineage (NCBI taxonomy): Eukaryota > Metazoa > Chordata > Chondrichthyes > Pristiophoridae > Pristiophorus > Pristiophorus japonicus. The sequence goes on from NC_091985.1 coordinate 24,426,249, forward strand.
TCTCTGAATCTGGTTTATCTCCATTTGCAAAAGAATGAGCCTTCATTTGAATAGGGCCAAAAAATAGCTCCTAAACATGCGTTTTTACCTTTACATTCCGGTATTGTTGCTGAGGTCCTTTGCAGACGTGAGCACCAAAGAGTTAATGATACAAAGGATGAAACAAAAGCAAAATAAATTCTAGGCACAACAAATCAGGAAAAACTAACCCATGGATAGGTGGAAGAGGATGACTTGGGAGGTAACTTAACCTTCTTCCCCATTTGTTTCACCTCCATCATTACATACGCATACACATGAATATGCCAAAGTAATAAAATGGATGTGGGAAGCAAGCCAGCTTTAGGCGCCAATCGAGTCATGGGGAGGGGGGGCACATATACTGAAATGCAGCAGGTAAAAATATCTTTAAAACTTGAAACATTGCTTACATATTCAACAAAAATATATTCCAGTGAGAATGAAAGACTTTAAGAGAACCATCCGTGGCTAACTAAGGAAATAAAGGATGGTATCAAATTGAAAAGGATGGTATCAAATTAAAAACAATGGCATACAAAGTGGCCAAGATTAGTGGGAGGCCAGAGGATTGGGACACGTTAAAAAACACAGCAAAGAATGACTAAAAAAATTATAAAGAGTGATTATGAGAGTAAACTAACAAAAAATATCAAAACAGATAGTAAGAGCTTCTACAGGTATATAAAAAGGAAGAGAGTGGCTAAAGTAAATGTTGGTCCCTTAGAGGATGAGACTGGGGAATTAATAATGGGGGAACATGGAAATGGCAGAGACTTTGAACAAATATTTTGTATCGGTCTTCATGTTAGAAGCCACTAAAAACATCCCAATAGTGGATAATCAAAGGGCTATATGGAGGGAGGAACTTAAAACAATCACTATCACTAAAGAAAAAGTACTTTGGTAAAATAATGGGATTAAAGATGGACAAGTCCCCTGGACCTGATGGCCTGCATCCTAAGGTCTTAAAAGAAATGGCTGCAGAGATAGTGGATGTATTGGTTGCAATCCACCAGAATTCCCTGGATTCTGTAGAGGTCTCAGCGGATTGGAAAACCGCAAATGTAACGCCCCTATTTAAAAAAGGAGGCAGGAATCTATAGACCGGTTAGCCAAACATCTGTCGTTGGGAAAATGCTGGAGTCCATAATTAAGGAAGCAGAGTCAGCATGGTTTTATGAAAGGGAAATCATGTTTGACAAATTTGCTGGAATTCTTTGAGGATGTAACGAGCAGGGTGGATAAGGGAGGACCAGTGGATGTGGTGTATTTAGATTTCCAGAAGGCATTCGACAAGGTGCCACATAAAAGGTTACTGCACAAGATAAAAGCTCACGAGTTTGGGGGTAATATATTAGCTTGGATAGCGAATTGGCTAATTAACAGAAAACAGAGAGTCGGGATAAGTGGGTCATTTTCCGGTTGGCAAATGGTAACTAGTGGGGTGCCACGTGATCGGTGCTGGGGCTTCAACTATTTACAATTTATATTAATGACTTGGATGAAGGGATCGAGTGTAATGTAGCCAAGTTTTCTGATGATACAAAGATGGGTGGGAAAGCAAGCTGTGAGGAGGACACAACAAATCTTCAAAGGGATATAGATAGGCTATGTGAGTGGGCAAACATTTGGCAGATGGAGTATAATGTGGGAAAGTGTGATGTTATCCACTTTGGCAGGGAAAATAAAAAAGCAAATTATTATTTATAAATAGAGATAAATGACAAAGTGCTGCAGTACAGAGGGACCTGGGGGTCCTGTGCATGAAACACAAAAGGTTAGTATGCAGGTACAGCAGATAATCAGGAAGGCAAATGGAATGTTGGCCTTTATTTCAAGGGGGATAGAGTATAAAAGCAGAGAAGTCCTGCTACAACTGTACAGGGTATTGGTGAGGTCACACCTAGAGCACTGCGTACAGTTTTGGTATCCTTATTTAAGGAAGGATGTACTTGCATTGGAGGCAGTTCAGAGAAGGTTCACTAGGTTGATTCCTGAGATGAAGGGGTTGACTTATGAGGAAAGGTTGAGTAGGTTGGGCCTATACTCATTGGAGTTTAGAAGAATGAGAGGTGATCGTATTGAAACATATAAGATACTGAGGGGGCTCGAGAAGGTAGATGCAGAGAGGATGTTGCCACTCATGGGGGAATCTAGAACTAGGGGGCATAGTTTTAGAATAAGGGGTCGCCCATTTAAAACTGAGATGAGGAAGAATTTCTTCTCTCAGAGGATCATAATTCTTTGGAATTCTCAGAGAGCTGTGGAGGCTGGGTCATTGAACAAAATTAAAGTGGAGATAGACAGATTTTTGACCGATAAGGGAGTGAAGGGTTAAGGGGAGCGGGCAGGGAAGTGGAGCTGAGCCCAAGATCAGATCAGCCATGGTCTTATTGAATGGCAGAGCAGGCTCGAAATGGCCTACTCCTGCTCCTATTCCTTATGTTCTTACCTCCCAGGTTAGTAGGCTTATCAATAAGTGATGCCACTATAATCAGGCTGCTGTCAGATGATTTTCCAAACTTTATGGCTCTTTCCTGATATATCAGTTCCAGATCTTGGTCTGGGATGCTATTCTTCCAAGGCATTATCTTCTTTTGTACATCTGCCCACTCAGCATCTTGATCTACTTCAGCTAGGCCATAACCTGTAAAACATTTGCAACCAACAATGAACTTGTACTTGAGTTCGGCCACTGATTTATTGGCTATCTATACTGGGCATAAAAGACTAGTTTTGTGATCACTATTAATATCCCTTTACCAAAACAAAAGATAGGATTAACTTTCACTTTTATCGGAAAACCTAGATCATCAAACTAAAGTGAATAAGGGGCAATTACAAAAGATAGAAGCTAAGTTCATAGACATGCTAGATTTGCTGCGCATGCTTCCATCGTTGCTGTAATTAATGCTGAGTAGTTACATTTATACCTGACACTACATTTTCCCAAAACTGGCATTTCTTTTCAAGTGTCGACCTCATGAGTGCTTGATTAAGTAGTCTGTATACAAATCTAACCTTCGAAGATTTACTATTGTGTTCCAGTGACTCCTAACATTCCCCAAGGCCAGAATCAGCTGGAGTTTCATTTTATATGTTCCAATTATAAACATAGGATTTTTGTGCTCTTAATTTGGGGAATTCAGTTTTTAAATTGCACTGCAAATTTATCCCTCCCCTAATTTTATCCTCTCATTTCTAAAGGCATTACAACGGTTAATGGAACTTAAAATCACCAAATATGAAGACAAACTAAAATAAAATGGGCTGTTTTTATTCGATCAGAAAGGTTATGATGCGATTTGATATGAAGGGATGGGAGGAGGTCGATAGAAACCGATTGTTTCTACTTATTGAAGGGTCTAGAATGAGGAGGACATAGATATAAGATTGAATGTAAGAGATTTAAGACAGAGAGCAGGAGAAACATTTAAAAAAGAGAAACATTAAAAAAAAATTAAACACAGAGGGTTGCAAAATAGTGGAATGCATTGTCAAAGTTAGTGGTTGAAGCAGAAGACATGTCAACATTTATGGTTAGATAGGCGGTTGATGAAAAGGACGTAGGAACAGTGTGGGTACATGAGACTGGAATTACTGCTTGTGGAGGATCAAGACCAAGAGGGACTTATTGGGTTGAATAGCTCGCTTCTGTGATGTAATTCTATGTCAACTTGGTCAGTCTACACCCCAGGATATCGAGGGAGGTTTGTGAGTAAACAGCAGAGGTGCCAACCAAAATTCTTCTGCAATAAAGGACATAGAAAAGACTCACCAGTTTTTGACCAGTCCCAAAATCTAATAACTCTCAAATATCTAACCCAATTCCCCCTTAAGCTTTTGCACACGATTTGCCTCCCTGGGCAAAAATTCCATATGTTCACCCTCCCCCCTGTATAGAGTATAATAATACCCACCCTCCTGTATGGTTCAGAGACGTGGACCATGTACAGTAGACACAAGTCACTGGAGAAATACCACCAACGATGTCTCCGCAAGATCCTACAAATCCCCTGGGAGGACAGACACACCAACATCAGCATCTCATCTAGGCTAACATCCCCAGCATTAAAGCACTGACCACACTTGATCAGCTCCGCTGGGCAGGCCACATAGTTCACATGCCAGACATGAGATTCCCAAAGCAAGCGCTCTACTTGGAACTTGTCCACGGCAAACGAGCCAAAGGTGGGCAGTGGAAACGTTACAAGGACACCCTCAAAGCCTCCCTGATAAAGTGCGACATCCCCACTGGCACCTGGGAATCCCTGGCCAAACACCGCCCATCCGGGAGGGCGCTGAGCTCCTCGAGTCTCGTCGCCGAGAGCATGCAGAAATCAAGCACAGGCAGCGGATGGAGTGTGCGGCAAACCAGACTCCCCGGCCACCCTTCTCTTCAACCACTGTCTGTCCCACTTGTGACAGAGACTGTGGTTCTCGTATTGGACTGTTCAGCCACCAAGAACTCATGCTAAGAGTGGAAGCAAGTCTTCCTCGATTCCGAGGGACTGCCTATGATGATGATGATGATAGAGTAGTTGCACTTTCCCTCTTCTAATTGAGCTCAGCCCCTCAATTCTAGAATTTGCGGCAATCTCACACGTATCGCCGAAGGAACTGTACCAAAGAATTGGAGGGAGACAAATGTTACTTCATTGTTTAGAATAAGACAAGAATAAATCAAGTAACTATAGTGCAGCAAGCCTCACATCTTCAGTAGAAAACTGTTAGAGACCTATATAAGGGATAACATTAGTAACAACAAAGGTATGGCCAACAATAATTTATAAAGGGAAGCTCATGCCTTACTAATTTAATCAAGTTGTTTGAGTAAAGTACTGAGTGGATAAAGGGAATACAGTGGATGTGATGTACTTGAACTTTCAAAAAGCATTTGATAAAATGTGACAACGGCGACTTCTAAAAATACAGCTGGTGGTATTAAAGGTAATGTGATGTGGATAGAGGGATGGCTGAAGAGAAGAATTTCAGCAGGAGTCAAATTGATTTTTTTTTACATTGGGAGGATGTAGTTAGTGGTGTGCTGCAGGAACTTGGCTTGTTTTCCACATAAACTAATGATCTGGTCATGAGTATCGAGGAACTAATATCAACCAGGGATATTCGATTTACAACCATCATGGAGAGTGAGAGGAGAAACCAAGAGAAATGTCTTTACATAGAGGATTGTTGGAGCATGGCGTGCATTGCCACAGGGAGTAGTTGAGGCTAAGACTATTGGATTTTAAGTGAAAGCTGAAGGAAGGTAGAGAGCTATGGGGAAAAAATGGATCAGTGGGAATAGTTGGGTACTGTTCGAGCAAAAATCCACCAAAAACACGAACTGAATAGGTTCCTTTTGTGTAACTTCTCTGGTTTTTGGTGACGTTTATCCAACATTACTCTGCACAATGACAAATTCAACACAATGCACACCTGGTTGAAGATCCTAGAATCCATTTAATGTTCTTTTCCAGTTTTGTTTAAGGCATTGGCCAATGTTAAACTACATGTACAAATTTGGTAGTTCCGTCCGTATTTACGATTTGGATTTTGTGAAAGTTGCCCATACTGGATAAACTAAAGTGTGTCTTCTACACAAATACTCTAATAGGCAGGACTGCCTTGTCAGAATAACCTGCTGCAGCATTAATAAGTTCTAACTCCATGTTTCTATTTTGAGAGCCGATCCCTCTTTGCAATAAGGAAGCTAATTTGCATTTCACATTGTTTGGTTGCGAGATTCCTTGAGGGCTATTAAAGCACGTCTTAGTCTGAATTTAGCATTTTGAATGTTACGGCTCAGCAAGATTATATCTGAAGGAATGAAAACTGAACAGACCCAAGTAAGCCTGGTGGATGATTAGTGAACCAGAGAAAGTAACATTACAATTTGCAAAGTCTAGCGATGTAGAGAACTTCAGTGGCGAAATTAAGCTGAATCTCAAAGAAACACAAAGAAATCAAAGCTAAAACTGAGATACCTATTTAAATTTTAAGGAAAGAAAATCGTTTCACAAGAATGGAGCAGAAAATGTATTAAAGTCAAACAATAGATAATAGTCAGATATATCAAGCCAAATGAGACTTCAGAATCTTCAACACCCAAGAGACTGGAGAGACCAAACAGGACTCCTCAGCAAAAGAAATACTTTCATATTAACTTCATGGTTGTCCCCCTCTGGATGCCTATGCAACAGTTTAAACTAAAGCGCTTCAAAGATCAGCCAGGTTTTCTGGCCTGATGGCCGTCTAGCGACACCTGCTGGAAGTGCATGTGTGTGGACCTCAGCTGAGAACAGAGTGGGGCTTAGCTGTAATTTCACCTCACCGCTCCCCCAGTGCTTGAATAAATGGCTAACACTCGGGCTAGGAATGGTTACTGACAAGGTAGGCACCTGACACTCGTTGAGCTGCACCCTATCAAAAACCAATGCTTCAGGAGAAGAGTGGGAGAATATTACTGAAAAAATTAGGGAAAACAATAAATATTTTTCCCACTGTCATCCATTATTTTAATTTATAGAGCCTTTCTGTGGGTTTAGGAGGACTATGGTCACCCATTCTGCGGCAGCCACATTTTTTGTCATTGCTTTCTGCCCCACTCACCGACATTTTTAAAAAACTGTACTTTATTGAATTGAATTGTGTGAAGCCCTTCCATATTCAAATTTGACATGATCGGCTCCATAAATTTATATACAAAGATTTATATATAAATTAGAACATCTGAACAAAGGTTCAAGTAGTGATAAGTTCTTTGAGGTTGCCTCAGGCTGATCTAAAAGATTACACATCTTTGGAAAATGTAATTCAGCTATCACGAGACTGAAACATCAATTAAGGCATGGCCGAGATGAAAGTCACCCACTAATGATGTCTTTACCACAGACTTTTATAAGATGAGTTGGTTTAGTAAACCCATCTCTATTGGTTCTGCAACCTTATGAATCTTGGGACATTCAAGTTAATTCACCTGAAAATTATTTAAGCATTATCCTATCCAATGTCTCCAACACTAATTTATAAAATGGGTCAATATACTTTGGATTAGAAACATAGAAACATAGAAAATAGGTGCAGGAGTCGGCCATTCGGCCCTTCGAGCCTGCACCACCATTCGATAAGATCATGGCTGATCCTTCACCTTTCCTGCTTTCTCTCCATACCCGTCGATCCCTTTAGCCATAAGGGCCATATCTAACTCTCTCTTGAATATATCCAACGAACTGGCATCAACAACTCTCTGCGACAGGGAATTCCACAGGTTAACAACTTTCTGAGTGAAGAAGTTTCTCCTCATCTCAGTCCTAAATGATCTACCCCTTATCCTAAGACTATGTCCCCTGCTTCTGGACATCCCCAACATCGGGAACATTCTTCCCGCATCTAACCTGTCCCGTCCCATCAGAATCCTATACGTTTCCATGAGATCCCCTCTCATCCCTCCAAACTCCAGTGTATAAAGGCCCAATTGATCCAGTCTCTCCTCACACGTCAGACCAGCCATCCCTGGAATCAGTCTGGTGAACCTTCGCTGCACTCCCTCAATAACAAAAACGTCTTTCCTCACATTAGGAGACCAAAACCGAACAAAATATTCCAGGTGAGGCCTCACCAAGGCCTGGTACAATTACAGTAAGTCCTCCCTGCTCCTATATTCAAATCCCCTAGCTATGAAGGCCAACATGCCATTTGCCTTCTTCACCGCCTGCTGTACCTGCATGTCAGCTTTCAATGACTGATGAACCATGACACCTAGGTCTCGTTGCACCTCCCCTTTTCCTAATCTGCCGCCATTCAGATAATATTCTGCATTGTGTTATTGCCTCCAAAGTGGATAACCTCACATTTATCCACATTATACTGCATCTGCCATGCATTTGCCCACTCACCTAACCTGTTCAAATCACCCTGCAGCCTCTTAGCATCCTCCTCACAGCTCACACCGCCACCCAATTTAGTGTCATCTGCAAACTTGGAGATATTAAACATAAGAACATAAGAACATAATAATTAGGAACAGGAGTAGGCCATCTAGCCCCTCGAGCCTGCTCCGACATTCAACAAGATCATGGCTGATCTGGCCGTGGACTCAGCTCCACTTACCCGCCCGCTCCCCGTAGCCCTTAATTCCCTTATTGGTTAAAAATCTATCTATCTGTGACTTGAATACATTCAATGAGCTAGCCTCAACTGCTTCCTTGGGCAGAGAATTCCACAGATTCACAACCCTCTGGGAGAAGAAATTCCTTCTCAACTCGGTTTTAAATTGGCTCCCCTGTATTTTGAGGCTGTGCCCCCTAGTTCTAGTCTCCCTGACCAGTGGAAACAACCTCTCTGCCTCTATCTTGTCTATCCCTTTCATTATTTTAAATGTTTCTATAAGATCACCCCTCATCCTTCTGAACTCCAACAAGTAAAGACCCAGTCTACTCAATCTATCATCATAAGGTAACCCCCTCATCTCCGGAATCAGCCTCGTGAATCGTCTCTGTACCCACTCCAAAGCCAGTATATCCTTCCTTAAGTAAGGTGACCAAAACTGCACGCAGTACTCCAGGTGCGGCCTTACCAATACCCGATACAGTTGCAGAAGGACCTCCCTGCTTTTGTACTCCATCCCTCTAGCAATGAAGGCCAACATTCCATTCGCCTTCCTGATTACCTGCTGCACCTGCAAACTAACTTTTTGGGATTCATGCACAAGGACCCCCAGGTCCCTCTGCACCGCAGCATGTTGTAATTTCTCCCCATTCAAATAATATTCCCTTTTACTGTTTTTTTCCCCCAAGGTGAATGACCTCACACTTTCCGACATTGTATTCCATCTGCCAAACCTTAGCCCATTCGCTTAACCGATCTAAATCTCTTTGCAGCCTTTCTGTGTCCTCTACACAATTCAATTTCGTCATCCAAATCATTGATGTATATTGTAAAGAGCTGGGGTCCCAGCACTGAGCCCTGTGGCACTCCACTAGTCACTGCCTGCCATTCCGAAAAAGGACCCGTTTATCCCGACTCTCTGTTTCCTGTCTGCCAACCAATTCTCTATCCACGCCAGTACATTGCCCCCAATATAATGTGCTTTGATTTTACACACCAATCTCTTATGTGGGACCTTGTCAAAGGCCTTTTGAAAGTCCAAATACACCACATCCACTGGTTCTCCCTTGTCCACTCTACCAGTTACATTCTCAAAAAATTCCAGAAGATTTGTCAAGCGTGATTTCCCTTTCATAAATCCATGCTGACTTGGACCGATCCTGTCACTGCTTTCCAAATGCGCTGCTATATCATCCTTAATAATTGATTCCAACATTTTTCCCACTACTGATGTCAGGCTAACCGGTCTATAATCACCCGTTTTCTCTCCCTCCTTTTTTAAAAAGTGGTGTTACATTAGCTACCCTCCAGTCCATAGGAACTGATCCCATGTTGATAAACTGTTGGAAAATGATCGCCAATGCATCCACTATTTCTAGGGCCACCTCCTTAAGTACTCTGGGATGCAGACAATCAGTCCCCGGGGATTTATCAGCCTTCAATCCCATCAATTTCCCCAACACAATTTTCCGCCTAATAAGGATATTCTTCAGTTCCTCCTTCTCTCTAGACCCTCAGTCCCCTAGTACATCCGGAAGGTAATTTGTGTCTTCCTTCGTGAAGACAGAACCAAAGTATTTGTTCAATTGGTCTGCCATTTCTTTGTTCCCCATTGTAAATTCACCTGAGTCCGACTGCAAGGGACCTACGTTTGTCTTCACTAATCTTTTTCTCTTCACATATCTAGAGAAGCTTTTGCAGTCAGTTTTTATTGTTGCTTTCTATTACGCCAAGTAATACATATTCTTATTTCTAGTAATTTAACTAGTGGAGGAAACAGAAAGAAGGGATTCTTGAACTATAGCTAAGGCTCAAGTAGAAGCAGTGCCCCTATTTTATTAAAAGCGCAAAAGTTGTGCAAAGATTATTTGAAATGTAATTATTGATACGTCTGTCAAGGGTAACAGATGCCCTGATCACATTATATTTCTCTCTCTCTCTCACACAAACACAGTGAAAGAGAGTGAACACTGAAGAAATATATAGCACATGGATCTATATCCTTGTACATTTACTTAACATGTCATTATTGAACGAGCGGCGCTAACGAGGCGCAAACAGCTTTTCAGCCAGGCCTGGTGCTGCTACCGACTGTTGCAAAATTCCGCGGGAGTTTAGCAGCGGCGGTAACCAGTAGCACCCTGCTCTGCTGGCGATGACAACATCATCACCGTGCACAGTGACTCGTTTCGTCCTGCAGCAAAAATTCGGTAGCGCCGCCCCCCCCGCAATCCCCCACCCCGGACAGCTTCATGGGACACATACCAAGCTGTAGGCCACTAGCGGGGCGAAAATTAAAGGGGAGGTGCTGCAGGGGAAAAAATAGATGATTTACTGGTCGCGGCCTTGTTTGGCGTTCGCAGGGTCCATGCCGTGATCTTGCAGCCCGACACTCCGTTTGTGTGCCCACTCCCCGGTAGTCCAGCAATGGTCCCGTTTCCCGTCTGCAGGCTCGGCAGCTTGGCCCTCCGCTTTAATGATGGGGAGGACCCCGTCTTCGCGCCAGCGCTACGTGTCCCACCGCGTAACGCTGCGAACTTTGCGTGGCTTTGCGTCCTGCTCCCGCCCAAGAGGAAGTGCAGCACGATATTTTATGTTGCACTTCCTCTCGGGGGCAGTAACCCAAATATAGATCGCGGGGCGGGACTTCTGCACCTGGCGCAGGAACTCCCGCCTCACAGCTGTTACCGTCCCCAAACTGAATTCTGCGGCCTAAGTCTCTATAATGGCTGGAATATCATGGGCTCTCTCACAAGTAATGGCTTTCAGATCTCCAATTCATTGCTAAAGTTCCTAACTTCAAAGCATTCCACTTCCCTCACTCACTATGCTGGTGTTTGCTTATTTTTCCATTATTTCTCCATATGGGCATATCTTTGTACACTTGCCTGTCGTAACAGTGCATACACTCAAACTGCCATTTACCAGAACCTGCTCAGTACCACAACATCTAGCTTCTGTACCTTTTCTACTATCATCATTCTTTATTATCTCTCTTTCTAGATCTGCTTTGTTTGCTCCTCCCACTGCCTATCATAAATCCTTCCCCACTCCCATATTTATTGTCTCTGCAAGGACACTGGTACCTGTCTGGTTCAGGTGAAGCCCATCTTGTATCTAGAGCTTCCCCTCCTCCAGGGATATTTGGCAAAAATATCGTCCGATCGCTTATTCACCTTTGAGTTATTAGATCTTAATGTCATAAGGAGATTCTTCCACATACAGCATTCTGCTTTTAGTAATTCTCATGAAATGCAGACTATTGCGAGGTCAGAATTATGGACGAGAAAAAAAAGTCATTGACCTACATCCACACTTCCCCATTGCTGCCATAAATAAATAGATGTTAAATAAATTAAACTTCACAACTTATCTTGCTCTCCGGATGACACCGCCCCGGGATCCCCGATGTGCCGACAGTCGGGAAAAGTGCCTGCCGGTAAAGCAGGCGATCCAACTTAATTTTGCTGCCGAGACGCCAAGGGGGCTTGCACGCTCGATGATGTCACCACGTGGGTGGTGGTAGAGTGTGCTGTGCTACCTCTTAGCACCGCCCCCACCGCGCCACTGAAGTTTTCGGGAGGCGAGGACACCGCACCGCTGCGTCGGTAAGTGCTTAGCAGCCCGTTAGCAGCCCCTCTCCGGGCTAATGGGTGGCGCAACAAACTGAATTTCGACTCCTCAGAGTTTGAAACCATAAAAGTATGTGGTCTTCTCTACTGTGTACAACACCTCAAACTCATTATGCAAGTCAGAACAAAAGGACAGAGAGGTTTCAATAAGTAGAAATCGACAGAAAATTAACGTACCGAGCATTACGGTTAAAGTACCGAGTGGCTAGAGTAAATGTTGGTCCCTTAGAGGACGAGACCGGGGAATTAGTAATGGGGAACAAGGAGATGAAAACTCTGAACAAATATTTTGTATCAGTCTTTATGGTACCACTACCCCAACAGTCGATAGTCAAGGGGCTATGGCGCGGGGGGGGGGGGAGGAGGGCGGGGGAGGAACTTTACACAATCATAATCACTAAGGAGGTGGTACTCAGTAAGATAATGGAACTAAAGATGGATAAATCCCTTGGTCATGGCTTGCATCCTAGGGTCTTAAGAGAAGTGGCAGCAGGGATAGTGGATGCATTGGTTGTAATTTACCAAAATTCCGTGGACTCTGAGGAGGTCCCAGCAGATTGGAAAACTGCAAATGTAACGCCCCTAATTAAAAAAGGAGGCAGACAAAAAGCAGTAAACTATAGACTGGGAAAATGTTGGAGTCCGTTATTAAAGAAGCAGTAGCAGGACATTTGGAAAAGCAAAATTCGGTTAGGCAGAGTTGGCATGGATTTATGAAGGGGAAGTCATGTTTGACAAATTTGCTAGAATTCTTTGACGATGTAACGAACATGGTGGATAAAGGGGAACCAGTGGATGTGGTGTATTTGGACTTCCAGAAGGCATTTGACAAGGTGCCACATAAAAGGTTACTGCACAAGATAAAAGTTCACGGAATTTGGGGGTAATGGCCCCAAGTTTCCACATGATTTGCGCCTGATTTTTAGGAGCAACTGGTGGAGAACGGACTATCTTAGAAATCGCAATTCTCCACATTTTTTTTTCTGCAGTTCTAGTCAGGTAGAACAGTTCTACTTTAGAACAGAATTTTTTCTTCAAAAGGGGGCGTGCCCGGCCACTGACACCTGATTTCAAAGTTTCCACAGTGAAAACATACTCCAAACTAAAGTAGAATGGAGCAAGTGAAGATTTTTGTAGAACTGAAAAAACCTGTTCTACACATTAAAAAATCAGGTGCAGGTTACAAATTAGGCGTCCAGAATGAGGTGGGGGGGGAGGGGGGGGGAAGGTTACTCATTAAATTCTACAATCAATCCTTATTTATACTTCTACAAATATTATACAAATAAATCCAACCTGAATAAACATTTATAAGCAAAGATTAAATAAACCATCTTCCTACCTGTGTGAAAGTGCTTCAGCCATCGTTCGAAGGAAACCGCCGTTTGTTGCCGCGCAGGGGAGGGAGGGGAAGGAGACAGCGGCTTGTTGCCGCGGAGGGGAGGGAGGGGAAGGAGACAGCGGCTTGTTGCCGCGCAGGGGAGGTAGGGGAAGGAGACAGCGGCTTGTTGCCGTGAAGGGGAGGTAGGGGAAGGAGACAGCGGCTTGTTGCCGCGGAGGGGAGGGAGGGGAAGGAGACAGCGGCTTGTTGCCGTGCAGGGGAGGGAGGGGAAGGAGACAGCGGCTTGTTGCCGCGCAGGGGAGGGAGGGGAAGAAGACAGCGGCTTGTTGCCGTGGAGGGAGGGGAAGGAGACAGCGGCTTGTTGCCGCGCAGGGGAGGGAGGGGAAGGAGACAGCGGCTTGTTGCCGTGGAGGGAGGGGAGGGAGGGGAAGGAGACAGCGGCTTGTTGCCGTGGAGGGAGGGGAGGGAGGGGAAGGAGACCGCGGCTTGTTGCCGTGGAGGGAGGGGAGGGAGGGGAAGGAGACCGCGGCTTGTTGCCGCGCAGGGGAGGGAGGGGAAGGAGACCGCGGCTTGTTGCCGCGCAGGGGAGGGAGGGGAAGGAGACAGTGAGAAGGGAAGCCTCAGTGCTGATGGCAATGTGATTTTATTAAAAAATGTTCAAAAATTAAACAGCTACAAAGAACTACAAAAATGGCCGAGTGCCAATGTTTTTTTCACACTGAGCATGCGCGAACGCTCCAACGCACACGCACAGCGTTGCCGGCAGGAAAAAAACTAATTTAAATAGTACCCGCCCCCTCCCACTTACAAAATCGGCGCGAGTGTCGGCTCCGCCCCCCTGGGCACCGCGCCAAACAGACAAGGAGCTGCAAAGCGCTCGAGAATAGCGCGTTTTTTTTCTGGCGCCGTTTTAGGCGCGAAAAACGGGCGCCCAGCTCGGAGGGGCGCCCGTTTTTTATCCTGTGGAAACTTGGGCCCCATATATTAGCATGGATAGAGGATTGGCTAACGAACAGAAAACAGGAAGTCGGGATAAATGGTTCATTCTTGGATTGGCAACCAGTAACTAGTGGAGTGCCGCAGGGAACAGTGCTGGGACCCCAACTATTTATAAGCTAGATTAACAACTTGGGAAAAAGGACCGAGTGTAACGTAGCCAAGTTTGCTGACGATACAAAGATGGGAGGAAAAGCAATGTGTGAAGAAGACACAAAAGATCTGCAAAAGGATATGGACAGGCTAAGTGAGTGGGCAAAAATTTGGCAGATGGAGTGTAAGGTTCGAAAGTGTGAGGTTATGCACTTTAGCAGAAAAAAATCAAAGAGCAAGTTATTATTTAAACGGAGAAAGATTGCAAAGTGCTGCAGTACAGCAGGACCTAGGGGTACTTGTGCATGAAACACAAAAGGTTAGTGTGTAGGTACAGCAAGTGATCAGGAAGGCCAATGGAATCTTGGTCTTTATTGCAAAGGGGATGGAGTATAAAAGCAGGGAAGTCTTGCTACAGTTATACAGGGTATTGGTGAGGCCACACCTGGAATACTGCGTGCAGTTTTGGTTTCCATTTTTACGAAATGATATACTTGCTTTGGAGGCAGTTCAGAGAAGGTTCACTAGGTTGATTCCAGAGATGAGGGGGTTGACTTATGAGGAAAGGTTGAGTAGGTTGGGCCTCTACTCATTGGAATTAAGAATGAGAGGTGATCTAATCGAAACGTATAAGATTATGAGGGGGCTTGACGAGATGGATGCAGAGAGGATGTTTCCACTGATAGGGGAGACTACAACTAGAGGGCATAATCTTACAATAAGGGGCTACCCATGTAAAACTGAGATGAGGAGAAATTTCTTCTCTCTCAGGGTTGTAAATCTGTGGAATTCATTGCCTCAGAGAGCTGTGGAAGCTGGGACATTGAATAAATTTAAGACAGAAATAGACAGCTTCTTAAACGATAAGGGGATAAGGGGTTATGGGGAGCGGGTGGGGAAGTGGACGTGAGTCCATGATCGGATCAGCCATGATCATATTAAATGGTGGAGCAGGCTCAAGGGGCCATATGGCCTACTCCTGCTCCTATTTCTTATGTTCTTATTACAAGTTTCGATAAAAGGGAATTTTCAATGTATAGAGTGAGCTATAGTCAAAGAATAAACACCTGCATCAGATAATCCAATAAATGTTCATTTTCACATTCAAATAAAAAAAGTGAGTGAAGAATCTTGAGGCAGGGCTTACAAAGACTGAACTCTGAGGGCAATGATGTGATAAAATAGAGATGTTTCTGTACATGATATCACATAGTTCAGATATAGCTAGAGGTAAAATGTCAGTTGCTACCAAAATACTAAATGAACTTCGAAGATGGATTGTCCATGGAACCAGGCCAGGTTGATTGATCTGAAATTAATCAGGAGGCTGGGGTTTTGTTCTTGTGGTAATTAAAGTGAACATAGCCAAAGCATTAACGGTGCTTGGAAACGAGAGAATGTGTGAGCAACTGCTTATCAGCATTCTGTGCAATAGCTCACACCATTCTGGCTTTAATTATGGATGATCGACAGGTCTGACTTCAGAGGCTTTTGAACTGATTAAAAACCGGGGAATTAGCCACAGGTTTTTGTTCTGACAGTGAATTCAAATTCCATGGACTGAATTGAGATTCGCATCATCCATGTGCAACCTAGGGCTCGACTTTCCATTATTATCACTATCACTATCGGCAGGCGGTTCAGTTCATTCCCGGCGGTAATTGTATGCCGAATGTTCCATCGGCGATAAATGGGCGATAATTGGGTGGTAGTTTCCATTTATAATCAAATATGGGCAGTAAACAGAATCTCGGCGGTTATATGGGTGGTAAATGGGCGGATATATGCCAAACGTCTATACCTGAATGGTATACGAAGGGCTTTAGGGCCCAGAAATTCGGCTACTTACCGCTACCCATTAGCGCCGGAATCTTGAAAAAAAAAGGCTGCCATGTCTCCAATGCCCACCTCTGGCATGGGATTTGGCAGCCGTCAATAGTAGTGCTGGCCCTGGACATGCAAATCGGGAGAGCGTGACCTCAGTCGGCGTGCAACGCCACGCTCTGTGAACCCAGACCTTTGCTCAGAGTTCAGTGTAGATTTATCTGACGTGCTGCAGACTGAGAGACCCTGTCAGCATTTCTAAAAGGGACACACACATCTTTCAGATCAGTTCGCATTTAAGCTTTTGGACTGGGTTTTTAAATACTTTATGAAGCAGAGGCTTGGTGCAATAGACGTTAATTGTTTTTAAAAGTGTGCAGGGAGTGCGGCTGAACGCTTGCAAGACCTCAGATGGTAAAGGGAGCCCTCTGAGAAGGCAGAAAATGTTGGAAATACCTCAGCCAGTCAGGCAACATTCGTGGAGAAACAAGAGTTCATGCCTCAGGGCGAGATGCTGCCTGAACTGCTGAGTATTTTCAGCATTTTCTGCTTTTATTTCAGATTTCCAGCATCCGCTCGCAGAGGGAAGAGGAAGATGCAAAGAGGAGAAAGCAGAAGGAAGAATGTAACCCAGGCAGCCCCTTTCCGGCCGATATATCTGCGATGGAATCAAACGCCTGCAGTACCAGTGACCAAAACCCTAATTCCCCTTTCAACATTTGAACCACATCTTACTTTCCCTCTGTTACTGACCATCACAGCGTTCTCTTGGCTACATTGCTGAAAAATAAAATCCACCACAAAGCAAACTTTTCAATCCAACTTTATACATCTAACCATCCAATATGACATCAAGAAATCAATCAATTAATCGCCTTTATGCATTTCCTTAGTGATTGTCTTTAGTGTGCCTTTGCCTATCCTATTGATGTCACGCAGTGTCACCCCAGTGGCTGCAGCATGGCTGGTGGAAGGCTCCTGACTTTCAGTGGGAGACACTGCAAGTGGCTTTGCAGGTCGACTTTGAGGAGCTGGTGGCTGGGAGTGTCAAATCAAGTGACGGTGTTTCTTCTTCTTCACTCTCCTTTCCCTATTCTTGGTCAACCACTGGCTGGGAAGCTTGCATTTCTTGAGTTTGTGAAATGAGGAAGGCACAAGGGTGGTGTGGTTAGGGGAGAGTGGGAAAGCAAGAGGTGCATGCGAGAAGGAGGGTAACGTACGAGGATACCAGCATCTTGTACCCTTCTAGCCCCGCCGCTGGCCAAGGGCTCAGCCGTACTCCTGCGAAGAATGACCAGCATCGTCTCCTCCAAGGGAGTGAGGTGAAGCTAGGAATGGCAAGTGTGCTTCCTGCTTAGTACAGATTATTGGTAGATGTGTGATTGGGAGGGGGGCGGGGGGAGGGTGTCGTCGTGCATTGAGCAGTGTGCGAGGCGAGTGGTGCAGTTCGTCGGAGACAGCTTTTGAAGATTCATTCACTGACCTTGACCCCTGGCCCCTGGTCTGAAGTCATGAAGCTTTTTTGGGCACGGGAGCCAGGTGGCAGTGACGGCCTCGGTGATCAGGTCCCACATCTTTCTTGCCAGAGGGCCTTTTGGCCCCTGTGGGTAGAGCACTTCACTTGCAGTGCTGACCCCTACACAAAGCTGAAGTGTTGCGTGCGAGACCCTGGGTTCTCCTTCCGTGGCTTGCTGAACCATTTCTGTTAGTACTGAAGCACTTTTCCCATTTTCTTTAGGCGCAGAAGGCAATTCAGCTTTAGGATGATTTGGGAATTCTTGCGCTCTAAGGGCTAAAAACTGCCTTTTTTTTTTACATGATTTTAATTTTTTTCATTTTGTAAGGCAGTTTTCTGCTTTCTGAAATTACAGCCTTGTTTTAAGACAAGGCTGTTCGTGCTGCAGTGACACAGCGGCCACGCTACATTGGGCCTCCTGCTGGGACTACCGCCTGGGGAACCGGCCCTGCACATGGAGTTTATCGCTGCGCTAATGCTAATTACCAAGCAGCGCTAATTTACCGGTACCGCCAACACTATAAATTTCGTTAATTGCGGCCCACAGGTTTCCAGCGCTCTCGAAATTCTAGGCCTAAATGCTTCATTCAAAAGTCAAGTTGTGATCAGACTAAAATATCTTGTAAAAATGGTGTTTTAATCCCTTATAGACTAATGCCAACTTTATTATGTTTAAGTATTGTGCTGATTTGATATCTTGTTATATAATTTGGCTTCTGTAAATTATTTAACTTGTAATTAAATCTAATTAGTTTTAACCTATATGAATTGATCTACTGGAGTGCTCAGGTGTACATCCTATACGATCTCCAATTTACTATATTCTGCAATTAAGGGTAATAGTTAATCGTGACTATCCCATACAGGGAATATATAAGGATTCAAAACGTAGGAGATTCAATCTGTTTATGAAAGCTATGATTTTTCCATGAACATTTGAAATAAATGTTGGGGAAACACTTTGTAAATACAAAAACAAGGAAGTCATGCTAAACCTTTCACAAATCACTGGTTCGGCCTCAGCTGGAGTATTGTGTAGTTCAGGGCATCACACTTTAGGAAGGATGTCAAGGCCCTGGAGAGGGTACAGAGGAGGTTTACCAGGATGATATGGATGAAGACAGTTCAGTTATGTGGAGAGATTGGAGAAGCTGGGATTATTTTCCTTAGAGCATGGAGGTATTCAAAATTATGAGAGGTTTTGATAGAGCAAGCAGGGAGTAACTACAGGTTCGACCTCTCTGGTCCGGCACCCTCGGGACCTGACCGGGACCGGAACAGAGAATCTTCTGAACCACAGGAGGTCACGCTTACCGGTACCTGTCGACAGCGCCTGGGCTCCTGTTCGTGTGCGCGCGTGCGTGTTGGCAGCATGTGGGCGGCTCCCTCACCACGCACACACTCACTGACTGACAGCTGCTCCAGCCAATCGCCGAACACACTCACTGTCTGACAGCCGCTCCCAGCCAAATCACCACACGCACACCGCAACAGCAACCGAGCCCACTTTCTAAACCACCGTTTAAAGTTACAGACCCACGGCACAGCCGCCGGCCAGCACCCTACACACTCAGATTGCACAGATAACACATTGCAACACTCACTAAAATGGCACAGATAACTTTAATCTGCAAAACTCTGAGATTGCATTTCAAACTCACAGGCTGCAAAACTGTTTTTTTAATAAACTCTCCTTTCCTTCAGGCCCAACTAATGCCAAACCACAGAAGTTTCTGGACTAGAGAGGTCCAACCTGTATTCCTGTATTTCCTCTGGCAAATCAGAGGTCATTGATTTAAAATAATTGTCAAAAGAACTAGAAGGGAAATTAGGAGAAATGTCTTCACACAGGTTGTTAAGATCTGAAACGCACTACCTGACAGGGTGGTGGAATCAGATTCAATCATAACTTTCAAAAGGCAATTAAAGAGGACTAATTTATAGGCTTATGAGGAAAAAGTTGAGGTGTGGGATTAAATTGGACAGCCATGATCTTATTGAATGGTGGTGCAGGCTCAAAGGGCCGATTGGCCTACTCCTACACCTTTTTTCTATGTTTCTATGTTTCAAAGAGCCGGCACAGGCAGGACAGGCCAAAGGTCTCCTGCTGTGCTGTAAGATTCCATGGATGATTCAAGAATATGACAGAAGCAGAAACAGAAGACTATCTGGAGTTTAAGGCCTATCGCCATGCTTATGATTCTATGAAAAGCCCGACCTGCAATAGCAAAACACCAAATGGCTTCCACGGTTAGTGGTCAAATCAAGATGGTAACACTTCATGAATTACTCCATATAGCTGTATTGCAGCACCTAGAATACTCTTTGTATATCGGCAAAGTATGCATAGTACAAGTAGAATAGGCTTTAATATTTTCTGGTGGTTTACAACCAGGTAAACACGGGGTATGTTCTACAAGCTAAATATTGCTTCACTAATGCTTGGTCACCGAGCAAAACTTTCCAGAGACAAATGTCCTCAGTTCTTTCTCTCTCTACATATACATTCTGATACTGTTTCAAATATGAACTTCTATAGTGGTCTTAGGACAGCTTTATCCTATCCAAATCTCAGGCTGGAAAGGAAATCTCTCTCTTCAGCCTGGGTTTAGGAAAATCCAAAGCAATCCAGGCCAGTGGTATGTCATATCCAATCTCTAAAACTTTGTTAGACATAACCTGTGCATCAGTTCTACTGAAGAATATGATAGAAGCAGAAACACTGGGGGTTTAAGGCACATCACCATGCTTATGCCAGAAGTACAAGAGCTGTTGCAGTTGTACCTCAGATTCTGCCCCAAAAACCAGCAACTGCACTCTGGATTGCAATTCCGTTTGTGGAACAATATCAGCTGTGAAATGGCAGGGGGCGGGGGGGGGGGGGGAGGTAATATTTTACTTTCAGTACAAAATGTCAAGAGTTTACTTAAAATGCTCTGAAAGTGAAATAATAGGTAAGCTTAGTTGTTCATAGTATAAAGTTCATAGTGTAAAATAAGGAACACAATATTTATTTCATTAAATCTGCGCTTCAAAACTTATTTTGATGAATATGTTAATAAGTTTCTCCCTCCACTATGTCAGTATACTTTTCTGTGCATTTATTTACTACCTTGACGGACCTTAATTAGTTTATATTTTTCTAGATATTCACTGTTCCTAATAATGGATTTCAACAACTTTTCCTCCACTGATGTTATACTCATCAGCCTGTAGTTACTGTGTTTGTCTGTTCTCCCTTTTCTGAATTAGGGTGCGACACTCTCAAGCTTCTGATACTAGCCCAAATCCAAGTCGTTTTTGAAGATTGTAACAAACATATTCCCAATTTCTTTGCTTTTTTCTTTTAACGCTTTTGCGTTGCAAAAACAAAAAATACCATTGACTTGCTCTAGAAGGTGACCATGGGATCTGTTTCTGCAAAGCCCTTTATGCCAAAAATGATGTTGGTGGATTTACAGGGGATCCACTCATGAAGTTGAATCTTGTCGCTGCTGAGAACGCCCACACTGATGAAGGGCAAGATGTTCTTTTGCACACATTTGTCATATATATTGTAATAGCTTTTGCTATAACTAGTTGCAATGCTTGTCAAATGCTTTAAAAACAATTGCTTAAGATACTATTTTGGGCTTCAAGTAATCTTCAAACTTCAACACCATCAGAATTGCCATGTTACTAAAAGAGTCCAGAATATTCAATGCCACTCCCTAGCAGATCAGCGCCATATATACAGCATCAGTGACAGACCTGCTATATATTTCAAACATATTTCGAAACACCT
This sequence comes from Pristiophorus japonicus, assembly GCF_044704955.1. Classification (NCBI taxonomy): domain Eukaryota; kingdom Metazoa; phylum Chordata; class Chondrichthyes; family Pristiophoridae; genus Pristiophorus; species Pristiophorus japonicus. The sequence goes on from NC_091985.1 coordinate 24,447,566, forward strand.
ACTTCTTTACTTCCACCTAAGTGCTCACACGAGATTGTCTTTGAAGGAAACCTACACCCATTAAGCTGAAGCAGTGCCAAACCTGGTATCTGTCCTTTTAAGGGATGGTTCGAGCTGTGATACCTCCAGTCAGTCAGCAATTTTTTTTTACATTAAGAAAGGAAAGAAAGCTGCTAACTTTACAATCTGTAAATAAACCTATTTTTGTTTCCCTTCAGCCTTCCATTTTATTTCTGTTCTTAGTGAGCATGTCTGGAGATCAACAGAATCAGTTTAAAATATTGACTTAATGGGTATAAAACAGAAAGGTTGCACAATGATATTTCTTGTCATTCTCTCTGCTTTCCCTGTCCTTGGAAAGACTTCGAGTGAGGTCAATATTTGTAGCTTTGTAGAGTGTATATGGTCTGCAACATTTTAACATCACAGTGAATGTAAATTGTGCAAGAAACTAAACATTGGGAATATTTTGTTTTGCATTGATAGGAGCAGCCAATCCAACTGCTCTTGTAGGTTGCCATTTTCTAAGTTCATTTCCACCACCATCCACCTGCCCCTGTCAGCTCTGATCACAAAGCGATAATGCAAGTGTCACTAGGGTAGATGCACACGGCCACCAAATTGAATTCTTTACCCCATTTTGTAAAAACAGCAACAATTTGGTTATTTTAAAATTCAAGTTTACTGCAGCTGGTAATGTAAAATAATCCACTGCTCTAGATTCCATTAGTCCTGCCTTTGAATTTGCCTTTAGGGCTTATACACATTCTATTATACAAACCAAGTGAACAGTCAAAAAGCACCCAAATCCTGCAACACCCAATTAAACAGCAATGCTATATTTAATGCAAAACCGGATGCTATTTCATGCATTAAATTAGCATTTCCATTTGACTGCAGATACATTATCAACCATCTGAAATGATACCGAACATTATTATTCTCTGGCCTACAAAATACAACGCCATTATGTTGTTTGACTCAAAAGTGAATAAATTTAGAAAATGTGAACAATTTGGTCAAAAAACAGCACAAATATAAGAAAACTACAAACAGGCATGAAAATGTCTCAATTCAACAAAAAAAATACCCACATAGTATCTCCATCATAATAATTGTCAGTCCCTCACAAATCTCCTCACTGGTCACTTAACAATGTGGGATAAATACCATCTATTCCTGGTGATTAGAGCAGAGGTTGAGAGGAGATCTGATAGAGGTATTCCAAATCATGAGGGGTCCAGACAGAGTAGACCGAGAGAAATTGTTCCCATTGGCAGAGGGGTTGAGAATCAGAGGTCACAGATTTAAGTTCATTGGTAGAAGAACCAAAAGAAAAACCTTTTTTACGCAGCGAGTGGTTAGGATCTGGAATTCACTGCTGGAAAGGGTGGTGGAGGCAGAATCAATCGTGGCTTTCAAAAGGGAATTGGATAACTAGCTGAAGGAAAAGAAAATTGCAGTGCTACGGGGAAAGGGCGGAGGAGTGGGACTAGCTGCAGTTCTCTTGCAGAGCCGGCTGGGGCTCGACGGGCCGAATGGCCTCCTTCTGTGCTGTAACCATTCTATGATTTGTTTTCAGCCCTATTAACCTGTCTGGGACTTCATATTTATATGTTTAGATTTACATCTGAAGTAATTAGTAATTAGGTCATTATATCTTTGCTTGTGAACACTTGGGAGGGAGTAATCATTCAGAATATTTACTAGTTTTGTGTTCTGCCTCAGTTTCAAGCCTATTTGCATCTTTTAGGATTTTCACCTCTTCTCCGATTGCCCTCTATTGTTGTGGTACTTAAAAATAATTAGGGTTGATGTTTAGCATCTGCTGCTTTGCTTATGGATGCAAGTTCTTTCTTTAAGCATTCAGGTGATAATTCCACCCTACGGACACACACGCAGAACCATATGCAGCTTGCAATATGACAATTTTAAAAAAGAAATGAGAGTCTGGCAACAGGAAAGCCACTAGGACTAGGCCAGATGGACTGCAATGGTTTTTTATGATGCTGTAAATTCTTGTGCTTTTCCTTTCACAAATATTTCTGGGCGCACCCACTTTTGAAATGAACTCAGTAGCTCAAGACAGGAACCTATTAAAATCCAGAAAGATCTTGGCGAGTGATTTAAATGATATGGCATCACTGCACGGACAGGTATGTAGACTGTTTCGACCATGTCCATTGGAAATGACCTGAGTATTTGGTGACTGGAGTTCACTTGAGAGATAAAAGAAAGTCTACGGTCATTGACAGTAAACCTCTCAAGGGATTGAATATAATGGGTGTAATGTTATCCTTTAATCTCTGGGATCTGGATTTGAATACAATGGATGTGATGAACCAAATAGCCTCCCTCATTTGTACTTACTGATCTTTGTGATGGATGAAAGACTCCTCTGCCAGTTGGAAGGGTGCTGGGTGAATACAGTGCAAGCAGTCTTAAATCACGATCAGAACATAAATCTAGAAACAATTTGCTATCAATTCAACTAAAACTGGCCTCATCTATTCCTTGGTTGGCCTACCATTCTCCACCCTCCATAAACTTCAGCTTGTCCAAAACGTGGCTACCTGTATCCTATTCGGCACCTAATTCCGCTCACCCATCACTCCTGCTCTCCCTGACTTACACTGGAACGTCATTCACCCCATCATTGGCGGCTGTACCTTCAGCCACCTGGGAACTCCCGACTTAAATAAATAATCAAAGTGCAGGCTAGTCATACCTGATGTTTACTAGAAGTGCAAAGTGACAGTAAATTGAAGCACTCAGTGACATGGATGTGCAATTCTTGGCAATTCTCATGACCCTGTGGTTAGCTCACTGGTAAACCACTAGCACGGAGATGTATTCTTTATGTTAACAACAGTAACTATCCACACAGGCTAAATATTTTCTTTGAGGATTAGCGTAGTGTTTGGTGCCTCAAACTTTATTAAGTAAAATGGGAAAGAATGTTGTTTTAGTATAGAAACACTACTGTGGGATGGCACTACATGCTGATTGTAATAGCTCCACCCAGTAGACTACTGTGGCATTGCAGCCATTGCTGTTTACAAGAATAAACAGGTCAGGTCACCTGACAGGATTCCTGAAGTTATCAGCCATCTTACAGCCTGTGTGTTTGTGAGGTCGTACTGAAAACATAACATTGGTGATGAGGATAGGATAATTGGATAACCTAGCTGAAATGTTTGTTGGTGGATGATTCAGCCATCTGACAGAGAGACTTTGAGAGCTTCTCTGTTTTGATTAACAGCTAAAAATCCAAGGTAAATTACAAGCACACTTGTCTGAACTGCCAGAGTCCAGATGGCCGTGCCTATGGCAATAATAGGGCGCTTGGGGGAGTTTCAACGCGACCGTGAAAGTTTCGGAGCGTATGTGGAGCGGCTAGAAATGTTTTAAACCGCAAATAGTATCATCGACATCCCCAATGATGAAAACCATAACCGGGTGGTGTTGGAAAGACAACAGGCTAATTTCTTAACTGAAGCAGGGCCTGAGGTGTATGAAACCCTGAAAAATTTGCTTGTGCCTGTCAAGCCAAAGGACACATCACTGAAGCAGTTAGAACAGCACTACAGTCCTGAGCCCCTGGAAATTGCTGAAAGTTATCGTTTCGGAATACGAGATCAGTTAACCGAAGAAAGTATCAGTGAGTACATGGTAGCAATAAAAATTTCAGAAACTTTCAAGACCGAGCGTGACTGCTTTGTTTGTGAGATGAAAAATGATGCAATCAGAAGAAAGTTATTGACAACTCCTAACTTGACATTTGATTTAGCTTGTCAGACAGCTATGTCAATGGACATGGCAGACTAATATTCCCGAGAATTTCGCACCATTTCCAGTTGTCAGACCATCGAGGTGAATCGCCTGCAGGTTAAAAAGTAAAAGGCAGTTGGGCTCCAATGTCTCAGCAACTGGCAATGGTAACAGAGCATTGAAGTCATGCTATCAGTGCCTGGGACAACACATTGCTCAAAGTTGTCCATATGTGAAGGCAGAGTGTTCCGTCAGCAGGAAAACTGTACATCTTGCCAAGACATGCTGACTGAAGAGTGAACCAACTTTCAAAGCTATAAATAGAAATCCCCAGAGACTACATAGCATGGAAGAAAAATAACAGGACGAGGAGCTTTTAGAGCTACACATTATCAGGAGCACGAGGGTAACTAACAGCGATTCAAAAAGTATCATCCACGTAGATGTTGCAGAAACCAAGATACCCTTGGAAATCAACACTGGTGCATCCGTGAGTGTAGCACCAGAATCACTATACCTCGACAAATTGCGTGATTTCCCATTAGAGAAATCCAAGATAGAGTTGCAAGGCTACTCAGGAGAGAACATTCCTGTGGTAGGCCGTATCGCCGTATCACCGTACTGGTGAAATACAAGGATCAATTTCAGAGCTTGCATCTCTTAGTAGTGGCAGGAGACAAGCCTGCCTTACTAGAAATAAATTGGTTGGGATCACTGAAACTGGATTGGAGTGAGATTTTTCGTGTTGAAACGAGATTTGCATCAAAGGATGATGTCATCAAGAAGTATCCAAAGGTGTTCTGCAAAACAGGCAGTCCGATCCAAAGCTTCAAGGCGAGTGTCATGGTACAAAAGGACGCTAGACCGGTTTACTGCAAGCCACGTCCTGTACCATATGCACTCAAGGAGAAAGTTGAGCAAGAACTCAAAAGACTAGAGACTGAGAACATTATCTGTAAGATAAATCTATGTAATTGGGCTGCACCCATTGTTGTTGTACCCAAGTCCGATGGTAAGGTAAGGTTGTGTGATGATTATAAAGTAACCGTAAGCCAGGTTCTAGAGGGTAATCTCCCCAATACATTGCCAAATGTAGAAGATTTGTTCAAAATACTGACAGGTGGTCAGATCTTCTCAAAGTGGGATCTTACGAATGCCTACTTACAACTTGAACTAGATGAGGAGTCCAAGTCATGCTTGACTATAAAGATTCATTTAAGTCTATATCAATTTAATAGGCTACGATTTGGAGTGTCTTCCGTGCCGCCATATTCCAAGAGGTGATGAACTAGATTTTGGCAAGGTATTGACGAGGTAGTATGAAAGTACCATCAGTACCATTACAGCCATGGAAATGGCCTCCCAGAGTGTGGCAAAGATTACATATCGATTTCGCTGAGCTAGAGGGACAACAATTGTTCATTGTGATTGATAGCCACTCGAAGTGGGTCGAGGTGTTTCCAATGCGGAAAATAACAAGTAAAGCAGTAGACATTTTGCGATGATTATTTTCTTCATTTGGCCTCCCAGAAGAAATTGTTTCTGATAATGGACCACAATTTTGTTCAGGAGAATTTACACAGTTCACCAGCAAAAATGGTGTGAAACATACCAAGGTTCCACCGTACCACCCTGCTTCAAATGGTGCAGCAGAGCGCACTGTACAAGTTGTAAAACATGCCCTCATCAAACAGATGTTGGATTCAAATCCAAAGAAACAACATCGGACCACAAATTGGCTAATTTTCTAATTGCGTATCGTAATACTCCTCATACAATTACTAGTACAACACCAGCAGAGTTGTTTCTCAAACGACAGCCACGAACCAGATTCTCGTTGTTAAAACCAAACTTGGCACAGTCTGTAGAAGAGAAACAATTAAGACAGAAAGAGAATCATGGTAGAAGTAGAGTAAAAGAGAGAAGTGTGAAATTAAATCAGAAGGTGAGAGTGAAGAACCATCACCATAAATGGTTAAAATGGTTACCAGGAAGAGTGGTGAAGATATGTGGTCCTCGCACATATTTGGTCAAGATGTTTGATCATAGACAAGTTAAGTTTGTTCACATTGATCATATTTTACCTACAGACGTGGAAGGAGTTGAAGGTTGGAATGATTTGATTATTTCTGACTCATCAGATAGTTTTGATACAAGTAAAGTACTAGTAGTATATCCTACATCAAATGTACTGGAAACAAGCCCAAGAGAAAGTCAGAATTTAAGTCTGAGTCCGAGTCAGGAAAACAAACAGTCTGAAGTTGTAGAGAGTTCAAATGTAAATCAAGGGCATCCTTTGGAGGAAAACTTCCCTCAGGATTAGCCTAAAATGAGTCTAAGTTCGACACCATGTTTGGAAGGTTCTGTTTAAGAGCGAAGGTATTCTTTTCAAAACAGAAAACAAGTGGTTAAGCTTGATTTGTAACTATAGCAAAATAAGTCCATATCCTTTGTTATGTATAACCATGCAAGATATGTATGATATTGTTTGTTATAATTACTTCTTCATTAAGGAGGGAGAAGTGTAATATATATAGCTCCACCCAGTGGACTGCTGTGCAATATCAGCCATTGCTGTTTACAAGAATAAACAGGTCAGGTTACCTGACAGGTTTCCTGAAGTTATCTTATAGCCTGTGTTTTGTGAGGTTGTACCGAAAACATAACACTGATGTACCTCCACCAGTCTCTAAAACTACGTTTATATTGGGTGAGATTTGCGCCAGTGGCACCAGCTGCCAACATCAACGTCTTACGCAGCCAACTGAAACACAGAAGTAAACCTGGCGGTCTTTGCTAAGACGGGCAACAGCAACCCTGTTTTCACCATATATTCTTGGTGAATCCCAGCAAGTTTACTTTCACGGTAAAGTTGGCTGCACGAGATTCAGTTTGGGTCTTAGCACAATATAAAAGCCGCTTCAGACTGGGACTGAAGAGGAAGTGCGAGCAGGCTGCCCAGCATGTCCAACCACTCGGCTGTAGGTGGTGCCTTGTCCAAAGAAACTGCGAAGAGAAAATCATTTTTTTTTGTGAAAAAAAAACTACAGCAGGGAAAACAAATTTTACCTTTGTCTCGTTGAACCCAGTCTGTTAGTTTCACATCACAAAGCTGAGTCTGAGGGTTAAACAAGCTAACTGAAGAACTGGAGGAGAAGAGGTCCATAACTCGGTTAAACTTCCAGGCAGGGATCCATTCATCTTCTATCACATCTGATAAGCTTGGAAAAATGTAAAATATTGTCTGCAAGAGAGAGAGAGAGAAGCACGAACTATGTAGAGAAGTTCAGGCACCAGGGTTGTGATCTCATTTTGTTTAATTACAAAGTAAAGCTACTGGGATTGGAAATAATCAGTACTTTATTACTATTTTTAAAAATTCAGTTTATATTTTATTTTCGATCAATTGTCAGTTAAATGCTGATTGCCAATTATTGGGCATACACTGTTCCACGAACAGTGGAACAGATGGCCTCAGCCAGCACCACTGACTGATGTCAATTAGTTATTACTGACACTTCGTAATACATCAGCTACTCCAATTAATCAGCAGATATGTTTTTACTGTTTTAAACACGATAAGACTTCCAATGATACTTGACTGTAAGCACTGGATTTTTATATCTAGAATTCAAAATATAAAACAAATAGATCCATAGAGGATGTTTCCCCTCATGGGGGAATCTAGAACTGGGGACATAGTTTAAGAATAAGGGGTCGCCCATATATAACTGAGATGAGGAGGAATTTCTTCTCTTGTAAATCTATGGAATTCTCTGCCTCAGAGAGCTGCGGAGGCTGGGTCATTGAATATATTTAAGGTGGAGATAGACAGATTTTTGAGCGATAAGGGAGTGAAGGATTATGGGGAGCGGGCAGGGAAGTGAAGCTGAGCCCAAGATCAGATCAGCCATGATCTTATTAAATGGCGGAGCAGGCTCGAGGGGCCAATGGCCTACTCCTGCTCCTATTCCTTATGTTCTTAAGAGGCCCAGGCAGAGTCATATGGTTTGAGCTTGTTACATTAGTAGGGGTATATTATAGACCACCAAATTGAGAAAATCTACAATCAGATTAGAGAGATGGACAGGAATAACTAAATTATTGTGCTGGGAGATTAAATTATCCACTGATCAAATGGGATAGAGAGGGAAGAAATGGTGAAAAAGCATTGGAGTTCCTAAAGTGTATATTGGACATAATCCTCAAGTGGCCTTCTGCCTGTAAATGACCTTCTGCGGCAACACTGTGTGACATGACCCCACTCCGACCTATCACGGAGTGAAGCTGGTCTGCATGCTAACCTTCCATGACTACCTGAAGAAGGTAGCCGCTAAGACAAAGACAAGGATCAATCTGGTCCAGGATGTGGCAAGCACCGGCTAGGGAGTATCAGTATCACTGTTACGCGACATCAGCGATGGCCCTGATGTTCTCCATAGCCGAGTACTGTGCAGCAGTATGAACCAGAAGTAGCCACACCTGACTTGTTTATGTCCAACTGAATACTGCAATACGGTGCATCACTGGAACCCTCAAATCAACTGCAACGCCGCAGCTGGCCAAGTTGCACCCCCATCCATTCACCACGATGGCACAACCCTCCGGAAGTCCAGCGAATCGTGGAAAACAAATATTCCCCATCCACCAGGATGTCAACAACATCTCTTACTACCGTCTGAAGTCACGAAAGCCCTTTTGGACCCACGCGCTTAACCTTTCACAATGCGACGTCAACCCTGATGATGATTGGAAAGCTGAATGGAGTTCACCAGATGTTACAAACAAACATCTCGTGAAAGACTTGTGGCGGAAGTGCCCTGGCTTCGATCTTTTGCGAAGCTTATGGGCAACCCTAAACTGCATCCGCACAAACCATGGCAGATGCGGATACTTGATGCATAAATGGAGAATTAGAAACTCTCCAGTGTGCGGCTGCGATCACCCAGCACAGACCATGGAACATAACACGACTCAATGGTGGCATCACAGCAATACACTCCGCTACTCCTGACGCAATTATCTGGCTCAGCCACCTGAATGTAAAGTTATAGTTGTTCTTCTACACCTGCATCAGCCATACAAAGGAGAAGTAATCCTCAAGCAGTATGTGGGCCCACAAGGACGGGGGGTGGGTGGGGGTAATGGGGGTACACGTTCACAGGACATTAAAGGCAGCACCTTAAGTTGACCAGGCCGTAAAAAACCCAACTAATGGAATCTAGATCTTATCACAGGATATAGAATATAAAAACCGAGGGATAATGCTGAACCTATATAAAGCTATACAGCAATGGATGAATGATGCCCCATTTACTGGCTAGAACAACCTCACATTAAATGCATTTGGATAATATAAACTCAATTTCTGATGACTGGAACAGGGGAACTTGAACTTGCCAGTGGTGCAGTAGGAGGTGCATATCACAAATTGAAGTCAAGGCACTTTGTTGCAGGAGGGCTGAGGAAGCTTTACTTTGCATCGAACCCATGTTAAACCTGAATGTTGTATGACAATTAAAGTGGCAAAACCGGAGCAAAACAATTTTTACCAAGATGTAGTTATTAAAGAAAATCTGGAATATTTTCAGCACCTCTTCTGTACCTCTAAACTGTAGTCTTCCAACGGTTGAAATTTTCCAAAAAAGAAATGGTCCTGAATCCTCTGCCAGTTCTTTCCAGCATTCCTTAACAGAGGAGAAGAAAAAGACTTCAGGCATTTACCGCAAAGAAAGAACAAAGTTTCTCTTACCACTTACAGAGCTAGGTAGTTCCCCACAGTTAGTGAAGTAAAACACAAGAGGGGGAGTTATCCTAGGTTGCCCGTGAGCACCTTGCACTAGCCACCATCACAGTAACATTGGTGGAGGGCTAGATGAGCAATTTGCTAGATGGCCCGTTTGGCTGCACATGATGCAGGGAAATAAAAATGTCATAGAGCGAATTTTCTTGCTCCAATTTGTTTTAAATAGCAGCTGAAAATATATAAGAAAGAAAGACTTGGATTTATATAGCACCTTTCACGACCACCAGGTATCTCAAAGTGCTTTACTGCTAATTAAATACTTTTGGAGTGTAGTCACTGTTGTAATGTAGGAAACGCGGCATCCAATTTTTGCACAGCAAGCTCCCACAAGCAGCAATGTAATAATGACCAGATAATCCATTTTTGTTATGTTGATTGAGGGATAAATATTGGTCAGGACACCAGGGATAATTCCCCTGGTCTTCTTCGAAATAGTGTCATGGGATCTTTTATGTCCACCAGAGAGCAGACAGGGCCTTGGTTTAACATCTCATCTGAAAGACATCACCTCCGGCAGTGCAGCACTCTCTCAGCACTGCACTGGCATGTCAGCCTAGATTTTTGTGCTCAAGTCACCGGAGTGGGATTTGAACCCACAGCTTTCTGACTCTCAGGTGAGAGTGCTACCCACTGAGCCACAGCTGACAATATTAATGCTTCCCCAGAGTATCCTGAAATGGACAATCATGGATGACCCCTGATAGCTTTTTAAACAAATAAGTAATGAACTTTATTAAGAGTAAAATATATAGTAGTCTCCAACTGACCCTGTGGTTTGCTTGTGTCCAACTTGCTCCAGACAGGATTCAATTATTGGTGCCAAAAACTGCAACTCCTCACCCTCCAGCTTAGACAGTAGACATGCATCCCAGACCTTTTGTAAAGCAAGCAGGGCGTACAGGCGCACACTGAAATTGTGGTTTAGACACCATGGCAATATCACACTCAGTGCCTTCTTCAAATATTGGTCCTAGTAAATAAGACAAAAAAAATTAAGTCAACACAATTTGGATCAGTCCCAAGATATTATTGAATATGAACCTTATGAAATAAATTACCTCATAAACCAGTGGATGATCTTGAGTCACTCCCTGCTTCTAATTTTTTTAATGTTTCTATACTTATTTGTGGTTTATTGCCATTTTAATTTTAATTACAAAAATGTTATATGTTAAAAAAAAAATCGATTTTACATTTAAAATTAAAGCAGTAAAAGAATGTAAAATAATTATATGCACATTTTAAAAATTAAAAGTAGGGAGTGACTCAGTCTTCTCCATCAAGGCCACCAATTTCGATGAGCACATGCCAAGGGAACAGTGTTTACACTATTTACCCGTTTCCTCTCAGACCCAGTTTCCAGAGTAAGTGCACAGTACAGGAAATGACCCAATCGTCTTGGCATCATCAACCTGTCCTAAAGGAGGTTGGGACTGACAACTTAAAAAAAAAAAGGCAAGATTACTGTTTTACTTCATTTAGTCAAGCCTTTTCAAATGATGCTACAAAGCAAGGGTGGCTATTTTAATACCTGGCAGGTAACTCAGGACAGCTTCCAATAGTCCATTAATTGGATTTATTGAACAGAATTTCTGAAACATTGAAGGTTAAGGGCTTGCCTTGAATTTTTTTTAAAACCTAAGTGCTAACCATTACTGATGAAATCTCTAAAGTTATTTTCAAATAAAAAGCTTCCTTCACTGTTCGTGGTGTTTTGTCTTCCACAGATCAGTTGCAGTTGGATTTTTTTTGAAGTTTGGGATAATATAGGGATTATTTCCTATTGTGAGCTGGGAAGACAGGTTTATTCATGGGTTGGGTAGGGTTGCCCACTTTCTTGCAATATTTTGAAAATATGCAGAAAGGGGGGAGGGGGGAAGTGTAGTGATGAGAAAGAAGGGTTTAAGGGTGCGCAAGACAAGGTTGTGGCAGAGCCTTTACCAAAAGGACTATTAATCATTGATTATGTTGCATTTTTACTTCCATTAGAAACAAGAGTAGAGAGGAGATAGGGAAATGGCCAAAGGCTCGGTCGAAGAGCTAGGTTTGTAGAAGACTTTTGAGAATAGGGAATGATTTAGCTAGTGGAAAGTTTGAGCGAGGAAGTTCCACAGTGTGGAGGGAGACAGGGGTGCAAGATAGCTGACAGCTCTGTTACTGATCGTGGAGGGAGAGCTAGTGAACACTAGGCCAGAGTCAGTGTGAGTGGGACATAGTACTGGAGGAAGTTGCAAAAGGTGTATGTAACAAGGCCAAGTAGGAATTTGTAAACAAGGACAGAGGTCTTGAAATCAATGTGTGAGGGATGGGGAGCTCTGGTTGGCAAGTATAGAGGTGATAGGTGGTTGGGACTTTGAACGGGATAGGATGCAGGCGGCAGAGTTCTGCATAAATTGAAGTTTATCGACAACAGCAACAAATCTAGGTGGAGTTTGGGAAACTGAGAATCAGAACATTGGAAAAATGGAGCCTGGAGGTGATGAAGGGGTGGAGGAGAGACTCCTGGTTTCTCCTTGTGCTATTCGTTAACTGCAAATTAGGTCAGGTGGAGAAGCCAGTCCTTGCCCCACCAACTTGACTATGTACAACAACTTTTTTTTGGGGGGGGAGGGTGAAGACAAAAAAGATGCCCAGTAATTACACTCCCTCCAATTTGGCCCTCTCATCCCCCCTCCTCAAATAGAGAAATGTCTGGTCTCTATTCTGTGCTTCACCACATAAAGATCCTCGGAGATCAAAAACTGTGGCATGGGCACAAATACAAATGATATCTCTCCACAACACTCACTTTTCACAATATCTTATATATAGTTCTAACCCACCAAGTCAATTATACAAATTCATATTCAGTCGACTAGCTTCAGACTTTCAGCTGTGTACTCAAATGCTTGGCTCTAAAATTACAACTACATTCCTGTAGCTTGTTATAAATGTTTAATATGTGGCCTAGTACATGGGGTTTTCAGATGTATTTTGACAACTTGCCTTTTGGGAGCGACTGCTATGAATTTGTGGATGGTATAGGTTTCGTGAGAACCACTTTTTGTTTGGTTTTTGCAAAGAATGGGATTCCTTTTAGCCACCAGGACAATGGAACTCCATCAGCTTCATTCATCAAACACAATTAGCAAAATGACCACGGAGTATTTGCATGAATTCCAATAATTCCATGGGCCAATTTTCCCAAGGGATTTGTGCCGCTTTTTTTAGGCGTAAGTTAAAAAATTTAAGTTTCCCCAAGGAATGTGCGCCAGCATAACTCAGTTACTATTTTTTTACGTTCGTTTCTTTTTGTGTCATCGGGGCCGTAACCTGATGTCTGCGCCAGTTTTTGTCAATTATGAAAGTTTGCCCCCAAAAAATGTTCTCCTAGGTCGCTGTATGTGACCACTCCTGAAAAACCTTCTGGTGAGTTAAGAAAAAGCAGCGCACATTGGAAAATCAGCGCAGAAAGACGCCATTGTTTTTCAGCCAACGAAGTTTTGGAGGCAGTCAAAAAGACTTAAATATGCACAATAAAGATTAAATTTTTTTTACCTCCAACGCAGTAAATGGAACTTTGATGGAATTCTGTGTTTTCATATTTTTTCAACTGACACGCTACCACCGAACATCTGCAAACAGGGCAGGAGAGTCAGAGCGTTGGCCGGCAGAATCGGACCCGCGCCCGAACACGGGCTCAACTGCAAAAGAAGCCCGGGGGGGGGGGGGAGAGGGGCTGTGGAAGGCCATCGAAAAGCATCAGAAGCTTGCACTACACATCAAATCAAGCCCAGGTGGTGGGGGGGCTGTGGAAGGCGCGATCGGAAGGCATCCAAAGCCTGCACTACGCATCATAGAAACATAGAAAATAGGTGCAGGAGTAGGCCATTCGGCCCTTCGAGCCTGCACCGCCATTCAATGAGATCATGGCTGATCATTCACCTCAGTACCCCTTTCCTGCTTTCTCTCCATACCCCTTGATCCCTTTAGACGTAAGGGCCATATCTAACTCACTCTTGAATATATCCAATGAACTGGCATCAACAACTCTCTGCAGTAGGGAATTCCACAGGTTAACAACTCTCTGAGTGAAGAAATTTCTCCTCAGATCAGTCCTAAATGGCCTACCCCTTATCCTTAGACTGTGTCCCCTGGTTCTGGACTTCCCCAACATCAGGAACATTCTTCCAGCATCTAACCTGTCCAGTCCTGTCAGAATTTTATATGTTTCTATGAGATCCCCTCTCATCCTTCTAAACTCCAGTGAATAAAGGACCAGTCGATCCAGTCTCCCCTCATATGTCAGTCCAGCCATCCCTGGACTCAGTCTGGTGAACTTTCGCTGCACTCCCTCAATAGTAAGAATGTCCTTCCTCAGATTAGGAGACCAAAACTGAACACAATATTCCAGATGAGGCATCACCAAGGCCCTGTACAACTGCAGTAAGACCTCCCTGCTCCTATACTCAAATCCCCTAGCTATGAAGACCAACATACCATTTGCCTTCTTCACCGCCTGCTGTATATGCATGCCAACGTTCAATGACTGATGTACCACAACACCCAGGTCTCGTTGCACCTCCCCTTTTCCTAATCTGCCGCCATTCATTTAATATTCTGCCTTCTTGTTTTTGTCCCCAAAGTGGATAACCTCACATTTATCCACATTGTACTGCATCTGCCATGTATTTACCCACTCACCTAACTTGTCCAAGTCACCCTGCAGCCTCTTAGCGTCCTCCTCACAGGCTCACACCGCCACCCAGTTTAGTGTCATCTGCAAACTTGGAGATATTACACTCAATTCCTTCATCCAAATCATTAATGTATATTGTAAATAGCTGGGGTCCCAGCACTGAGCCCTGCGGCACCCCACTAGTCACTGCCTGGCATTCTGAAAAGGACCCGTTTATCCTGACTCTCTGCTTCCTGTCTGCAAATCAGTTCTCTATCCATGTCAGTACATTACCCCCCAATACCATGTGCTTAAATTTTGCACACCAATCTCTTGTGTGGGACCTTGTCAAAAGCCTTTTGAAAGTCCAAATACACCACATCCACTGGTTCTCCCTTGTCCACTCTACTAGTTACATCCTCAAAAAATTCCAGATTTGTCAAGCGTGATTTCCCTTTCATAGATCCATGTTGACGTGGACTGATCCTGTCACTGCTTTCCAAATGCGCTGTTGTTTCATCTTTAATAATTGATTCCAACATTTTCCCCACTACTGATGTCAGGCTAACCGGTCTATAATTACCCGTTTTCTCTCTCCCTCCTTGTTTAAAAAGTGGTGTTCCATTAGCTACCCTCCAGTCCATAGGAACTGATCCATAGTCGATAGACTGTTGGAAAATGATCACCAATGCATCCACTATTTCCAGGGCCACTTCCTTAAGTACTCTGGGATGCAGACTATCAGGCCCCGGGGATTTATCGGCCTTCACTCCCATCAATTTCCCTAACACAATTTCCCGCCTAATAAGGATATCCTTCAGTTTCTCCTTCTCACTCGATCCTCGGTCCCCTAGTACTTCTGGAAGGTTATTTGTGTCTTCTTTCGTGAAGACAGAACCAAAGTATTTGTTCAACTGGTCTGCCATTTCTTTGTTCCCCATTATAAATTCACCTGAATCTGACTGCAAGGGACCTACATTTGTCTTCACTAAACTTTTTCTCTTCACATATCTATAGAAGCTTTTGAAGTCAGTTTTTATGTTCCCGGCAAGCTTCTTCTCATACTCTATTTTCCCCCTTCTAATTAAACCCTTTGTCCTCTTCTGCTGAATTCTAAATTTCTCCCAGTCCTCAGGTTTGCTGCTTTTTCTGGTCAATTTATATGCCTCTTCCTTGGCTTTAACACTGTCCTTAATTTCCCTTGTTAGCCTCGGTTGAGCCACCTTCCCCGTTTTATTTTTACTCCAGACAGGGATGTACAATTGTTGAAGTTCATCCATGTGATCTTTAAATGTTTGCCATTGCCTATCCAATGTCAACCCTTTAAGTATCATTTGCCAGACTATTCTAGCCAATTCATATCTCATACCATTGAAGTTACCTTTCCTTAAGTTCAGGACCCTAGCCTCTGAATTAACTGTGTCACTCTCCATCTTAATAAATAATTCTACCATATTATGGTCACTCTTCCCCAAGGGGCCTCACACAACAAGACTGCTAATTAGTCCTTTCTCATTACACATCACCTAGTCTAGGATGGCCAGCCCTCTAGTTGGTCATATTGGTCCAGAAAACCATCCCTAATACACTCCAGGAAATCCTCCTCCACCGTATTGCTACCAGTTTGGTTAGCGCAATCTATATGTAGATTAAAGTCACCCATGATAACTGCTGTACCTTTATTGCATGCATCCCTAATTTCTTGTTTGATGCTGTCCCCAACCTCACTGGTACTGTTTGGTGGTCTGTACACAACTCCCACTAGCGTTTTCTGCCCTTTGGTATTCTGCAGCTCCACCCATACAGATTCCACATCATCCAAGCTAATGTCCTTCCTTACTATTGCGTTAATTTCCTCTTTAACCAGCAACGCTAACCCACCTCCTTTTCCTTTCTGTCTATCCTTCCTGAATGTTGAATACCCCTGGATGTTGAATTCCCAGTCTTGATCACTCTGGAGCCATGTCTCCATGATGCCAATTATATCATATGCATTAATTGCTGCCTGTGTAGTTAATTCGTTCATCTTATTACAAATGCTCCTAGCATTGAGGCACAGAGCCTTCAGGCTTGTCTTTTTAACACACTTTGCCCTTTTAGAATTTTGCTGCAATGTGGCCCTTTTTGATTTTTGCCTTGGGTTTCTCTGCCCTCCACTTTTACTTTTCTTCTTTTGCTTCTGCCCCCATTCTACTTCCCTCTGCCTCCCTGCAGAGGTTCCCATCCCCCTGCCATATTAGTTTAACCCCTCCCCAACAGCACTAGCAAACACTCCCCTAGGACATTGGTTCCGGTCCTTCCCAGGTGCAACCCGGGTGGGTGGGGGCTGTGGAAAGCGATGAGAAGGCATCACATTATGCATGAAATGTAGCCCGGGGGACAAGGTAGGGGTGGGTGGGGGTTCCCGATCACTGCACCTGCTCAAACCTGGGTGTGGTCCATACAGACCTGTGGGGAGAGAGAACAAAGAATCTTGTCCTGCCTGCCTGCCATTGTTAGCTTGTTGCAAAGGTAAAATTTAAGCATGGGGCAATACTGACAACGCCATACCTTGTGCAAGCCTTTTGTATGATGGTGCTGCGTAGGGGACAACTGATTTGATGTCATCGCATCAGGAACCTCAGAGCACGTAGGATGATGGGCAAGAGGCCTTACCCATGTTGGGTATAACAAGACAGACATTCGTACCTGCACCTGAGTGATGCAGACTGTGAGAAGGCTGCGTTTTTGCAAAGAAGTTGTAACTGAGATCTGTGATTTGGTAAAAGCAGACTGCAACCTAGAAGCATCAGGAGGACATGTTTTGTCAGTTGAAGTGCAGGTTACAGCTGCACTTTCATTCTGTGCATCCGGATCCTGCCAAGCTACAACTGGGGATGTGTGCGCCATTTCTCATCATGCAACACATGTCTGCATTCGGCAGGTGACTGCTGCACTATATGTCCAGAGGATTACATAAAGTTCCCCATGACCGCCCAGACAATGCGTGACAAGGCTGTGGGCTTCTACAGGATTGCAGGCTTCCCAAAAGGTATAGGGCTGCATTGATTGTACCTACATCACCTTGCGAACATCTTTGGAGGATTCCGAGATGTATAAGAACAGAAAAGGCTTCCACTCCATTAATGTGCAGCTCGTGTGCGACAACATGCATCGCACCATTTCAGTCGATGCAAGATACGCTGGGAGCACCCATGATGCATTCATCCTACGTGAGAGCGTTATATCTGCCATGATTCAGCAACAGCCACAAGGGCAGAGCTGGCTGCTGGGAGACAAAGGGTATGGCCTCGCCACCTGGCTCATGATGCCCCTACGCATAGCCCGGACGGAAGTTGATCGGGAATACAACATGTCGCACATTGCAACGCGCAGCATAATAGAGAGGATCATTGGCATCTTGAAACAGTGTTTCCGATGCCTGGACCATTCTGGAGGCTACTTGCTATACTCCCCTGAGATTGTCGATCAGTTCACTGTTGTATGCTGCATAATTTAGCCATCATGACGTAGCAGCAGATGGTAGTAGAAGACCCACCTGAGGTGAGAGTGGCTGATGATGAGGAGGAAGATGTAGATGATGAGGAGGAGGACGAGGAAGCCATGCAACTACCTGAACCCGGAGCACGACGGCGGAGGAGGGCGGGCCGTCGTGTCCCTTTAACGATTGCTCAAGCCTTGTGCCAGCAGCTCATCCGTGAACACTTTGCTGCCTGAAGGCTCAGCGGCAACTATTCCACATGGACCATGTTTATTGTTTGGACCTGTTCCGTAATGTTGTGTTGTGTTAATGGAACAAATGATGGAAATGATTCTTGTTTACTTCAAAAGTTGTGTTAATAATGGAACAAATAATGTCAATGATTCAGTTATAATTTAAAATATATTTTATTCAAAAGTTTAACAAATATTTGTTTGTACTTAACTTCAATAAAAATATTCTTGTATCAAACTTTAAAGTTTTCACTTAAGATCACTTACAAACTCTAAGATCACTTACTAACCTTTAAACTTGTAAATTCACATAACTTACAAAAACCTTGAATTTGAGAACAGTTACAACAGTAACAACAATAACAACAACAACAGCAAAGAAAGGCTGCATCTCTCCTCCACCTTATTCTAAGACCGCCCGTTGCACTTGGCCTTGTTGACTCCACCCCTGCCCGCAGGCGGTGTGCAACGTTTCTCGGGTTGGTAACAAGGTTATTCTTACGAATATCTCGGATAATGTGCACTTCTTGATGGGGGATGGGGTTAGGCGGTAATGTGGAAGGCCAGCCTTCAGAGGTTGATCTGGGGATTGGAGTGGGAGTGGCAGTTGATTCTGTCTGGACGTGCTCCCTTATTGCAGCAGCTAACTCCAAAATTCCCTCCCTCATGTGCACTGACAGTGTATCAACTACCTGCAACATTCCCTCCCTCATGTGCACCGACATGGCTTCAGCTGACTGAGATATTTCCTCCCTCATGTTCCCGGACAGCATTCCCATTTCTCGTGAGTGTTGTTACTTCTCCTGACAGTCCCGCTACCTCATCACTTACCCCACCGATGGTGTCCAGGAGTGATAGCGTAAGGTCAATGCTCTCCGCACTCATTGCCATCATCTGAACCACATCTGTTAGATCCTGCACCTCAGGAGAGCGCAGTCGAGCTCTCCTTCCCCTCCTCACCCTGGGTGTGCCTCGATACACCCCATTGGGACCCGAAGCCTGGGACGGTGGGGCCCTGGGTGTGCCTTGCTGCACTCCACTAGAATCCCCAGCCTCGGACAGTGGGAAACCATGGAATGTCCCACCAGCACTCAAACCACTACTCAGGGAAGGGGCTAGCACCTCAATGGGCAGCACCTGCACCTCCTCCAAAGTGAGTACAACAGCGGGGGCTTCATCCATCCATCCCCTCCGCCCCCCGTCCCCCCCCCACCCCCCGTCCCCCCCCCATGCTCTTGGTCTGGAAGGTGGGGTTGGAAGATGTTCTCCTCTTCAGGCTCGACCTCGTCTGAATCTTCTTCTGCATCGTCAGGGTTGGCCTCAAGTTCTGCAAAATATAACAGAACAGACAAATGGTTAGCAGCAGAGGAGGGAGCAGGGTGGCATGAGTAGGCTCACACAGCGCAGGCAGCAGGCTGTTTTGAAGGACCACGATGAATGATAGCACATTGCATCAACTGAAGCGAACTGATGGGAGACATCCCCATGAACCGAAGCATGGCTAGCCCACGCAGTACTTAACATTTAGGAAAGCCAGACTGTGGAATTTACAGGACTTACCCTCTCCCTCAAGTGTGGGACCAGCTTGTGCAGTGGTGGTTGCTTTTCTCCAGACAGGACCCATCAAAGCAGCGACCCTCTCTTCCAAGAGTGTCAGTGGGTGTGGTTTTGCCGGGCCTCCTCCTGTTCGAGTTCTTTCTCATTTGTTGTGTGCCACCTTCCTCTGCAAAGATGAAAATATAACTTTTTAGGGAGGGTGTCTTCTGCTGGGTGGGTCACATTTACAATTCCATTGAAAAATGAAAATATTACTTACACTAACTACTTGACCAAGGTCCTGCCACTTCTTTTTGCACTAACCTCCAGACCTTAGGGTGGTCATCATAGCACAATAATCGTCTGCAAGTTGGTTCCAGCATTTCTTCATTTCTTTGGGTGGAACTTTTATGTGACCTCTGCTGGTGTCTGGCTCCTGCCACCTGCCCTCAATCACAGTAACCAGTGCCTCCACTTCATCCTGTAAGAAATTCTTGGTCCTTGCGCCGCACTGCATCTTGTATTGCAGCTCCGATTTTTCCAATGAGAATTAAAGTTCTCACACACTGGCTCTTTAAAAATGGTCGATTGCAGACCGGGAGCTGTACTGCGCATGCGCGCCCATAGGAATCACGTCAAAAACATCCTTTTTTTTCGCGCATGCGCAGAAGGAGCAGCAACGTTTTTTTGGCGCAGACAGTAGGCTACAGGACGGGCTGCGCGGCACCAATTTTGAAAAATAGAGCGGGGAAGTTGGAGTAGTTCTGACCTAGTTCTGACCTAGAAAAACGGGTGTAACTTTGGGCAAAATAGAGCCCCATATGTCCCTTGTGAATATTTAACTGGAAGTTAGTTCTGAAAACAGAAATGCTTACCTTCTTTGAAATGCTCTTCAGGATCACGTTAATGTGAACTAACACAGCCAAGAAGGTACAGATACTGGTTTTTGTATTTTCTGGATTCTGCATCGAAATAAAACAAAATAGGAAAGTTGAAATGATTTATACATGATTTATTCAATTCAATTTAGCTTAAATATATTACATAAGAACATAAGAAATAGGAGCCGGAGTACACCATATGGCCCCTCGAGCCTGTCCCGCCATTCAATAAGATCATGGCTGATCTGATCATGGACTCAGTTCCACTTCCCCATAACCCCTTATCGTTTAAGAAACTGTATATTTCTGTCTTAAATTTATTCAATGTCCCAGCTTCCACAGCTCTCTGAGGCAGCGAATTCCACAGATTTACAACCTTCTGTGAGAAGAAATTTCTCCTCATCTCAGTTTTAAATGGGCGGCCCCTTATTCTAAGATCATGCCCTCTAGTTCTAGTCTCCCCCATCAGTGGAAACATCCTCTCTGCATCCACCTTGTCAAGCCCCCTCATAATCTTACACGTTTTGATAAGATCACCTCTCATTCTTCTGAATTCCAATGAGTAGAGGCCCAACCTACTCAATCTTTCCTCATAAGTCAACCCCCTCCCTTCCCCGGAATCAACCTATTGAACCTTCTCTGAATTGCCTCCAAAGCAAGTATATCCTTTCATAAATATGGAAACCAAAACTGCACGCAGTATTCCAGGTGTGGCTTCACCTCTGCCTCTCTTAATGGCCTTGATTCCTTCTAGGACCATTATTCTGCTAGCAACGGGCACTCTCTAATATATCGTCCAAAATATCATTCTTTTTTTTTGATTCTGGACATTGAGTGGCATAGTTTTTTGACTATGGAGGTGTCATGTTTGTAACCCTCACATAACTTTAACCTTTATGTAACAACACTGTGCACTGTATACACCTGAGAAATGCACACCTTGACCACAGGGGGTGAACTTGTGGGAGACACTCCTCACCTGGTCATCCAGGTATATAAAGGGAGCTCCCACGCAGGGTCATCACTTCTTGGTCCTGTGAATAAAGATACAGGTTACAGAGTGACCTTGTCTCCAGTATGTGCCTCGTGTTGATTTGCTGTAAGGTGTAAAGACACAACATTTGGCGACAAAAAACGGGAATCAACGATCAAGAGAATGGCCACCGGTAGCACGGAGGAACGGTACTGTGTTGGTGAGGACTGGGACGATTTCGTTGAGAGGCTCCAGCAGAGCTTTGTCACGAAGGACTGGTTGGGAGCGGCAGCGGCTGACAAGCGGAGGATGCATCTACTGACCAGCTGTGGACCTAAGACGTACGCGCTGGTGAAAGACCTGCTCGCACCCAACAAGCCGACGGACAAGACCTTCGAGGAGCTCAGCAAACTGATCAGTGAGCACCTCAAACCGGCGAGTAGTATACACATGGCCCGACGCCGATTCTATATGTACTGACGTCGGGAAGGACAGAGCATACCGGACTGCGGACCTTCGGCGCTTGGCCAGCTTCTGTAAGTTCACAGACACCTGCAGGGGGGAGATGTTACGGGATTTCTTCATTGAGGGCATTGGTCATACCGGGATTTTTAAGAAGCTAATTGAGATCAAGGACTTGACCTTGGAAGCAGCGGTGTTGATGGCTCAAATCTTCATGGCGGGGGAGGAGGAAACCAAGCTCATATACGCGCCCGCAACTCTGCTCTCAACGTGGCGATGGAGCAGGGAGTTAACATGGTAAACGCGACTCAGAACCCCGCAGGCAGGCAAGGGCAATTCGACACCAACCAGGCAGTAACAGACTCTAGGGTGGGTCCTCAACAGAGACAATGGCAGGTTGAACGGACATTTACAGATCACAAGGGACAATACGTCCCGGGATGGGACCATTGACACCCACAAACAGAGTGCTCAAGAGTAATCAAAGAGACAATCAGAGAGGAATGCCTGGTAACAGCTCTTTTGTTCACAACAATCTCAGCTCATGCTGGAGGTGCGGGGGCAAACATGCTGCGAAGACCAGCCAGTTTCAACAATTCGTCTGTAGAAATTGTAACTTGAGTGGACATTTAGCCAGAATGTGCAGGAAGCCTGCAGCGAGACTGGTTTACGAAGTGGATGAACCAGAAGAGGGGTCTGCAAGGCAGGGGTATGCCTGGGACACAGCAATGGATGCTGAAGTTCAGCGGGTTCATGTGGCAAACATCCACAGCTCATATACAAAAACGCCACCTATGATGATGAAAGTCCTATTAAACGGCATCCCGGTACGCATGGAGCTGGACACAGGGGCCAGCCAGTCTCTTATGAGTGTCCAACAATTTGAGAAACTATGGCCACTCAGAGCTTGCAGACCCAAACTAGAACGCATTGACATGCAATTACGGACGTACACCAAAGAGATCATCCCAGTGCTAGGCAGTGCAATGTTGGTGGTCACACACAATGGATCGGAGAACCGGCTGCCACTCTGGATTGTCCCGGGGAATGGTCCCGCGTTTTTGGGGAGGAGCTGGTTAGCCGAGATGAACTGGAAATGGGGGGATGTGCACGCCATTTCATCTGTAGAGCAAAGTTCATGCTCACAGGTCCTACAAAAGTTCGAGTCATTATTTCAACCTGGCGTCGGGACTTTCAAAGGCACCAGAGCTGTGCCGTATGTGATGCGGGAGAAAATTGAGAGTGAGTTGGACAGGTTGCTAAGAGCGGGCATAATTTCGCCCGTTGAATTCAGTGACTGGGCAAGCCCCATCGTCCCTGTCTAAAAACGGATGGCTCGGTCAGGATCTGCGGCGACTAAAAGGCCACCATCAACCGAGTGTCCCTTCAGGACCAATTCCCGCTTCCGAGAGCGGAGGATCTTTTTGCCACATTGGCAGGCGGCAAGCTGTTCACCAAGTTGGACCTCACTTCAGCCTACCTGACCCAGGAACTGGCCGAAGAATCCAAGCTACTGACCACCATCACCACGCACAAGGGGCTGTTTGTCTACAACAGGTGTCCTTTGGCATTGGATCAGCAACCGCTATCTTTCAGAGGAACATGGAAAGCTTGCTCAAATCCATCCCTGGAACAATCGTATTTCAGGACGACATCCTTATCACGGGTTGAGACACCGAGGTACACCTCCACAACCTGGAGGAGGTGCTACGCCGACTGGACCGGGTAGGCCTGCGACTAAAGAAGTCCAAGTGTGTGTTTTTGGCCCCAGAGGTCGGGTTTTTGGGCAGGAGGGTTGCCGCAGACGGGATCTGGCCTACCGAATCCAAAACTGAGGCGATCCGTCGCGTACCCAGGCCCGGCAACACATCGGAGTTGCATTCATTTCTGCGACTATTGAACTATTTCGACAACTTTCTGCCGAACTTAAGTACATTGTTGGAGCTGCTACACGTACTCCTGCGTAAGGGTTGCGATTGGGTTTGGGGGGACTGTCAAGAACGGGCTTTCAATCGGGCGCAGAACCTGCTTTGTTCTAATAAGTTATTGACCCTGTACGACCCCTGTAAGAAATTGGTTTTGACATGCGATGTATCATCCTATGGGGTTGGGTGCATGTTGCAGCAGAGTAATGATGAGGGCCAACTCCAACCTGTGGCTTATGCCTCCGGGTCGCTCTCCCAAGCAGAACGGGGGTATGGGATGGTTGAAAAGGAGGCACTTGCATGTGTCTACGGGATGAAAAAGTTGCACCAGTACCTTTTTGGCAGAAGGTTCGAGTTAGAAACGGACCACAAGCTGTTAACATCCCTGTTGTCCGACAGCAAAGGGGTCAATGCAAATGCGTCAGCTCGCATACAGCGATGGGCTCTCACGCTGGCTGCGTATGACTACACCATACGGCACCGGCCAGGCACCGAAAATTGCGCTGACGTGCTCAGCAGGCTTCCACTGGCCACCACTGAGGGGGCAGTGGAGCAAAGCGCGGAGATGGTCATGGCTGTCGATGCCTTTGACAGCGCAGGCTCCCCCATCACAGCCCACCAGATCAAAACCTGGACAAACAGAGATCCCCTCCTATCTCGGATTAAGAAATCTGTCCTGACTGGGGATTGGGCGCCCGCATACGGAGCATGCCCTGAAGAGGTCAGACCGTTCCACAGACGGATGGATGAACTCTCTATCCAAGCTGACTGCCTACTATGGGGCAGCCGAGTAGTCATGCCCCAGAAGGGAAGGGAAGCATTCATCAGGGAACTCCACAGCGAGTACCCAGGCATTGTGTTAATGAAGGCCATTACCCGGTCACATATATGGTGGCCGGGAATTGATGCAGACCTGGAACACTGTGTTCGCAGGTGCACGACGTGTGCCCAGCTGGGCAATGCCCCCAGGGAGGCCCCACTCAGCCCGTGGCCCTGGCCCACCAAGCCATGGTCACGTATTCACATAGACTACGCGGGCCTGTTCATGGGAAAAATGTTCCTCATTGTTGTTGATGCATACTCGAAATGGATCGAGTGCATCATATTGAATTCATGCACGACATCCACCACAGTGGAGAGTCTGCGTGCGGTCTTTGCGACCCACGGCTTGCCGGACATCCTAGTTAGCGACAACGGCCCGTGTTTCACTAGCAATGAATTCCGGAAGTTCATGTCGGGTAATGGTATCAAACATGTCAGGACAACGCCATCCAAGCTGGCTTCCAATGGCCAGGCGGAACGTGCGGTCCAAATCATAAAGCAAGGCATGCTCCGGATTCAAGGACCCTCCCTTCAATACCGTCTATCGCGCCTCCTGCTGGCCTATAGGTCCCGACCGCACTCGCTCATGGGAGTCCCGCCAACGGAACTATTGATAAAACGTACACTTAAAACTGGGCTGTCCCTCATTCATCCAGTCTTGTCAGACATTGTTGAGGGCAAGCGCCAGTCCCAAAATGAGTGCCACGACCGTAACTCAAAGGGGAGATGGATAGCAATCGATGACCCTGTATTTGTTCTTAATCACGCTTTGGGGCCCAAGTGGCTTGAGGGTACTGTAATTGGTAAAGAGGGGAATAGGGCCATAGTGGTCAGACTCAACAATGGACAGATATGCCGCAAGCATCTGAACCAATTAAAAAAAAGGTTCAGCATGGACACTGAGGAACCTGAGGAAGATCATGAGATATTGCCCACACCACCGCCAGTGAACGAGCAATAAGAACTTTCAGCAGCATGCACAGTCCCTGCGGCCAGCCCGGACGAGCCGGAATCACCACAGAGGACAGAGACGCATGCCAAGGCTCAACAACCAGAGCCCCAACTGCGGCGCTCCACGAGAGATCGTCGACCACCTGAAAGACTCAATCTTTGACCCAAAGACGTCGGGGGGAAGTGATGCCATGTTTGTAACCCTCACATAACTGTAACCTTTATGTAACAACACTGTACACTCTATACACCTGAGAAATGCACACCTTGACCACAGGGGATGAACTTGTGGGAGACACTCCTCACCTGGTCATCCAGGTATATAAAGGGAGGTCCCACGCAGGGTCATCACTTCTTGGTCCTGTGAATAAAGATACCGGTCACAGAGTGACCTTGTCCCCAATATGTGCCCCGTGTTGATTTGCTGTAAGGTGTAAGGACACAACAGGAGGGATCATAGCCACGTATAATCTCAACTTGAAACTATCCACTACCAGGAGTGCCACTGAATAGCAGTTTGAACTGACAACTAAAACCAATGTTTCCCCTCTTGTAAGCCAAGGCACTGAGGTCAATTGCAGCCTCATTATCACCTCTGTTGTGATCAGCGAACTCAGAACAGACTGGGGATCAGACCTGGGACCTTCCTAGAATACATAGCTCAGCTACTCATTCCCTTAACCAACTGAGGAACATATTAAATTGGCTCCATGTATTTAGCAGACCAGTGCAAGTTGGGCTCACCGTATTCCTTACATAAAATATAAAAGTGCTATGAAGAATAAGCAGCAACCAAGCCTTCATTTCAAATCCCACTGAGGCAAATTTACACCTTTAGCAGTCATAATATGCTGCTTTTAACAGCTGTTAATTTATACAGGAAGGATTGTTAATTCAGTTGCTCTGCTGAAATAGTCACGTAAATTAGGAATATTGTACTGAGTTTCAATTAACTACAAAAGGATTTTTACTTTGAGCCATAATTATAACTCTGGAGATTCCTTTTAAAGCTCCACTTACAAGACAATTCCTGACATAATGAGTCTACACTAATTGGAACAAAAATAATGAAACTGTCCTTCTTTTTATGCCATCATCAATTTACTGTTACTCATCTTATTGTGCTTTTTGCTTTTAGGGCACATGATATTGCAGCAATTAATTCTGTTATAATGCAACAGCCACAGTAATGATCAACAGTAATGAAGATGAGTGCATATCTTAGGCCAATTTCTGGGAAGAAGTTTAGGTTTGAGGATTAAAAGGTACAGCACAGATAATGAAGATGACAATTACTTGTCAACAGTGCTATACAAACTGGGATTAACAAAAGGCACTTTTACTTTGAAAAAATGCAGGCCAGCTTCTCTCACTGTCTTTGGCCCTAGCCATCAATTCCATCACTCGCCCTGGCAACTATCCCAGACTAAAACAGACTGTTCATAAACTCCATGGTCGCGTCAACCCTGAGCTGAGCTTCCGAACTCGTATCGTCTCAAACACCAAAAAACTATTATTTCCATTTTGGTAACATCTTTCTCGTCTGCCCCTACCTCAGCCCATCTGCCAGTGAAATCTTCATCTGTGCCTTCGTCGCCGCCAGACTCAGCTATTTGAATTATCTCCTGGGCAGCTACTCATCCTCTAAAATTCAGCTCATCCTAAACTCTGAATCCTATATCCTTTCCCATACCAAGTCCTACTAGTCCATCACCCCTGTCCTTGCTAACCTACACTGATCCCCTGTTCCCAATACCTCAAATTTAAATGCTCAACCTTCAACCAGAGAGTTTAAATCCCTCTGTGGCCTCGCCCCATTCTATCACTGCATTGCTGCCAGAGGGATTTGCACCAAGTTTGAAGCCCCAGGTCTGGCATGTTCCAGTCATCCTCGAGAAGCAATGGGCAGTCAGGAAATTGTTCTGCAAGGCCATCCAGGGGCATACAACAGTAAGATCCTCCAGTGCTCAGCACCATATAGCTTTCACATTATCGAGGGTGTTAGAAATTAGGAGTACCTAAAATGTCTATGGTTATGCGAATGAAACTGTGACTCGAATAATACTGTGTTTAAATGATTATGTTTTTGTTCGAGACAAGTAAGGGGTTAATGTATACTGAAACCGCTCAAGTTTTGCTTTCCTGGAAACTTGTATTGGAGCTTGAGACGGTGTCTTCAAACTAGTATTAGATTAGATGGATAGACTATTATCTGAATGGTGACAGATTAGGAAAAGGGAAGGTGCAACGAGACCTGGGTGTCATGGTACATCAGTCATTGAAGGTTAGCATGCAGGTACAGCAGGCGGTTAAGAAAGCAAATGGCATGTTGGCCTTCATAGCAAGGGGATTTGAATACAGGGGCAGGGAAGTGTTGCTACAGTTGTACAGGGCCTTGGTGAGGCCACACCTGGAGTATTGTGTACAGTTTTGGTCTCCTAACTTGAGGAAGGACATTCTTGCTATTGAGGGAGTGCAGCGAAGATTCACCAGACTGATTCCCGGGATGGCGGGACTGACATATCAAGAAAGACTGGATCAACTGGGCTTGTATTCACTGGAGTTCAGAAGAATGAGAGGGGACCTCATAGAAACGTTTAAAATTCTGACGGGTTTAGACAGGTTAGATGCAGGAAGAATGTTCCCAATGTTGGGGAAGTCCAGAACCAGGGGTCACAGTCTGAGGATAAGGGGTAAGCCATTTAGGACCGAGATGAGGAGAAACTTCTTCACCCAGAAAGTGGTGAACCTGTGGAATTCTCTACCACAGAAAGTAGTTGAGGCCAATTCACTAAATATATTCAAAAGGGAGTTAGATGAAGTCCTTACTACTCGGGGGATCAAGGGTTATGGCGAGAAAGCAGGAAGGGGGTACTGAAGTTTCATGTTCAGCCATGAACTCATTGAATGGCGCTGCAGGCTAGAAGGGCTGAATGGCCTGCTCCTGCACCTATTTTCTATGTTTCTATGCTTAATATCCCACACAGGGGCAGCCACATATGGTCTTGCCTCCCAGGCTAGCTGTCTGCTTTTTGTAAGTTAGGATTTTTACTTTGTTTAATGTATCTTTAATTTGGCCAACTAAGGCTCAACCTATGTTTCTTCCATTATTACTAATAACCATATTATAATGTTACGGTAGGAATTGGAGTTTGTTTAACAGAACTGCTTGTGAAGATATGTAGAAGTTAACTAGTATAAGGACATAGAATAGAAGGAATTTATGGGACTTAATGTATCATCTCAGGATGGAATAGTCTGTTAGATTAAAGGGAGATAGTTTGGATAGCAACTGGTTGAGTAGACAGCTCTAGCTTGGGCTATGATTAAATGTCACTGCACCAGGGAAGACAAGGACAGATGAGAAAAGAGGAATTCAGATGGATTGGCCTTCAAAATGTATAAACAAGACACATGAGGAAAAACATAAGACCTCTTAAGGGAGGATTTTCATCTGTAGGTTTAGACAAAGAACTCGACATGCCATTGGGCAGCTTGTTTTAACGGGAACGTCAATAGGTTAAATAGTCCTGTCCATATTCTACCCCAGCTCCACCCCTAAAAAGAGATTAAAAGACCTGAAAACCTCTTAGCATAGACTGTGGAGTAAGAACTCGTGAGGGTGGATGCATTGCTGACTTCGGTCTAACACTCTTAGGCAGTTCAGGAAGGGAGAGAGAACAAAGAGTTGTTCGTGCATGCTAGCCATCTGTCCGATCGGGTCTGGTAATAGTTACTTGTCACGGCCGTAGGTGTTTGCTGTATAACTAGTGTGTTATATTCCATCCTAAAACTCTGATTAAACGCAATATACCCACCGTATTGGTTTGTACTCAATCCTGATTATTTGAAAGACCAGTGATAAGTTAATTTCAACAAGAGTGATTGGGAAGGAGACAATTTACTTTCAAAATTTGTATTTCTCGTTATATGCTCAAGCGAGCGATATCGGTGTTTAAGAATGGAACACCATCATCATCATCATAGGCCGTCCCACAGATCTGATCGAGTGTGGTCAGTGCTTCGATGCTGGGGATATTGGGCTGAGCGAGGACACTGACGTTGGTGCGCCTATCCTGCCAATGGATGTGCAGGATCTTGTGGAGGCAGTGTTGGTGGTACTTCTCTAGTGCTTTGAGGTGCCTGCTGTACATAGTCAATGTCTCTGAGCCATATAGGAGGGTGGGTATCACCACTGCTCTGTATACCATGAGCTTGGTGCCTGGTTTGAGGTCTTGGTCTTCAAACTCCCTCACGCGATAGAAGGCTGCACTGGCACACTGAAGGCGGTGTTGGACCTCGTTGCCGATGTCTGCCCTTGTTGACAGTAGGCTCCCGAGGTATGGAAAATGGTCCACGTTGTCCAAGGCCTAGTCGTGGGGGGCAATGCTGTATGGCGGGGGCAGGCTGGTAGAGGACCTTTGTTTTACGAATGTTTAGTGTAAGGCCCATGCTCTTGTACGTTGGCTTGGAGTTCGGCCTCCGAGTGTGCGCAGACGCAGGCATCGTCTGCATACTGTAGTTCAATGACAGAGGATGGGACGACCTTGGATCTGGCCTGGAAGTGGCGGAGGTTGAACAGATTCCCATTTGTCCTGTAATTTAGCTCCACTCCAGGACCTTGCTGAGGGCGAGATGGTGCATTGCAGCAAGGAAGATCGAGTGCGATGACGCAGCCCTGCTTGACCCCGGTCCGAACGTGGAATGGGTCTGTGGTGGATCTGTTGGTCAGGATCATGGCTTGCATGTCATCGTGGAGCAGGCGGACAATGGTGACAAACTTTTCAGGGCAGCCGAATCTGAGGAAGACGCTCCATAATCCCTCACTGTTGATAGTGTCGAAGGCTATTGTGAGGTCGAAGGCCATGTACAGGGGTTGGTGCTGTTCCCTGCATTTCTCTTGGACCGCATGGTGAAGATCATGTCCATTGTGCCCCTTAGTGGGCGGAATCCACATTGCGACTCTGGGAGGAGTTCTTCAGGCACAGGAAGGCGGCGATTCAGGAGGATTCTTGCGCTGACTTTCCCTGTGGTTGACAGCAGGGAGATTACTCTGTAGTTACCGCAGTCGGACTTGTCACCTTTCTTGAAGATGCTCACGATTACAGCGTCTCTGAGATCTCCTGGCGTGATCTCCTCCTTCCAAATAAGAGAGATGAGGTCATGGATCCGCGCCTGTAGTGCTGCTCGGCCATGTTTTTGTGCTTCGACGGGGATTCCATCTGCTCCTGATGACTTGTTGTTCTTCAGTTGTCGGATGGCCTTTTCAACCTCGTGCCTGGCTGGGGTTGTGCTGAGATGGTGGCGGGTGGCATGCTGTGGGATGGAATCGAGGACACTCACGTTGAAAACGGTCTCTGTTGAGGAGATCCTCGAAGTGCTCCTTCCAGCGGGCACTGACTGCTTCTCTTTTCTTGATGAGCACCTCTCCGTTCTTGGCCAGTAGTGGGGTCGGGCCTTGGGTGCTTTGGCCGTAGGTCGTCTAATTGCACTGAAGAATCCTCACACATCATGGTTGTTGGCTAGCTGCTGGATTTCTTGAACTTTCTCCACCCACCATCTGTTCCTTAGGTTGCAGGTTTTTTTTGGTGGACCTCAGCCTTCAGCCGTCTGTAGAGCTGCTTTCTTGCTCTCGAGTTGTGTTGCTGCTTCCAGTACAAGAATGCCTTGCGCTTGTGGCATATTAGCTCCTGGCCGTTCTCGACGAACCAGTCTCGGTGTTTCCTGGTCGAGGGACCGAGCGTCTCTTCGCAGGTGCTGATTATGGAAGCCTTGAGGGTTGACCAGACACTGTGGAGACTCTGTGTCTCTGGAAGTTGTCAGGTTGGTAGTGAGGCGCTGGCTGAATAGGGCTTTCTTAACAGGATCTTTGAGTGCACCGACGTTGATTTTCCTGCGGCATTGTTTCTGTTGCCGTTGTGGGGGAATGTTGATGGTGATGACAGAGCGAATTAGGCGGTGGTCCATCCAGCAGTTGTCCGCTCCTGTCATGGCGCATGTGATGCGTGTGTCTTTGCGGTCCCTCGCTTGGACGATGACGTCGTCTAGCAGATGCCAATGCTTGGAGCGAGGGTGTTGCCATGAAGCTTTACATTTGTCCTTCTGATGGAACAGGGTATTGGTTACGACAAGGCCGTGTTCTAAGCATTTTGTCAGGGGAAGGAGTTGGCTTTCCCTATCCCCTCTCTGCCGATCACACCTCCCCAGAGGTCAGTGTCCTTTCCGACTCTGGCGTTGAAGTCATAAGCAGATAAATGCAGTTCTGCTGAACTGTAGAGTTAATAAAAGTATTAAAATTGATATTTGACGAGAACTTGCATTTATATAATGCTTTTACCACTTCAGGACAGCCCAGGGTATAACAGCTAATGAATTACTTTTTAGGTGTAGTGCTGTAGTAATGTGGAAATATGGCAACCAATTTGCAGACAGCAAGGTCCCACAAACAGTAATGAGCTAAAATAACCAGACAAGCTGTTTTTAGTACTGTTGGTTGAGAGATAAATGTTGGCCATAAGTCACATTAGCATTTACCAAACAAGGTGCCTTCCTTGAAGCGTTTCTTTTGTTTCTCAATTACTATGGTTTTAATTCTAAACATGCTGAATAAAATGGAAAAATTCTGAACTTTGTCATGCTTACAATGATAAATCGCACTGTAGTACCACAAGGACCATCTTTTGTGACATAGTTATCTGCAAAATGAAGTGCTGTAGTGTCTGATGAAAAATCTGTTTGCGAAAGTACAGCTAGACTACATTAAAATATAAAACTTGTCTTTTCAGTTGTTGCCTGGCTCTCAGTGGAATCCATGCTCACCCTGGCCAATGACAGGGGGCTGGATTTCTTAACCTTATTAATGCAAAGCCCAGAAATCTTCCCTCTACAGTGCATGTACCATTTCTCACTGATGGTGAAGCGAGCGGCAGTGGAAGGAGCAGAGGGATGTAGAGCTGGAGAAATAAAATGCAACGAGACCATGGAGAAATGTGAAGATGAGAATAAGGATGTTGAAGCTGATATGCTAGGGGACAGGAAGCCAGTGAAGAAGATCAAGGACATGTGTGATTGGGATGCAGGAAGGATATATTCTGCATAAATTTCTATAAGGTGGAGCTGGGGAGGTCAGGAAGGAGTGAGCTGAGGTGATGAAGATATGTCAGAGGAAAAGGTAAATGTACCTGCAGCATAAAATGTTCCCTTTACCGTTACCCCTTCTGTCATGTCGAAGAAATTCTACTTTGATGGTTATTTCTGCTTCTGGGAAACCAACTATTTTGCATCTCAAAACTGCCACTTATATAACATCAGTAAATAGCTCCAGAGGGTCCCAGCTGATATTCTTTTCAGCCTTGGATGTCATTTGGAGCTATCCAAAAACTGGGAAGTTCAATGCCGGTGGCAGAGATAGTCCCTTGCAACAGCCAAGAATGAATTTGAATAAAACACGACCAAACACTGTGCTGATCAGCACCAGTGTGCACAAAACCACTTTCTGTTACAGAGCCCTTCCCTACCTCTGCATCTTTCCCTTCAGGCTGTGTGGCCACGCAGCTGTCTACCGGTCTCGCACAGCCCAGGACCGGCTTTTCAAATTAAACATTTTGCGTGTGCGTGCAACTTTGAATGGGCCACGCAGCCTATTACAGGGACCACGCACCCAAACCAAAATACAGCCCTCCGAGATCTCTGCGCACTTCCAATTGTGGCCTCCTGAGCATCCCCGATTTTAATCACTCCATCATTGACAGCCGTGTCTTCAGCTGCCTAGACCCCAAGCTCTGGAATTTTCTCCATAAGCCTCTCCCGGCTCTCTACGTTCTTCACCTCCTTGAAGTCTCTTCTTCAAACTTACCATTCTGACCAAGCCTTTGGTCACCTGTCCTAATATCTCATTATGTGGCTCTGTGACAATTAAAAAAAAAAATAATGCTCCTGTGAAGCGCCATGGAACATTTTACTAGTTAAGGCGCTATATAAATGCAAGTTATTATTGCTGCTGATGTGTCTGTAACTGACCTACTGATCAACTTTTAGACCTGCAACAGTGGGTCTCTGGGAGGCAGCAGAAATTACATTTCTGCAGCAGTTATTAAGACTTAAAAAATAAGTATTTGGGAAAGCATAGAATGGTAGTACAGGTGCAGCGTCCAAAATCTGGAGTTCCGGAATCCGGAATGTTCCGGAATCCAGATCTGTCGAATCTGCCGAACTCGAGATCCCGCCGCTGCCTGACCTCGGGCCTCACCGCCCTTACCTCAGGGCCTCCTCGCCGGCCCGCCTGAACACCTCCTCCACGACGGGGCCTGCCTGAACAGCTCCACCACAGCGGGGCCCCGCCTGACCAGCTCCTCTTCGGCGGAAGCCCTGCCCAAACAGCTTCTCCTCGGCAGGGCCCCGCCCAAACAACTCCTTGGCGGCTGGGGCCCGCCCAATAACCTCATCGACGGGGCCAGCGGCCCAAACAGCGAGCATCCCCCCCCCCCCCCCCGCCCCCCTATCTGATGTTCCGAAATCCGGAAATATCCGAACCTGGGCTCAGATGTTTCCGGATTCGTGACATCAGAAAGACGTTCCAAAGTCCGAAAAAAACGCGGAATCCGGAACGGCCTCGGTCCCAAGGGTTCCGGATTCTGAACCGCTCCACCTGTACTATTTCCAACACGTACTTTATTTTAAAGACATGTAACAAAGAGCTTAGCAGAGATTCTATATATTTCACAAGTACAACAGGCCCATTATTGGAATGTCATTAGTAAACTGAAACCGTACACGGAAGTAAATTACTAATAAGAAATGTAAATTCCTGCAATACTGGCATTTTGAGAGGTATTGATCGTCTTACTAATGACCCTCTGCCCCTCAGTCTCCCCCACCCCCCCGGCCCCGCCAGTATATCTAAATAGATTTAAAGAATGGTGTAGAAAAATAGGAGGAATAGTAAGATGTAATTAATAGTGTTTTACTTACGTAACTGAAGCATCTCCAGAAAGAATCAATAAATTCGGGACACTTCTGTAGAATCAAGATGATGAACCATTCGATGAAGTATTTTACAGATGCCTGATTGTCACTCAAACCAGCTTGATAAACAGTTTCAATTATGGTGCTCAGAAAAATCTGTGGAACAGATTGATGCAGTTTTAGTGCAAGTATATGGGCACTACGTCAATTAGATGATGGCAACTAATGTGCTGCAGGCAGCTGCAACCTGAAGGTAAAGCTGCTTAGGGATCACTAAAGGAAGACCTGGTAGAAATGGGTTTAATGGCCATTGACCCAAGTGAATCTCAACAAATTTATTTTGGGCTGGAAATTGGCCAGCCCTGCGCCCGTTTTCTCGGGAATATTTTGCCATTTTTGGCAGAAAAAGGTGATCGGGTAAATTGGCCAAGGTCTTGCGCCAGCGGGTTTGAATTCGGCACACCGGTATTCTGGGTGAAAAAAAAACCAGCCGAGAAAAGCCTGCGTTGCAGCCCCAGAAACAGCAGTAAAAAGTATAAAGATCTGCAAAAAAGATAAGTTAAAGTTTTTGGGCTAGATTTTCCAAAAAAATCCACCAGCGCCAGACTGTCGCCCAAAAATTACCACCGGCAAAAAATTCCACAAAAAAAAAGGAAAAAATTCCACCCGGCGAAAAAAAAATGGACCTTACACCCCGATTCTCGGCGGAAAATGGAATCTTGGGCCGATTGGGCAGTTCTTAAACAAAATGGGCGGTAATTACTAAAATTTAGACCGAGGCTGCGGGTTGGGCCTAGGAGGAGTAAAACACAAAAAATATTTTTTTCCAAAAAACATAAAATAAAATAAAAATCAGAAAACATTCTCAGGACCCTTTTCACTTTAATCAGCGTAAAAAAAATTAAAATAATAATTAAAAACCCATTAACTTGCCTTTTTCTGCAGCGCTGCTTACCTATCGCCCAGCTCCCGCTGCTTCTCGTGGGTGTTTTTTTTCCTACTTACCTACGGGTCACCGCTGTGTCAAAAATCGGGCGATGGCAGACTATGGACGGTTCACGACAGCAGTCCGCTCCCCAGCGAAATTTCAAAACCACTGGTGGAACTCTGGAAATTTTCATCGACTCGGTTTTCACCCAAAACGACCAATATCACCGAGAAACTGGACGGAGATGCAGTGCAAATTTAGGCCCTTTATTTTTTTAAATTCTTTTTCAACGATTCGCTAGATAAGTGTCTTGTGAACGTTTTGTGATTTTTTATTTTTTGCTATTTTTTTTTTTTTCCCCCCCCCCCCCCTCCCAGGGCCTGTCTTTTAGAGGCAAACAGCCTCGGACTAGAACATAAGAACATAAGAATTAGGAACAGGAGTAGGCCATCTAGCCCCTCGAGCCTGCTCCACCATTCAACAAGATCATGGCTGATCTGGCCGTGGACTCAGCTCCACTTACCCGCCCGCTCCCCGTAACCCTCAATTCCCTTATTGGTTAAAATTCCCTTATTGGCTAAAGTTGGCAAGGACTGCAGTCTGCCGCTAATCCTTGTGCAACACCGATTTTTAGCGCTGGGTGCATTTTTTTTTGCCAATCTTGGGCATTTAAAAAATGGCGGCGTGATTAGCGGTCTTTTTGGCAAAAAATGCCGAAAAAATACCGCTATCACCAAAAGACCAATTTGTGTTGAATTTTTGAATTCAGCACAAGCAATCCTCTGATAAAATATTCACTATGCATCACAATTGTGTTTGTATTTCAATATGTAAACACCATACAGTGACTCAGTGCTATCTCCTCCAACAATCAGAACTACCAGAGAAACATTCGACAATCAACAGTCCGAAAAGTGTTTTTGCCCCCAAATGGGGAATGTGCTATTGGGAGAAATAAAAAGCCTGGTTTTCAGCTACTAAAATTTTAAAGATTATAACAACTACTTCATGGCTAATTACTTTTGGTGTCCTTGTGAATGTAAGATAGTCACTAGCTTATAATGGCCCCAAGTTTCCACCTGATTTGCTCCTGATTTTTAGGAGCAACTGGTGGAGAAGGGAGTATCTTAGAAATCGAAATTCTCCACATTTAAGTTTTCTGCAGTTCTAGTCAGTTAGAACAGTTTCACTTTTGAACAGAATTTTTTCTTCAAAAGGGGGCGTGTCCGGCCACTGACGCCTGATTTGAAAGTTTCCACAGTGAAAACATACTCCAAACTAACTTAGAATGGAGCAAGTGAAGATTTTTGTAGGCCTGAAAAAACCTTGTCTACACATTAAAAAATCAGGCGCAGGTTACAAATTAGGTGTCTGGAATGAGGTGAGGGGGGGGGGGGGTGGAAGGGAAGTCATTAAATTCTACAATAAATCCTTAGTTATACTTATACAAATATTATACAAATAATTCCAACCTGAATAAAAATTTATAAGCAAAAAAAAGATTAAATAAACCATGTTCCTACCTGTGTGAAAGTGCTTCAGGCAGAGAGAAGGCTGCAGGAAGCCTCACAAGTTGAGGCAGCCGTTCCCGACAGCGGGGGGGGGGGAGGCAGTGAGGGCCCGATCGACCGCAACGGGGGGCAGGCAGGGAGGAGGCAGCCGTTCCGGACGGCGGGGGTGGGGGGGAGGAGGCAGTGAGGGCCCAACCGACCGCAGCGGGGGGGAAGCAGGGAGGAGGCTGCAGGAAACGGCTGCCTCAACTTCTGAGGCTTCCTGCAGCCTTCTCACTGCTGCAAGAAGCCTCAGTGCTGATCATGGAAGGGCAATGTGGTTTTATTAAAAAATGTTAAAAATTGAACAGCTACAAAGAACTACAAAAATGGCCGAGTGCCAATGTTTCCTTCACACTGCACGTGCACGAACGCTCCAATGCGCACGCGCAGGGTTGCCGGCATGAAAAAAACTCATTTAAATGGTACCCGCCCCCTCCTACTTACAAAATCGGCGCGAGTGGTAGGCTCCGCGCCAAGCTGACATCGAGCTGCAAAGCGCTCGAGAATAGCGCGTTTTTCTTCAGGCGCCCAGCTCGGAGGGGCACCTGTTTTGCCACGTGTGGAAACTTGGGGCCAATATTTCTACCTGGTCGTCCATTTGAGCAAGAAGTACAAGTAGTGTCTGCCAAATTCTGTTCTTTAGTCGATGCAGCATGGAGTTCACATAATACCGGCCTTTGGTGTTCCTCAGCTCTTCATCCTGTGAATAGGTGAAATAATGATATGCGGCAGATGTGGAAGAGGTATAAGATTAGGCATTCTGGCGTTAAATCCAAAAAAGATAAGCAATACTATTTTGTTCAGCTACGTGAACACTGGGTAAACAACCCTTCCAAAAATAAAATACCACATCCAGCAGGCTTCATTGTAAATAGATTGCAATTTGAATCACTCCTTTTGATCAAATCTCACTCCTAAATTGCAAGTTCTGAAAACACACAGCATAAAACATACAAGAACAGGAAGGATTACAGAATTATCTGCAAAGCCACCGACAGCCTCCATTATGAAATTGTACATCTGCAAATACTGAAACCTTTAAACACTTACAATACATCCAAAAAAACATTATCATCCATTCAATTGTTTATGTGAGGAATAACATAGGTGAACAAATGTTGGTAACATATAATCTAGTAGCTGATCTCTTGTGGTATCACTCAGATAGAAATGCATGCCAGTTTCCCTTCTCCATGTTGGGTTTCTATTCTCATACATACATTAGAAGTTACAACAAGGAAACTGGCCATTCAGCCCAACCGAGACTTACCTTCCACATGAGCAAATAGTCCGAATTACCTGCTAATATTAATTCGTCCCCATTCCCTTCATCCACCTATCCAATCTAACCTTGAATGCTGATGTTGCTTTTGTCTCAACTACTACCCCTGGAAGTGCATTCCACAGCTTCACAACTCTGTGTAAAGAAGTTTCTCTTGTGCTCTGTTCTAAATCTCTTAAATTTAAACATGTATTTAAACATGGTCACTCATTCTAGGCTCCTCAACCACTGGACCCAGTCTGCTTCTCTCAACCCTGTCCCATCCTTTCAAAATTTTAAACACTCTTATCATATTGCCCGTAACCTGCATTGGTCTAACAAAAAAGCTCAAATTTTTCTTCACATTTATACTTCGTCATTGTGC
Source organism: Pristiophorus japonicus (assembly GCF_044704955.1). Taxonomy (NCBI): domain Eukaryota; kingdom Metazoa; phylum Chordata; class Chondrichthyes; family Pristiophoridae; genus Pristiophorus; species Pristiophorus japonicus. The sequence continues at coordinate 24,486,155 of NC_091985.1, forward strand.
ATTCTCTAAGGCCTTAAAATCCTTCCCTGTTATAGCACATATTATTCAAACTGTACTATTGCAGTTTTATATGAAAACATTTTGCAAATGCCCCTTAGTTGCATATGCAAAGGCCCTAACTCTTCTTTCAGGTGCGAGCCCTCGACATCTCTTCCTCTGGCTTTAACAAAATGGCAGGTGGCGCACTTCCGTCACAAAATGTGCTTGCGGCGCCGCCCGCCTTATTGGATGCTTTGGCACCCGTTTTAAACCTGTAAAACTGGTTCTGTGTCAACCCATTTCTAGGCCTGTGTCTTTCTCGCTATTTGTGTCAGAAGTGTGAGTCATTAGAATCTTTGTCTCACAAGTGTAAAAAATTAGCGATTATTTTTTAAACTGCCAAAAAGGACAGGTGGCTAATTTGTTGGCTTCAATATTCAAGCTCATGCGCCAAGTTAGTCTCTCTTCCTCGCCGCACAATTCTGTGCACTTTCTGACTTTTACAGAACACAAAATTGTATGTAATCAGAACATGATCATTTTTTTGCATTTTTTGCAGAACTGGCTTCTCTATTTAAAAAAAACTCAATATAAATATTACTTCAATAAAGTTTTTATAATTTGCCCTTTTGTCTTTCAAATTATTTGAAGGAAAGCTACCTATAGAAACTGCTGGATGCTAAAGGAAATACTGCATCTGTGCAGCTAACTGAACGGAAGTTAGCCACATTGTACAGGCTAAAACTCCACAATCCAAATAATGAAAGCTTTTGGGAGTGGCTGAGGCCGTCAAAGAAAATCTTTAATGAATGTGTTCAAAGAGGCAAAGACAAATCAGTGGATAAATCTGATCATGAAATTGTGAAATATCTTTTTTTATTATTGTGTTTAAACCTTTATTTTGGACACCACCCTGTATCTGTTTCAGTTGGAGAGAAAAACTGCTGGGTGAAAAAAATTACAGAAAGTATTTTGAGTGATGTGTGGGAACCCAAAGGCCAAACTAAGCAATCACAGGGCGATATATTCTCAGTACAAAATTGCAGCCACTGGGCTCGAAATTCGGTTTTAGCGAAAATGGTATTTTTCCGCCAAAATTACTGTTTTCGTTTCACTATCGCTATCAGGCCAGAAATTCAACCTTTAATTTGCGCAGCGGTAAAAATCGGCATTGCACGAGGATTCATGGCGCAAACTGCGATCCTCGCCAAATTTAGCCGATACCGCTGTGAGAGAGGCCTTGGGAGGGCGGAAAAACACCCTCCCAAAAATTGGAAGAAACAAAAACAAATTCACAAAACATTTACAAGACACTTTTGTATCGAATTGCTGAAAAAGAATTTAAAAATAAAAACTTTAATTTACCTTTTTGCAGGTATTCAAACTTATCGCTGCTGGCAGGGCTGCTACAGCAGGTTTTTCCCCTGTCGGTATTCTGAATGCAGAATACGGGTGCGGAGAGTGCCAAATTTTTGGCAAAAACGCTATTTCGGGTCTTGCACAGCGGCACTCCTCTGCCCAGTGGTGCATGCCCGCAAAACGTCACCGAATTTCCTGCCGACCGGGTTTTCGCCAAAAAGGGTGAAATAGCAGCAAAAACCCAGTGGCAAAAGGGCCGAATTTCTAGCCCATTGTGTGTCACCCAACATAACACTGTTAATGTTGAAAATTTTGAGATGGGCGACGGGTGATGTCATCAAAACCCTGATCGCCATTTTGGAGCGTGGGCAGGAACATCGGCAGTGCCCAGGTACAGAGGAGTGGGAAGGTCAGGGCGGAGTGCAGCAAGGAGCAGCGGAAGTGCGACAGATGAGGGTACGGGGCCCAGAAGAGCCGAGGGCCCAGGGGCAGCACGGGCCAGCCCACACTGCGATATCTGTGCGCACTAGGTCCGTGCAGCAGAGCAGGTCTCCAGTCGTCTTGGTTAACCCTTGCCACTGGACCAAGACCTAGCTCTGTCAAGCCCGTGTGGTGGCTGGTGTGCAACGGTCACCACACGTTAAAAAAATCCATGCAGACATATTCCACCCCCTCAATTGGAGTTCAGGACCTGGAACATCGGGTCCTTCCTCAAAACATTTGTGAAGTCGTGGAAGCAAGTCATCCTCGTTTGAGGGACCGCCTATGATGATGAATGTTGAAAAAGCCCATCATAATGCCACCTCTGGGAGCGACAGGGATTTAAATGAGTTTTCAATGACAGCACCAAATGTATTATAGAATTGATAAGATATAATGTTCAATTTTCCAGTATATTACTGTCACATGGTCAAGATAATTACTGCCATCACGCTGAACCGTACTTTACTTCCTTGTATGACCAAAACACAGCGCCAGAATTTATCTTACTTGTTCAGTAAAGAATCGCAGTCATTTGTGAAAATGTTATGCCAGTGATACTTGTACTGGGAAAATACCAGAAGAAAGATAATTACCTTCTCAAGGAGTTTGCTAACAAGATTCTCCATGAATTTCTTGTGCAATGGATTCAATCCATTCAGTTGACAGAGGAAGTTAATGGCCCAAATCCGCACAGATTGATCATCTCTGTTTTCACTGCAAGGTGGTAAATTGGGGAAAAAAATCAACTATTTTTAGGTGTGAGTAAGTCCCATCCAGATAATGGTTCAAAAGGTTACGGCTAAATAATCTGATTCCAGCTTTACTTAAGGAAAATAGTAAATAGATATTTCCCTGAGAGCATTTACTTTCCAATTCCCGCTCTCCATTTGTTTTCATGTGACCTCCCCAAGGCAAGCATCATCTGTGCCACGTGTACACACAGATAGATGGCCAGCTCTCAGGTGCCTGCTAATGTCGTTCTAACCCAGCTGATGGGAGATATGCAGGAAGGGTTACTTGCGAGTGCTGCTCCTTCATCCAGTGCACTCTGGCTAATAGTTGACAACGAAACCGAAACCATGGTTCGACCTTTCAGACTTTGAGTCCATTAAAACGAATGCTTTAAGGAAAATATCACAAGCAACATCCGCGGAAATTATGCTCAAAAGATTGCCAAGAAAGATTATAAGATTGTAGTGCATATTTTAGTTTTTAAATGCGTCGGTTTTTTGTAAGAGCCAAAATACTAAAAGTTGCAAAATACAACTACAGGCCACGTGGTTACGCTGTTACTGCGGGCAATTAACCAGAGTCCAACTAAGAAAAGTCATTGATAACCCCTTCATTCCACGTGAAATGTAGCAGCTGGATTTCCCCACAACAAGCACATGGTTCTTAACACTTGTTAGGAAAAAAATAATTATGTGGAAGACACAAAATCTAACAGTTAAGCTCTCCATTAAGTACTATGTGGTTATATGGTTACTAACCACTTAACTTTAATTATTATGTCGCGTATCTCTGGTGTAAGGGACGGTAGCATGATGTTTATGTTACTCGACAAGTAATCCAGAGGCTGGACTAAAGATCCAGAGACATGAGTTCAAATCCCACTATGGCAGGCGGGGAATTTAAATTCAGTTAATAAATAAATCGAAATTAAAAAGCTTGTATCAGTAATGGTGACCATGAAACTACTGGATTGTTATAAAAACCCATCTGGTTCATTAATGTCCTTTAGGGAAGGAAATCTGCCGTCCTTACCTGGTCTGGCCTATATGTGATCCCAGACCCACAGCAATATGGTTGACTCTTAACTGCCCTCTGAAATGGCCTAGCAAGTCTGTCAGTTGTACAAAACCGCTACGACAAAGTCAGCACTGTGGGAGTACCTTCACCACATGGACTGCAAGTGGTTTGCCACCACCTTCTCAAGGGTAATTAGGGATGGACAATAAATGCCAGCCTTGCCAGCGACGCCCACATCCCAGGAACAAATAAAAAAAGGCAAATTACTTTTTCATGTAACATTTTACCCAAGTTATGCTGGACGGGTGCATTTCTGTCTTACCCAGCAAATTAGAATGAGCATACTTATTTTTCCCTATACTTAAAGGACCTTAAATGTAAACCAGTGGTTTCATTAAGAATTAACGGTAATCTAGTTTGGGGAGCAGGGAAGATGTCCTTAATGCAGCACAGTTGGTGCAATCTTGGTGTAAGATAGATGATGCTGACCAACTGAGGAAGCATCTAATCCTATGCAAGGAAAATTGGAAAGTTTTTTGTTGCCTGATTCAAATGAAACACCTGCAAGAATGTAATCTTATGCTTTGACTGATCTGTCCAGGCTCTATCAAAAGATAAGAGATAATCACTAGAAAGTGAGGCAGCTTCAACATGGAGATTTGAAAATATTGTTAAAAAATTCTGAGTTTGAAGCAGTCACCTTCTAGTGATCAGAATGATCCATGCGTGTCACATGCTGAAGCTGTGTCTCAATCTTCCAATGTGATTGCTCCATGGGAAGCGCATGATCTATTCCCACAATTAGCAGGACAAGATTGCTATAATTGCTATTATCGCAATATGATTGCTCGGAGAAGTGGTTCCCACAAATCAGAGGCCCACCATGTGTTTTTATTCCTCAAAAACGATGAAGACTTGCTTCCACTCTAAAAGTGAGTTCTCAGGTGACTGAACAGTCCAATACGGGAATTACAGTCTCTGTCACAGGTGGGACAGACAGTCGTTGAAGAAAAGGGTGGGTGGGACTGGTTTGCCGCACGCTCCTTCCGCTGCCTGCACTTGTTTTCTCGGCGACGAAACTCAAGATGCTGGTAACTGCTCTCCAGTCCTTACCTAACTGGCTTTACACACAAGTACAATCCTGCATTCACCCCGCTGAGCTTCAGTCTAAAATGCCAATCCATCACTCCCAAACAGTGACTCCCAACTTGAGGACCCTCTGCTTCCCAACTCTTGCCTTTGAGCCTGCGTACCTCTCCCACCAGCTCCTTCCCCGGGAGGCCAGAATATTATTTTCTTTTATCTACAAGATTGGACTCTCTTTCCTTTCCGATGCTCTACTAGTCTAAGTTTATCTCTTCGTTGCGCCAGCTCCTCAGCTCTCAACCTCAGATTGCACTATCCACTTCTGACACATCTATCACTTTGCTATGAGCCCTAGATCTTAAAGATAAAAGATGGGAGTGAATCGAAGGAACAAATGCAAGAAGTGTAAAGATAGATTGTAAGATTTACAAGAGAGCGGTAATAAGACACTTCTACTGAAAGAGCAAGGCAGGAAGAGCGAATAAAAGCAAACGGAGAGGTCAAGAGATGATTCAATGTATGGGAGCGTCATACAGAGAGAAAGAGACAAACTGAAGCACAAGGCAACTAGCTGCCCAGATAACTGCTGGTGAGTAAGCAGGGGCACAAGACCAGATCCCTAGCCCAGATACCAGGTGCATTGTCACGTGCAGTACTGGGAGCTGCAGCCTGACGTTCTTTATTAGTGACAATACAAAGAGCGTCCCAAAACACACACCTCCATGGTCCTCCCTAGCAATGCCAAACATGTGAGAGATGTGCTGGGACTTGAGCCTCAACAGTGCAGCCTGGACACAACATAGGATGGGGATATTCACGAGAGATACAATAGGAGACTACTAAGCTCTGAATACTTAATTCTCTTTATCCGCAAGCAACACTCCAATTTTACTTAATTTACCAAATTTTAATCTATTCCTGCTCTCAAGTTCAATGTGCCTGCTGGTAGATTGTAGAAACAGGATTTAAGAAAATCCACAATCAAGAAACGGCCAAATCCATTAAACAACCAAGTCAGATCAGCAGCAGATAAAAAGTAGTAAATTCAAGTTGTATGAAAGCAATGCAATAAAAGTGCTTTTTCACCTGCCATTTTATGCAACAATATCAATAAGTGCAGGCCAGCTGATTACAAGGACTGCAAGTAAATCCCGTTTTGTGAAAGGGGCACACTGTGTGAGCATTTTCCGAGTTCATGAATCATTCTCTCCCCTCATCCAAATCAGCTCCGCCTATTCCTGCAACCAATTCAGAAACCAGCTATTCCCTTACTTTTCAGTAGCTCTGTTGGCCGCACAGTCTTCTCCCAGTAGTTCTATATGGGTATGTACATCTTGAATTATCCTAGACAAAAAGAAACAGAATTGACACTTTAAACCCTTTGAAAACCCACCAGAAATTTACTATACACAGAAAATCAGAGCCAGCTTGTGAAAAAGTACAGTAGAATTTTTTATTTCACATTTGATTATGTAATTAAATGTAATTATATACTTTAGACGTTCAACTTTTCACATTTCCAATAACTATCTCCACAAATTTTGTAAAATAACAAAAGATCTGAGATTGAAATTGACTTTTAACATTTGAAAATTAAGTTCTCTAAAATATTTTATAATCGTTTTACCTCTGATCCTTCCTAAAAACAGGCCCAAATAGACAAGCTTCTACAAAAAGATCGACATGGTTTTCAGCACATGTGAAAGAATCTTGTTGGTGACCTTTAGCAGTAGAAACAGTGGGCAACCACATTTGGCAGCAGTGAGTAATTAACATGTTGAAGACTCCAGTTTTGGTTTGCGATATTTCAAGCAACTTGTTTATAATCTACAAATGGAAACAAAGAATGAACATGTATTTTGTGTTGTACCTTTCATGACCTCAGGAAGTCCCAAAGCGTTTCACAGCCAATGAAGTGTAGTCGCTGTTGTAATGTAGGAAATGAGGCAACTAATTTGTATAAAGCAAGACCTCAAAAACAGCAGTAAGATATATGATCAGATAATGTGTCTTTTCAGTGAAGTTGGTTGAGGGACAAATGTTAGCCAGGAAACCAAGAGAACTCTCCTGCTCTCCTTCAGATAGTGCCATGGGATCTTTTACATCCACCAGAGAGGACAGACAGGGCCTCGGTTTAACATCCCATCCGAAAGACGGCACCTCTGACAGCATAACATGCTGCACTAAAGTGTCCGAGTAGATTATACGTTCAAGTCTCTGGAGTGAGGCTTGAACTCATGACTTTCTGACTCAGATAAGGCAATGCTGATACACATCCCAACATGAAGGGAACGTGAACTACCTTTAAAAATGAGTTAAAAAGAATAACTGTAAACCTGAAATAAAGACAGAAATGATGGAAATGTACAGAGGCATCTGAAAACAGAAAAGATAGGTTAATATTTTGAGGAGAGACACTTTATCAGAACGGGTGAAAGGTTTTTACACAAAATAGGAACTTTTTTTTTTAGATGCCTATGGACTTATGCATATATATGCATACGAGACTCCCTAAGCAATTGCTCTATGCGGAGCTCCTTCATGGCAAATGAACCAAAGGTGGGCAGAGGAAACGTTACAAGGACACCCTGGTGAAGTGCGACATGACCACTGACACCTGGGAATCCCTGGCCAAAGACCACCTCAGGTGGAGAAAGTGCATCCGGGAGGGCGTTGAGCTCTTCGAATCTCTACGCCGCGAGTGTGAAGAGGACAGGCGCAGGCAGTGGAAGGAGCGTGTGGTAAATCAGCCCCAGCCCCCTCTTCCCCTGACGAATGTCTGTTCCACCAGTGACAGGGTCTGTGGCTCCCGTATTGGACTGTTCAGCCACCAAAGAACTCACTTTAGGAGTGGAAGCAAGTCTTCCTCGATTCCGAGGGACTGCGTATGATGATGATGACTTTTAAAAAAACACTAAAGGGGAAATAGTTTGTTAAAATCTTGCATGAAATATGTAACGCTCTTTTTCTCCATTTATTTATCCATCACTGGTCCATGTACCAAGAGCCAAGAGCCCAGAGCATATATAGCAAGCTGCAAAGCCACTACTGTTACTGTCCTGGTAAAGATTCCCCCACCCAATCTGTTTCCTCCTTACTGAGAAATGCCTGTCACACTTAGTGATTCCTTGCAACGTTGTCAATGCAAGTGACAAAATCAAAATGGCCGAGAATGCAGCGGGAAAACAATGTGTTCTCATGCCGTTGCCAATTAAACTCAACTTCCGATTTTCCATTCCTTCCTGTGGGGTAGTATTCGTCCTTCACTAGCACAGTGGAGACTGAATATTATAAATGCAAGGAATTACAAGTGCAAACCCATTCCATGCCATGTGTTTTGAACCACCAGAGTTCTCTGCCCATCCTAAATCTATTTTTAAAAAATTGACTTGACCAGGCTTTCCAAATCAAACAGGGCCACTCTCCTCAAGGATCTCTGAGGCATCACGGTTAAATTCTGGTAGCTTCCCTGCTGAATCTGTTGCAGACAATACACCTCTTCAGCTCCATCATGCACTCGACTCCCAGAACATTGGATCAAGTCTGGCCCCCTGCACTACCAACATCAGCATCATCATAGGCAGTCCCTCGAAATCGAGGAAGACTTGCAGCCACTCTAAAAGCGAGTTCTTAGGTGACTGTACAGTCCAATACGGGAATTACAATCTCTGTCACAGATGTAACAGACAGTGGTTGAAGGAAAGGGTGGGTGGGGAGTCTGGTTTGCCGCACGCTCCTTCCACTGCCTGCGCTTGCTTTCTGCATGCTCTCGGTGACGAGACTCGAGGTGCTCAGTGCCCTCCCGGATGCTCTTCTTCCACTTACGGCGGTCGTAGCCAGGGACTCCCAGGTGTCGGTGGGGATGTTGCATTTTATCATGGAGGTTTTGAGGATGTCCTTGAAACGTTTCCTCTGCCCACCTGGGGCTCGTTTGCCATGTAAGAGTTGTGAGTAGAGCGCTTGCTTTGGGAGTCTTGTGTCAGGCATGCGAACAACGCGGCCCGCCCATGCTGGGGATGTTGGCCTGATCGAGGACACTAATGTTGGTGCGTTCATGCAGACACTATTTTCCAGCAAACAGAAAATTGAGGTGCACAGGTATTTTTAAAAGGATATCGATAGTTGCTTAAAAAAAAAAGAGAACTATTAAAGGATAACGAGAGTGAGTGGTGTTGGCTCACATAGTGAAAAATACACATGCAGACTTGAAGGGTAGATTGGCTGGTTTCCATGCTGTGAAATACTTACCACCCAACAGGGATACCAATCTGAATTACGTTGTGAATTCTTTGTACAATATTTTCTCAATATATTTCGTGGACTACGATGTTTTACTTAGCCTTGCACCATATTATCAAAGCTCTACAGATCAGTAAGTTTCCTCAACTATATTTTTACTATCACTATTAGAAATTTCAGAACAACAGGCAATTCTTAAGAGAAAGATATTTATTTTGAAGACTGAGACAACCTTTCAGTATCTGGAGGGTTAAAATCTTAGAGCACCTGCGCCTATGTAGCTTTTGTTTGTTGAGCAAGGTAAAGACTTTGACTTCCAGAGCTGCCCTTTGGCAATATAATTCTCAATTCACATAAGTCCCATGTAGCTGTGTAATACATAATGCTCCCCATGCAATTATGCAGCATATACACTTCCCTTGTATAACGTTAATCGGCAGTTAGCAGGATATTGCAGGTATCTAATCGGGTTTGTGCGGAAATAACAAAATGATGCTTAAAATGGTCTCTATGGAATTGCCATTCAACACAGAGAATACTCGACACCAAGCTGTTAAATGTAGAATTTATCCAACAAGCATGCAAATAATTGACAAGCATCACAGACACAGGGTCTGACAAAGGGTCATCAACGTGAAACATTAACTTGGTTTCCCTCTTCATAGATTCTCCCTAACTTTCTGATTATTTCCAGCATTTTCTGTTTTTAATCACAGACACAGAGGGTGGTGTGTAGGATTCAGAACTAACTAGGGGGCATAGTCTCAGGATAAGGGCTTGGTCATTTAAGACTGAGATGAGGAGGAATTTCTTCACTCAGAAGGTGGTGAATCTTTGGAATTCCCTACCTGAAAGGGCTGTGGATGCTGAAGGCTGAGATAGATGGATTTTTGAGTTCGAGGGAAATCAAGGGATTTGGGGACTGTGGAAAGTGGAGTTGAAGTCGAAGATCAGCCGTGATCTTATTGAATGTCAGAGCAGGCTCAAGGGACCATAAGGCCTACTCCTGCTCCTAATTCTTATGTTCAGAACACAGGCACTGGGCATGTTGTGTGGGCCCCAAATCATATCCACAGAGTGTATTGTACAGGTCCAATCACTCTACCACTGTCCTTAATTGCCATGCCACGAGGTCATTCCAGGCTGCTACTGGGGACCTGTGTAACATTACACAAACAGCTGTGCACAGATGCATTAAGCATTAAACAACTGGCTATTTGAGGTACTGCCCCTTTAAGTTGCTGCGGGCATTTAAATGCTATAGCAGCACACTAATTCTTATCCCTCAATGGGTGAACTGCAATCAGTGGCATACCGAACACTTAAAGCCCACTCTGATTATTTGAATTATGCTGACCCAAGAAAGCTCAGCCCACTACACATCAGGTGGATTAATCAGAGAACCCTTACCGCTGTCATGTGACCTCTGCTTTCAGTAGAAGGACTGAATATATTTCCCAGACCAAAGCATAAGCTACAAACGGACCAACAAATTTAGTTAGCATTAAAACAAATAATTTCACATTTTTCAGTACAAATGGTATATTAATAGTAATTCTGAATGTTACTATTCTAGAAATGTCAAAACAACACAGGCACTTCTCCTGTACTCTCTTTCTCTCTCAACATTACAATAATCTTTGACATACAGTGCTCACTTTTTGCATAATAATACACTACAATGGAGCTAGATTAGCCCCGGTCTCTCTGCTGGACTCAGACTTACTCTGTGCTCATTTAGCCAAAATATTAGGCCACAATCAGAAGCTCCTGTACACAGAATGGTCTGAAGGACAACAAAGGATCATTGGCTCCACCCTTGAGTATGGAAGATTAAGGGGTGATCTAATTGAGGCGTTTAAGATGTGTAAAGGATTTGAAAGGGTAGTCCAGAAAAGGGGGCATAACCTTATAATTAGAGATAGGCCACTCACGGGTGATGTCAGGAAACATATGATGACATATTTTATCTGATAATGTTCCTGTGAAGTACCTTAGGATGTTTTGGACAGGTTAGGTGAGTAGGCAAATACATGGCAGATGCAGTACAATGTGGATAAATATGAGGTTATCCACTTTGGGGGCAAAAACACGAAGGCAGAATATTATCTGAATGGCGGCAGATTAGGAAAAGGGGAGATGCACCGAGACCTGGGTGTCATGGTTCATCAGTCATTGAAAGTGGGCATGCAGGTACAGCAGGTGGTGAAGAAAGCAAATGGTCTGTTGGCCTTCATAGCTAGGGGATTTGAGTATAGGAGCAGGGAGGTCTTACTGCAGTTGTACAGGGCCTTAATGAGGCCTCACCTGGAATATTGTGTTCAGTTTTGGTCTCCAAATCTGAGGAAGGACGTTCTTGCTATTGAGGGAGTGCGGCGAAGGTTCACCAGACTGATTCCCGGGATGGCGGGACTGACATATGAGGAGAGACTGGATCAACTGGGCCTTTATACACTGGAGTTTAGAAGGATGAGAGGGGATCTCATAGAAACGTATAACATTCTGACTGGACTGAAGACAGGTTAGATGCAGGTAGAATGTTCTCGATGTTGGGGAAGTCCAGAACCAGGGGACACAGTCTAAGGATAAGGGGTAAGCCATTTAGGTCCGAGATGAGGAGAAATTTCTTCACTCAGAGAGTTGTTAACCTGTGGAATATCTACCGCAGAGAGTTGTTGATGCCAGTTCATTGGAAGTTAGATATGGCCCTTACGGCTAAAAGGATCAAGGGGTATGGTGAGAAAGCACGAAAGGGGTACTGAAGGAATGATCAGCCAAGATCTTATTGAATGGCAGTGCCGGCTCGAAGGGCCGAATGGCCTACTCCTGCACCTATTTTCTATGTTTCTATGTTTTACTACCTTAAAAGCATTATAGGTATGTAAAGAGAAAGAGGTTAGTAAAGACAAACGTAGGTCCCCTGCAGTCAGAATCAGGGGAAGTCATAACGGGGAACAAAGAAATGGCAGACCAATTGAACAAGTACTTTGGTTCAGTATTCACTAAGGAGGACACAAACAACCTTCCGGATATAAAAGTGGTCAGAGGGTCTATTAAGGAGGAGGAACTGAGGGAAATCTTTATTAGTCGGGAAATTGTGTTGGGGAAATTGATGGGATTGAAGGCCGATAAATCCCCAGGGCCTGATGGACTGCATCCCAGAGTACTTAAGGAGGTGGCCTTGGAAATAGCGGATGCATTGACAGTCATTTTCCAACATTCCATTGACTCTGGATCAGTTCCTATCGAGTGGAGGGTAGCCAATGTAACCCCACTTTTTAAAAAAGGAGGGAGAGAGAAAGCAGGGAATTATAGACCGGTCAGCCTGACCTCAGTAGTGGGTAAAATGATGGAATCAATTATTAAGGATGTCATAGCAGCGCATTTGGAAAATGGTGACATGATGGGTCCAAGTCAGCATGGATTTGTAAAAGGGAGATCATGCTTGACAAATCTTCTGGAATTTTTTGAGGATGTTTCCAATAAAGTGGACAAAGGAGTACCAGTTGATGTGGTATATTTGGACTTTCAGAAGGCTTTCGACAAGGTCCCACACAGGAGATTAATGTGCAAAGTTAAAGCACATGGGATTGGGGGTAGTGTGCTGACGTGGATTGAGAACTGGTTGTCAGACAGGAAGCAAAGAGTAGGAGTAAATGGGTACTTTTCGGAATGGCAGGCAGTGACTAGTGGGGTACCGCAGGGTTCTGTGCTGGGGCCCCAGCTGTTTACATTATACATTAATGATTTAGACGAAGGGATTAAATGTAGTATCTCCAAATTTGCGGATGACACTAAGTTGGGTGGAAGTGTGAGCTGCGAGGAGGATGCTATGAGGCTACAGAGTGACTTGGATAGGTTAGGTGAGTGGGCAAATGCGTGGCAGATGAAGTATAATGTGGATAAATGTGAGGTTATCCACTTTGGTGGTAAAAACAGAGAGACAGACTATTATCTGAATGGTGACAGATTAGGAAAAGGGAAGGTGCAACGAGACCTGGGTGTCATGGTACATCAGTCATTGAAGGTTGGCATGCAGGTACAGCAGGCGGTTAAGAAAGCAAATGGCATGTTGGCCTTCATAGCGAGGGGATTTGAGTACAGGGGCAGGGAGGTGTTGCTACAGTTGTACAGGGCCTTGGTGAGGCCACACCTGGAGTATTGTGTACAGTTTTGGTCTCCTAACTTGAGGAAGGACATTCTTGCTGTTGAGGGAGTGCAGCGAAGATTCACCAGACTGATTCCCGGGATGGTGGGACTGACCTATCAAGAAAGACTGAATCAACTGGGCTTGTATTCACTGGAGTTCAGAAGAGTGAGAGGGGACCTCATAGAAACGTTTAAAATTCTGACGGGTTTGGACAGGTTGGATGCAGGAAGAATGTTCCCAATGTTGGGGAAGTCCAGAACCAGGGGTCACAGTCTAAGGATAAGGGGTAAGCCATTTAGGACCGAGATAAGGAGAAACTTCTTCACCCAGAGAGTGGTGAACCTGTGGAATTCTCTACCACGGGAAGTAGTTGAGGCCAATTCACTAAATATATTCAAAAGGGAGTTAGATGAAGTCCTTACTACTCGGGGGATCAAGGGGTATGGCGTGAAAGCAGGAAGTGGGTACTGAAGTTTCATGTTCAGCCATGAACTCGTTGAATGGCGGTGCAGGCTAGAAGGGCTGAATGGCCTGCTCCTGCACCTATTTTCTATGTTTCTATGTTTCTATATAAATGGATGTTGTTGTTCCTTTTCACAGAACTCTGAAACTCACGTCCCCGAAAAGCTGTTGAGCAAGGGTCAATGGAAAATATCAAAACTGAGATTGATAGATTTTTGTTAGGGGAGGGTATTGTGGGATATGGAACCAAGGCAGGTAAATGGGGTTGTGATACAAGATCAGCCATAATTTAAATGAATGGGCCTTATGAGAATATAGGCCTTACATTAAACATCTGTAAGACAAAGGTTCTCTACCAATCTGCCCCCACCACACAGTACTGCCCCCCGATTATCAAGATCCATACCTCGGGAGCCTACTGTCAACAAGGTCAGACATCGATGACTAAGTCCAACGCCACCTTCAGTGTGCCAGTGCAGCATTCGGCTGCCCGAGGAAGAGGGTGTTTGAAGACCAGGATCTCAAACCCGGCATCAAGGTCTACAGAGTAATAGTGATATCCGCCCTCCTATATGCTTCAGAGACATAGCATATGTACAGCAGGCACTTCAAAGCACTGGAGAAGTACCACCAACGTTGCCTCCGCAAGATCCTGCAAATCCATTGGCGTGATATGCGCACCAACGTCAGTGTTCTCGCTCAGGCCAACATCCCCAACATTGAAGCATTGACCACACTCGATCAGCTCCGATGGACGGGCCACATCGTCTGCATGCCCGATACTAGACTCCCAAAACAAGCACTCTACTCGGAGCTCCGACACGGCAAGCGAGTCCCAGGTGGGCAAAGGAAACGCTTCAAGGACACCCTCAAAGCCTCCTTGAAAAAGTGCAACATTCCCACCGACACCTGGGAATCCCTGGCCCAAGACCACTCAAAATGGAGAAGAAGCATCCGGGAGGGTGCCAAACACATCGAGTCTTTTCACCGGGAGCAAGCTGAAGCCAAGCGCAAACAGCGGAAGGAGCGCACGGCAACCCAAGCACCCCACTCACCCATTCCTCCAACCACTGTCTGCCTCACCTATGATAGAGACTGTAGATGCCACATTGGTCTCATCAGTCACCTGTGAACTCATATTAGTGTGGAAGCAAGACTTCCTCGACTCAGGGGGACTGCCAAAGAAGGAAGAATCTAACTGAATGGTGGAACGCTCGCAAGGGGATGAATGACCGACTGCCGTTCCTATGTTCCTTAATAAGGCCTTCAACTCGAACACTGCTATCAAACAAAACCACTAACCCAGGTTAATCGCCTAAAACATTTGGAATTGAATAAGCAAGCCGAGTACTTTGAATTACCCACTAGACTGATCTCCTCACCCATTCAAGAATAATATAAACAATCAATACCAAGGAGTTCCAGAACTACACAAATCTCTGCCTTGCCCTTGCATCTTGACCTGACATCAAGCATGTTTCAACTAGGTACCAGCTCCTGAAATTTAAATTCAAGATGTAACACACTAGCTGTAGGGAAAAAAATCCACATTCATTTAAGGGAATTATTGTGCATTTTAATCTGTGGGGTAAACACAGTAGACCAAGAATTGCTGACACAATCCTGAATTTATATCCAACAAAACTGGCACATACTAGCTAGGCTGTAATAAATTATTTAACAAAGAGAACGATGCTTCATTCTTACCACGATCAGGCACAAACACCCCATCAGTGTTTGGGATTCTCTGTTTATTGCATGACAGAGGGGTGGACAACAAATTGATTCAAGAAGCATTATTTAAGGTACTTACTTTTTCAGATCATCCATAAGTCTTAATGATTACAGGCTTGGTTAATAACAACAGGCTGCCATCGAAATTCTGACAGCATTACTTTAGCAATTAACTTAACATGTCATTTCCTGGTATTCACTTGGTTTGAATCACAGTCCCCCTATGATCAATAGCCATTTTATCTAATTTCATATCATTACACCTGACATCAAGCATATTTCAACTAGGTACCAGCTCCTGAAATTAAAATTCAAGATGTAACACACTAGCTGTAGGGAAAAAAATCCATATTCATTTAAGGGAATTATGGTGCATTTTAATCTGTGGGGTAAAAACAGTAGGCCAAGAATTGATGAATTTATAACCAACAAAACTGGCATGGTTTGGGTGGAGATAAGGAATAATAAGGGGGAAGAGTCGCAGATAGGTGTAGTCTTTTGGCCCCCTAACAGTAGCCACACTGTTGGATGGAGTATAAATCAAGAAATAATGAAGGATTGTAATAAAGGAACGGCAATAATCATGGACGATTTTAACCTTCATACTGATTGGACAAAGCAAATTGGCCAAGGTAGCCTTGAGGAAAAGTTCATAGAGTGTATCGGGATAATTTCCTTGAACAGTACGTTGTGGAACCAACCAGGGAGCAGGCTATCTTAGATCTGGTGCTGTGTAATGAGACAGGATTAATAAATGATCTCCTAGTAAAGGATCCTCTAGGAATGAGTGACCATAACATGGTTGAATTTTAAATTCAGTTGGAGGGTGAGAAACTTGGTTCTCAAACCAGTGTCCCAAGCTTAAATAAAGGAGACTACAATGGTATGAAGGCAGAGTTGGCTAAAGTGGACTGGGAAAATAGATTAAAGTGTGGGACGGTTGATGAGCAGTGGCAGAGTTAAGGAGATATTTCATAACTCGCAACAAAAATATATCCCAATGAGAAGGAAAGACTGTAAGGGAAGGGATAACCATCCGTGGCTAACTAAGGAAATAAGGGATGGTATCAAATTGAAAACAAGGGCATACAATGTGGCCAAGACTAGTGGGAGGCCAGAGGATTGGGAAACTTTTCAAAGCCAGCAAAAAACGATTAAAAAAATGATAAAGAGAGGGAAGATAGATTATGAAAGTAAACTAGCACAAAATATAAAAACAGATTGTAAGAGTTTCTATAGGTACATAAAAAGGAAAAGAGTGACTAAAGTAAATGTTGGTCCCCTGGAGGATGAGACTGGGGAATTAATAATGGAGAACAAGGAAATGGCAGAGACGTTGAACAAATATTTTGTATCGGTCTTCACGGTAGAAAACACTAAAAACATCCCAATAGTGGATAATCAAGGGGCTATAGGGAGGGAGGAACTTAATACAATCACTATCACTAATGAAGTAATACTCGGTAAAATAATGGGACTAAAGGTGGACAAGTCCCCTGGACCTGATGGCTTACATCCTAGGGTCTTAAAAGAAGTGGCTGCAGAGATAGTGGATGCATTGGTTGTAATCTACCAAAATTCCCTGAATTCTGGACGGTCCCAGCGGATTGGAAAACCACAAATGTAACGCCCCAATTTTAAAAAGAAGGCAGACAAAAAGCAGGAAACTATAGATCAGTTAGCCTAACATCTGTTGTTGGGAAAATGCTGGAATTTATTATTAAGGAAGCAGTAGCGGGACATTTGGAAAAGCATAATTCAACCAAGCAGAGCCATGGTTTTATGAAAGGGAAATCATGTTTGACAAATGTGCTGGAGTTCTTTGAAGATGTAACGAGCAGGGTGGATAAGGGGGAACCAGTGGATGTGGTGTATTTGGATTTCCAGAAGTCATTCGATAAGATGCCACATAAAAGGTTACTGCAAAAGATAAACGTTCACGGGGTTGGGATAATGTATTAGCATGGATAAAGGATTGGCTAACTAACAGAAAACAGATAAATGGTTCATTTTCCGGTTGGCAAAGTGACTAGTGGGGTGCTGCAGGGATTGGTGCTGGGTCCTCAACTATTTACAATTTATATTAATGACTTGGATGAAGGGACCGAGTGTAATGTAGCTAAGTTTGCTGATGATACAAAGATGGGTGGGAAAGCAAATTGTGAGGAGGACACAACAAATCTGCAAAGGGATATAGACAGGCTAAGTGAGTGGGCAAAAATTTGGCAGATAGAGTATAATGTGGGAAAATGTGAGATTATCCACTTTGACAGAAAAAATAGAAAAGCAAATTATAATTTAAATGGAGAAAAATTGCAAAGTGTTGCAGTACAGAGAGACCTGGAGGTCCTTGTGCATGAAACACAAAAAGTTAGTATGCAGGTACAGCAGGTAATCAGGAAGGCGAATGGAATGTTGCCCTTTATTGCAAGGGGGATAGAGTATAAAAGCAGAGAAGTCCTGCTACAATTGTACAGAGTATTGGTGAGGCCACACCTAGAGTACTGCGTACAGTTTTGGCCTCCGCATCTAAGGAATGATATACTTGCATTGGAGGCTGTTCAGAGAAGATTCACTAGGTTGATTCTAGAGATGAGGGGGTTGATTTATGAAGATAGGTTGAGTAGGTTGGGCCTATACACATTGGAGTTCAGAAGAATGAGAGGTGATTTTATCGAAACGTCTAAGGTAATGAGAGGGCTCGACAAGGTGGATGCAGGGAGGATATTTCCACTCACAGGGGAAACTAAAATTAGGGGACATACTCTCAGAATAAGGGGCCGCCCATTTAAAACTGAGATGGAGGAATTTCTTCTTTCAGTGGGTTGTAAATCTATGGAATTCTCTGCCCCAGAGAGCTGTGGAGGCTGGGTCACTGAATATATTTAAGGTGGAGATAGACAGATTTTTGAGCGATAAGGGAATAAAGGGTTATGGGGAGCGGGCAGGGAAGTGGAGCTGAGTCCATGATCAGATCAGCCATAATCTTATTGAATGGCGGAGCAGGCTCGAGGGGCCAAATGGCCTACTCCTGCTCCCATGTCTTATGTTCTTATGGCTTACTTTGGATATCTCCTACTCTATTTCCAAATCAAAAAAGAATTGCCTTGCTTCACTTCTGAAATCAGCTGTCTCCTATTAATGCAATCACGAATTTAAATGCTTTGCATTTCCGACAGGTCTTCAAACATCAATGTCTGTTTTGACTTGCTGAGTGTTCAAATCTAAATACGACAGACAGCTCTGATCCATTGCTTCCATTAAAATATGGAGCTGTGCTTGCACAATGTTTCTGTTGCTCAATCTGTGATTTTCTCGAATTCTCAGCATCCATTCCGACAACTAAATGAGGTTCTGGGGCTGAATCGCATAATGTGTTCACTGGCAATTTTTAAAAACATGCTTTATGTTAATTGTACTCCTTCACAGCTGCCTGGGAGATAAACATCCAACTATCAGGTGCTAAACACACACAACTTTCTGTTCATTGCTGCCACTGCATTGAGAGCAAGATTAGATTTTTTCAATTTTTTTTTTTGCATTGTAATCTCTTTTCTAGCACTGCAAACCTCAACGCGCCATTGTCATACAGAACATTAGATAGCTGGGAGTGAATGACAAGTTGGTAATCCAACTGGCAGTAAACTGACGATATCAAACTGCAAAAGCAAAGCTTGAGTGTTTGCAGAGATCAAAGCTCAGTTTACCCTCGAGTGTCGCTATAGTAGATGTTGCATGGAGGGGAAAAGGGGAAGGTGGATAGCATCATTGCATCTCCTTAGTATAAGTGATTAGCCTGAGATTAGATGTGGGGTATCTCAACCAGGCTGAATAAAGCAATGTGGCAGCAAACATCTCCAGCTTGGAAATATAAAGGATAAGAGGAAAGGTAAGAGAACAGTAACTAGATAAGCGGATACTTATTTCTCTTCAATAAGTAGAGAAAGTGTTACACTACAGCCAGAAATAAACTGAAAACTACATTTAAAGCAAAGTAAGTTTAACGCTGCATCACATCAAAACTTTGTATGAAATGGCCATTAGATTAAAAAAAAGAGTAAAGCTCAGTACAGACGTGCAATGAAAACACAATTATAATATAATGAAGATATTATTGCAAGCTATCTGCAGAAAATAGATCTAAATCTAAGACTGAGTAAATGAATAATTCACGAGCACTCATTAGAAGAGAAGAGAATTAGGTCATGCCCAAAGCTAATTTGAGGAGAAATTGATAAACACTCAAATATCCTCCAATATTAGCAGATGGTCAAAATCTACTTTTAGAAATCAAAAACATAAAATAATAAATACGGTGAAGCCAAGACCATATTTCAGATTACATTATCAAGCCTTTGTGAAGGTTATTTAAGTCTAATTGCATAATTTCAACATACAATTTTAATCATCTGGAAAAAGACGACAGCTTTTTCTGGAGATCAAATACACACTGAGAGAATAAACTCTCATAATTTAGCTACTGAACAGTTTAATACACAAAATCCAAAATAGCAGCAGGAGACTGAAATGTAATAAGAGGATGTCGCCTTCATCGCTTCTAATTATAATATGGAGAGACCATATAATCCTTGGAGCTTTCCTATCTACCCAACACACATGGAAACACTTGTTCTGGAAAATTCTTCACCCCCAAATAATTTTCTTACAAATTCTCCGCTCTGATTTCCCCAGGCCACAAAATACTTGTAGTAATGGATATTGGGTTGAACCTGCCAAACCAATGCTATTTTGAGTAGCTCACAAGGGTAGCTTGGGATAATTTTCCCTTCCTATGGGAAAACATCTGGCCATAAATGGGTACCTTCTTATAGCTGGGGCTGCCAAACCGAGGCAGTAATGCTTCCTAAAAGCACATCAATCAATTTTTACAATGCCAGTGGTACAATTACAGCTTAAGACACAGACACAGAGTTGAGCCAGCCCTCTCGAGATTTAGATCATCCTCTCAAACGCCAAGCTAGCAGAGCACTGTGCTTATAAGGCATTGGTATTGATTAACTGCCAGTCAATTCCAACCAGGTCTACAGCCAGTATACTAAAATAACTGCTGGCTCTTCCACCGTGTCTTCAGTACAATCCTGAATACGAAAAAAAACAAAAGGTATTTGTTTGAAAAAACAGAAACCCTTTTCACACATCTAGAACAGACGCATGGCCTCTGCAGAAAAATCTCAAGACCAATCTTTGGATACTCCCCACATTGCAAAGATGAGCTGGTTGATTCTAACTGAACACTTGTTCAAGGCATCTACTGCAATATTCTGCACTCCTCAAAGCACTGATCAAAAAACATAAAAATGTTGAGCTTCTGACAACACCAATGCCACACATAGTTGACATGGGTCAGGAGTGAAGCCATCTGGTTTATTTATAAACCTCTCAACAGCGGTGCTACCTCACCAAAGATTAACCGTAATTTAATTTCTTGAACACCACAGCTAGTCACACTGCTCAAATACGAGTCTGCTTATACCATGATATGTGTGGCTATTGCTACTCACCCTTAGATCAGTACTGCCTGAAAATGGGTGCCCCATATACAACAGAAGCATTGGTCACCAGCAAGAGATGGTGGCAAAGCCGATAATCTCAATCTAATCAGTTGCACTCGTCATCATGTTTAGATATGGGTGGATGTGAGTGCTGTGATCAAATGCAGGGTCCCACTATACTTTGTAAACATCACAGGGCTGAATTTTCCGTTTTCAGCGAAAACTGTAGTTTTACGCCAAAATTACCGTTTTCGCTGCGCTACTGTTTTTAGGCCCAACTTTCAGCCTTTACGTCGGTAAAGTTGGCATTGGACGAAGATTCGCGACGCAAACTGCGAGTTTTGGCAACTTTAGTCCAAGGCCTGTAGCGCCTTGGGAAGGGGGGGGGGGGGGGGGAAAACACACAAAAAATTACAAAAAAATATTCAAAAAACATTTACAAAACCCTTACCTACTAAATCGCTGAAAAATAATTTAAAAATAAAAACTTTAACTTACCTTTTTTGCAGGTCTTCATACTTACCGCTGCTGGCAGGACTGCACTGACAGGTTTGATCTTGTCGCTATTCTGGGCGCGGCGGAGTGCTGAAAGTATGACGGTAACGCAATCCACAGCGTTGCACATCGTTTCAAGTCAGCGCACCTCTCCACAGCGGTACTTGAAAACGCCGCCGCTAAGAGGTACCCGAGGATTCCGCCAACCGATGGGTCAAATCGCAGCGAAGACCCAGTCGCCAAGTCGGCAGAAATCTAGCCCCATGGGTGCAAACACAATCTATATCTCATCGTTATTACCCAACTTCTTCCCACAGTTTTAACATTTTACAATTCAGATGCTGTGGTAGTTTCAATTGGTGGGCAGCTTGTCACTGCGTAATCAGGAGATATTCTCCACCATATGTTCATAATAAATGTTTAGTCTTTATGTTACAGTGCAGCACATCAAAAATGGCAAACATTGCACATTAGCAGACCTTCCAACTCACTCTCATTTTGAGGATACAACCACATTTGAACAGTGCATCCTCATTAAATGTCACCAGCACATGTAAAATACAAAAGTGCACCTTATTTGAATCAAACTGATTACATGAGTGGCTCAGGCCAACTTTCAATGCCCATGCAGACGACAGTACAAATCATGGCATGCCCTCATGAACCAGGAGCGTGAGTATTCCTGCTCTTCCATCCTCCAGTACCTTATTAACCATCCAAAGATAAAGTTCTGCTGAGCTTGAAAGTGAGGGTAAATCAGAGACCCACTAATTACATAAGAACATAAGAAATAGGAGCAGGAGTAGGTCATTTAGCCCCTCAAGCCTGCTCTGTCATTTAACAAGATCATGGCTGATCTGATCATGGACTCGGCTCCACTTCCCTTTACTCCCTTATCGCTCAAAAACCTGCCAATCTCCACCTTAAATATATTCCAATGACCCAGCCTCCACAGCTCTCTGGGGCAGAGAATTCCATAGATTTACAACCCACTGAGAGAAGAAATTCCTCCTCGTCTCAGTTTTAAATGGGCGGCCCCTTATTCTGAGATTATGACCCCTAGTTTTAGTTTCCTCTATGAGTAGAAATATCCTCTCTGCATCCACCTTGTCGAACCCCCTCATTATCCTATATGCTTCGATAAGATCACCTCTCATTCTTTTGAACAATGAATATAGGCCCAACCTACCTTCATAAGTTAACCCCCTCATCTCTGGAATCAACCTAGTGAACCTTCTCTGAACAGCCTCCAATGCAAGTATATTCTTCCTTAAATACGGAGACCAAAACTGCACGCAGTACTCTAGGTGTGACCTCATCAATACCCTGTACAGTTTTATACTCTATCCCCCTTGCAATAAAGGCCAACATTCTATTTGCCTTCCTGATCACTTGCTGTACCTGCATACTAACTTTTTGCGTTTCATGCACAAGGACCCCCAGAAAGTACTGATGCGAGACACAGAGCTGGTTCACCAATCAGCACCCGAGAAAGGTTGTGTAAGGCTAGAAGAGTATGGTTGGTAAGATGGGGTGGGAGAGTTACAGCCACGACACAAATATTTCATTAAAGAGGAAAAGAGAGCAATACACGAGTCCCAGAAAGGACTCAGATTTTCTATGCAATCATCAAGAACCACAAAAGTTTGTTTGATCTAAAGTTACCAAATAACCACAGCTGATTTGGTTACGCTTCATGTCTTAGTGCTTGGCTGTGCCTGCACCCTCAAAGCTTTCCTTAGATTGGAAGCCATGTACTGATATTGGCTGTTAATGTCTAAGGAAAGTGGATTGCAGTTAATTGTTCCCATACTCTTGAGATCTCGTCTGGTACCAGACTGAAATAGCCACTAATGCAGAACATGAAAATTCTTTGTATGTTCAAAATTATGAGGGGTTTTGATAGGAGTAAATAAGTAGAAACTGTTCCAACTGGCAGGCGGGTCAATAACCAGGAGGACACAGATTTAAGGTAATTGGAAAAAGAACCAGAGAGGAGATCAGGAGAAATGTTTTTACACAGCTAGTTGCTGTGATCTGGAAAGCACTGCCTGAAATGATGGTCCACAGATTCAGTAGTGACTTTCAAAAGGGAATTGGATAGACACCTGAAAAGGAAAAAATTGCAGGGCTACGGGGAAAGAATCGGGGAGTTGGACTAATTGGATAGTTCCTTCAAAGAGTCGGCACATGCATGATGGGCCGTATAGCCTCCTTTGATGCTTCTATGATTCTGTATTAATGATTCACAAGAGTGGGTCTCACTAAACATCAGATGGTAAAACATATCTTACCTCCTTCACTTTTATTCCAACGCCACATTCCTCAGTTATACTAAGAAGCTTGTGGTGAAAGGCAACGTGTATGTAAGCATCTAAAGTAGGCCAAAAACGGAGCTGGTTGCTGTTCAGATCCACGACTACTTTCCAAGCTAGATCAAGGGATTTCACACAGAGAGACTCTTCCGTCCTATAAAGCTAAATAAATCAAGAATATGTTCGAATGCACAATAAAATGCATTCAAATAAAAACATTAAAATTGCATTACAGTTTGTGAATATTTCTGTTACAAATTTTGCTAGAATGAACATTTACAGACCTCCGTGAAGATTAAAAGTACTTCAACTGTAGCTGCAAATATGTAAATCTTGGTCAGTGTTAGCATGAAAACTATATTTTACATCTTCAAGAAAAATATAGCAAAATTATTTACTGCAGGAGTAAATGTCCTGGTTTCTACAAGTCAGACATTTGTCAAATTTAAGCTTTCTCACCTTAGGAATGAGAATCTTCATGCACTGCATTACGGGAAGTACTTGGTCCGACGGAACAATGTTAAGTGCTTCTATGCAGGCATGGAGAGTGAGTGCTGGATTTTCGACAACAGGTAATGAAAGTTCACTACTCTTACTGGCTGGACTTTCAGGTGACTGCTCAAATTTGTTCAAAGTGAAATAGATGCAGGCCCACTGATCATGGACATACTGTGTAGATATCTTTCCCCAGCCCTGAGCTGAAGATCCATCCTCTAAAAGTCTAAACAAAAAAATAACATTCTTTTTAAGGTCAGGAGCAGTACAGCACTAACCCAATATTTCATATCAGTGTAAATTATGCAAGG
This sequence comes from Pristiophorus japonicus, assembly GCF_044704955.1. Classification (NCBI taxonomy): domain Eukaryota; kingdom Metazoa; phylum Chordata; class Chondrichthyes; family Pristiophoridae; genus Pristiophorus; species Pristiophorus japonicus. The sequence goes on from NC_091985.1 coordinate 24,510,525, forward strand.
GCAGTGAAACGCAAAACCACTGTGTAATGTCAAAATGCTAAAATATTCCACTCCTGCCATCTTTAAGGTTTCTGCCATGCCACATACAATCCCCCAACAAAAAATGGCCAGTAGATGATTGCCTTAGACCATCAAACTCATACAAGGGGTTTGAAGCATAGTAAATCAGTAAATGCAGGATAACTGGACTATTCTGAAGATCTCTGCTGCAAATAGGCAAGGATAGAACTCCTGCCCCATGATAAAATTATATGCCGAGTATTTGCTGCTTTCTTATTCTCAAAATGTCTTCTGGAGAAAGGTAAAAACCATCATATTAAAATGGTTGACAGCGAGTAGAAAGTTTTCACCATAATGAGCAAGATTTGTTGTTTTCATGGAAACATTGATAAAAATGGCAGATTTACTCCAAATTATAAAACCAGAATTAGATTTGATTATGTGACCGTAAACTAGTGCACCTAATGAGCTGAGGTGGATTCGATATCTTGTATAGCCTCAGAGACCACATGTGCTGGTAAAATCAGAAGTGTTTTCGTAGTTACAAAAATAAATGCCTCTAAAGTATTATATTTTAAAAAATAGCCCTTGATAACAACACAGTGCATCTGACTAAACATCAAAACCGTCTGACTTACTCGCTCTTTGAACCACTGTATCAAATTTGGTTGAACTGTGCCAATTCTTCTTTAAGTTATCGCATTAGCTGACAGCTTTTTGTTATTAAAATTCCAGCTTTCTGATTGATGAAGCTTTAAAAAAAATGATGAATTTGCAGCAGATGGGATAATACTTTGAAATGCATTTGAAAGCTGCAAGCTTCAATGACAAGAGCAGTCATTGTGTGATTACATTAATTGCTAACATACTCTTTGTTTATTAATAGATTGCATTTTTGTTATTTAACACGGCAATCCATTCTGGCGAGTGTTGTCTGGTGGGTTGACAACTTGACATTTATTTCTGGTAAGGTAAAATAAAGTGCTGTTGGCACTAACTCAGCATTCACATGCAATTTGGATGATTATTATGGACAGAATAATAATGTTCTCGGAATATTTAATTATAAAAAGAGAACAATGTTGATTTCATATTCATGCGCGGTTTTACTGAAATCTCAGATTCTGAACAGTTGGCTGATCATCAGTTCGACTAAAAACATCTGGTTGGCAGATTGAGTCACTACAAGATTTCTCTTTTACCTTTGTTTGGTTTTTGTGGCATTTCCTACTCAAGAAAGCCTGTTCCCAAACCACTATTTATGCTGCTCATCTTCGAGCTGTCTGCTGGGACAGGAATGAGCAGACTCGAGGTGTCCCACCCACCAATTTCCTCCCTCTGCGTATGGAGGAACTGCCTGGCCTTCACTCAGCACCTCCCCAATATCATGGCCTGAGTTGGACCTGCCAAGGTTTGAACAATAGAATATGCTCCAAATTTCCGAATGTCGACAAAAATTAGCACGGCAGAAAAACAACCAAGTGCCAAGGCTGGTTACGTTTAATATTACATGGACAGTTCTCCAAAACCCTAATCTAGTTAAGGTTTGAACTACATCTCTAGGAGCCGAAATTGCCCACCACCTGAGACGGGGCGCACCTTCCGTTTTTTTAACGTTTTTCTCCGCCTCAACCCATACGGTGGAGATGCCATCGATATTCGGCACTTTGAAGTTTTTCCCGATCGGGGCGGATGTTGTGGTGGCTGCGGGGCAGAAGTGCCCTTGCAGCGACTCGGGCACCCCGACCAGTTATCAGGGTCGTGCTGACGTGTAACAACATCCCCCCACCCTTCAGTTAAAGGGGAGGGCTGCTGCGACTTCTGTAGAGTTTTCTGTTAGGTACACTGGGCCAGCAGGGATGGCCACTGGCCCGACCGAACCTGGGGGCATAATTGTCAGGCTTATCGGAAGGGGCAATTTCAGCCCTCTAATATTTACTGGAAATTTGTAATATTCACACTGAACTTCCCTGCACAATAGTTTCACATTTTAAATATTAAATTGTTTGCATCACTCACCCATTGTCTTGCTTACTGCAGAAAGGTTTCTCAAGGTTCTGGTTGAAGGGACCAATTAAAACCGATCTGACCAGTGTCTTGACAGCATCAAGGGAATCAAGCTGCAGCTCTGGATACTGGGCAGTAATCTTGCAGACCCAAGCTAAAGAAGCCCTAGCAACCACCATTTGGATCTGTCGTCCTAGCTTCACGATCTGTGACACAGAACAAGTATAAGGTGTTGTACCTTCAGCTTAACTGTACAGCTTCTATAGGTGTTCAGATGTCATGATGGATAATAGCAACAAATTTAAACACAATGCATGTTAAATTTATATAACATTAGAAAACTTCATTTTAGCAAACGCACAAAAGAATAAACAAAGCTTATTAACAATATGCATATATATAGCATCTTTAATGTAAAAAATACCAAGGAGGGAGCCCAAACCAATACTTTGTCTAAAAGCGCTTTGTCTTAAAGGAGTGGAGTGGTTACGGTACTGGACTAGCAACTCAGAGGTTGAGAGTTCAAATCTGAGTTGGTAAATTGAACTCAATAAATCTTGTAATGTGTTGGCTAGCACTAGAAAAAACTGACCATGAATGCTGTCAAATGGTCATAAAAAGTCAACTTGTTCACTTCAGGAAAGTCTGGCCTACACGTGACTTTAGTCCACACTACATGGTTGACTCTTAATGGCCTCTGAAGTCGACCAGCAAGCCACTCAGTTGTACAAACCATCACTATTCAAGAAGGCAGACCACCACCTTCTCAAGGCAACTGGAGATGAGCAATACATGTGACCCTGTCAGCATCACCCATGTCCCAAGATCAACATTTAAAAACAGAAACATTTGGGTTATTTTCATGAAAGAACCATAGACTTAAGAAGATTCATGGTTGAGGTTTAAAAAAAACAGATTTTATCTAGTTTCATAGATAAGGGTGGGAGAAATGGGCCATGATTCCAATATGCACAAGATGCTAGGATGACTGCAGGGGATCCCTGCACTACCTTCCTTGCACTGCTCTTCCTGTTGGTCTTCCATTCACTATCTGGCTGTGGATCCTTTACCTGTGGTAAGATCAACTCACTAAATGTGCTATTCACATCATTCTCAGCATCGTGGATGCTCCAGAGTGAATCCACCCGCAGCTCCAGTGCTGCAATGCGGTCCGTGATGATCTGTAGGCAGATACACTTCCCGTACACATAGTCGTCAGGGACACCGGAAGCGTCCCTGACTTCCTACATAGTACAGGAGGAGCATAACATGTGTTCGAGCTCTCCTGCCATGACTTAACCCTTAGATTAACCTAACTGGGCAACAACAATGTTAAAATGTTACTTACTGATAAAGAAAAAGAAAAACTACTCACCAATCACTTACCCTCCTTGGCTGTGATGTCACCTTTTGATTTCTTTCTACTTCTTTTTGCCTCCCTGCTGCAGCTGCCTTACCTGTCTTACCAACGAACTCCCCGGACTCCACGAACTCCCAGGACTCCTCGCTCACGGGCTTTATAGGCCTGTGGCTCCTCGATCTCCCGCCTTACCAACGAACTCCCGCCTCCACGGACTCCCCGCTCACGGGACTTTATAGGCCTCTGGCTCCTCGATCTCCCGCCTCATCAACGAACTCCCGCCTCCACGAACTCCCCAGACTCCTCGCTCATGGGCCTTTATAGGCCTCTGGCTCCTCGATCTCCCGCCTCACCAACGAACTCCCGCCTCCACGAACTCCCTGGACTCCTCGCTCATGGGCCTTTATAGGCCTCTGGCTCCTCGATCTCCCGCCTCACCAACGAACTCCCGCCTCCACGAACTCCTCAGACTCCTCGCTCACGGGCCTTTATAGGCCTCTGGCTCCTCAATCTCCCGCCTCACCAAACAATTCCCGTCTCCACGAACTCCCCAGACTCCTCGCTCACGGGCCTTTATAGGCCTCTCGGCGGGCGGGAGTGTACTTGTGCGCATCGGCCATCCACTGATGTCGGCGGGCGCTTCCTGGCGGCTCTTCCCTCCCGCCTGATCCAGGCCATGACAAAAGTGGCACTGAGCGGTTCGACCAGAGGAATGTCAGCTGCAGTGGGCGGTAAGGTCACCAATTTCGTCCCCAAAGTGTTTTTGCACATTGATGAAAATTTTAAAAATGTAATCATGCACCATACCATAATAGGAGGCATCTTTGTGCCCATGATTCCCAATTTCCCAATCTTGGCTATGCTGTCAAAGGGAGATGCAAAGCAATAAAAGGGGGAATTAGGGGCAATGGGGGGGGCACAGGGGAAGCTAACCCAAGCTATCCTTATGTATTTCGTAGCATTTGTTAAGAGCAGTATTGTCAGAGAACTGCGAAAACTTCACGCTCTTAAATGTGGAAACATTTTTTAAAAGCTTTAAATATACTGAAGTCACTTGGTGAATTACAAAGGCTGCTGGAAAGTTCTTTACCATGAAGGGGTCACAAGTAAGGCATTTTACAAATGCTTTATTTAAAGAAATAAGAGGACATGATGGAATAAATCTGCAGAGACAAAATGAATAATTGCCAAATATAGGAGCCAAATAAATAATGCCAGAATTATGCTTTGCAGAGTTCAATGCATTTTACATGTTTCAAGGGGTTAGACTTTCCACTATGATCGCTATTGCCCAGAAATGGTCGCTATTTCCAGCCTTAGTGCTTTTTTTTATTTTTTAGGATCGCTGGAATATCGCCCATTTTAAAACCCGCTAGTTTCACCTTTTTAATTTGGGCGATAGCCTTAGCGATGGGAAATGGGCCTTAGCGATGTATTCAGTCGTGCAAGGCTGACATCCATAGCAATGGCCGTTGTGCGCATGCGCGTTTTTCTTTTCAGCAAAGAACTTTTCCCGCGATTCGGGAGTTCAGGGGTCAACTGCACATGCTCAGAAGACTGAAAGAGAGGGAGAAAGAGAAGGAGAGAGAAGAAAGCTGTCTGTGGAGGGTAAAAAAATGTCCAGCGATAGCAGCATGCAGTAGGAGGAGCTGTCAGGGAGAAGGAGGGCGAAAGCCTTCTCTGATGAGGACATTGAGGTCATCGTTAATGAGGTTGAAAATAGGTGGGGCTAATTAACCGCCGTAGTATCATCAGTGGCCCACGATAGGCATGAGGCAGACCAGTGCCGCAAAAGGTGGAATAGTCTGATTGCTTCGGCAAGAGTAAGTATTAATTACATTTTAAATTGTCATCATCATCGGCAGTCCCTTGAAATCGAGGAAAACTTCCTTCCACTCTAAAAATGAGTTCCTAGGTGACCGAATAGTCCAATACGGGAATTACGGTCTCTGTCATAGGTGGGACAGACAGTCATTGAAGGGGTGGGTGGGTGGGGAGACTGGTTTGCCGCACACTCCTTCCGCTGCCTGTGCTTGATTTCTGCATGCTCTTGGCAATGAGACTTGAGGTGCTCGGCGGATGCACTTCCTCTACTTAGGGCGGTCTTTGGCCAGGGGCTCCCAGGTGTCGGTGGGGATGTTGCATTTTATCAAGGAGGCTTTGTGGGTGTCCTTGAAACATTTCCTCTGCCCACCTTGGGCTCGCTTGCCATGCAGGAGTTCCAAGTACAGCGCTTGCTTTGGGAGTCTTGTGTCAGGCATGCGAACAATGTGGCCTGCCCAGCGGAGCTGGTTGAATGTGTTCAGTGCCTCGATGCTGGGGATGTTGGTCTGGTCGATGACGCTAACGTTGGTGTGTCTGTCGTCCCAGGGGATTTGAACTGTTGCACTGTAATGTAATGATGCACTGACTCATTAATTAGAATGTAAATCTGCTGGATTGTAATTTAGCTGGGTAACCTTGGGTAGCTTTCCTGCTAAGATTTGGACTAGGTTTGGAACTTGCGTCCTTTAAATCTAATTTTGCTGAGATGCCTTACATTTAATCAACAGTATTGATTATTATTATTTAAAGGAATGACTGGAAACAGACAGACCGTAAACATTTGGCATTTCTACCACTTTGGTTTGCTGTGAGCAACTCTTTAACTTGGGCACCGTCTCCTTTTTGGTTACGTTGTTGGATGGGGCACGACTGAGCACTGAGGGATCTGGTCAGCTTTACCCAGACTGTGAGAGTCTCTCCGGCTGCTGTCACTCACACAGTGACCCAGCCTGGACTGGGGGGGAGCTGCCCTAAGCTCACTGTCTGCCCTGGGACACTTTGGGACATTAGCTCCGGCCACATGGAGGTCTCCGAGCACAGCCCATGGACAAGGTGCCCCCTCCCATTGCAGTCCTGTCATTACCGAGCTCACCAGCGGTCCTGATTCCCCTCCCGGGGGACCTCTATCGATTCAAATAAACCGCCTACCTCCCCTCAGGCACCGAATGGCATGGTCCGTGGATGGGGCCTTTCCCGGAGATTGTACGCGAGATGTTTGGTGTCAAGCATTAGTTCATAAACACAATCTTATTAAATACTTTTGCTGAACGTAGATGTTCTAACCATGCATCCATTGTGGATACAAACCGTATTAGCATATAATGTTAAAGTTATGGATGAATAGAATGTGGGGTGACTAATTGTGGATTACAATATCTGTTGTGTTTCCATAATATTACCTAGTCAATTAGCTTAAGCCATGCTCTTGTCACGTTTGCAGAGGAAGATATCTAAGAATCATACGGAGCAGAGGCGGACTGGAGGAGGGCCTGCTGAGCTGCACCCTTTAACCGATCTGGAGCCACAGCACTAGTGGGCACCCATAATCATTCCGCCACCCGTGGTGGTGCAGATCCCGTTGTTGTGCCACGTGAGTAATGTGTAAAGCGGTGGTAAATTAAAGTGATTTAATGGCATTTCATTATAATATATGAATGATGTAATGTTATGCATGCAGCTTCTGTACTCTCATGTTAATCATATGTAACGTCTCTCATTCACATTTATTGCAGTAGTGTTGCTCCTCGTACATATGCCAGGGCAGCGCAAGCATTCTCATGTCTCCCCTTCTCTTCTAATAACCTCAATTATGTTTTCCAGCTCCCCAGATGCAAAGGGAGGCCCCTGCACCAACACCTGTACCACTGGAGGTCATCATCACCACGGGTGACGAACAGCAAACTGAGGAGGAGGACGAAACAGAGCCCGAGTTGTCATCTGTGGCCTGTGGCCATGTCATCCTCAACGGATGAAGTAGTGGGGCTAAGCGGCTTGCAGCAGGCCACTCCAAGGCGTCCAGTGCCCACACTGACCCCGCGGAGGTTGAGTCGGCGAGGTAGGCACGCGCTGCAGATGTAAATGAGGTCATGGTGTCATGAGGGCGAGCATCGACATCGGTCGAGAGCTCCTTCAGGCGCTTGGTGGGTTGACTGGCAACATTGCCACAATGTTCGCACGAGTAACGGAAGGCATTAAGCAGAGAGTTGCGGCAATGGGGCGAACGACCGACTCTGTCGATGCCTTGCGGCATGCAATAGTTTCGGGATACAGCACTGCACCCCAAGGGCCATATCACCAACCAGCACGACAGATGCGAGAGACAGGAGGAAGAACTTCTTTCTGACTCGGAAGACATTTCTTCGCAAACGTCTTCTCCTCCAGTCACTGAGGTCATCCTGCCGGCGTCACACCCCCCCCCCCCACCACCCCCACCCAAGCAGCAGGTCTTGAGGTGCTCTGCTGCAAGACGTCTTGGTCCCATTACTTGGGGAGTACATGGGAAATGGGGGGCTACGACAAGGGTGGGGGTCAAGGTACAGGAGGGAAGCGTGGCCGCAGGTGGGGGGTGGGGTGGGGTGGGGGGCTGTATATTGTTGTTATAAAAAATAAATTGTTGAATGTTGACTGTCGGGGATGGTGGGAGGGTGATGTCGTATTGTTCTGTTAAAAGTGTTGTTGACTGTTGGGGGGTGGGGGGCGGGGGGGGGGGTGTGTTATATATGTTTGTTAAAAAAAAATGATATGTTCAATTATTAAACATTTTTATTTAAGTTCTTCTAATAATGTAAGTGAAGTGTCTTCTAATAATGTAAGGTAAAACATCAATACAATGGCCTCAATTTTGGCCGAGCCCATTTTTCGGCGCTTACCTACATTCCAAGGTGTGTCGAAAATTTTTTTTGCCACTTTGGCCACTCTTCACTGCAGTCGCGCAGCATGGCCAGTCGAGTCGGGGGTGGAACCAGCGTTCTGTGCTGGAAAATGTGCCGGGACGTCTGCACATGCGCAGTGGAGTCTGCTGGTGATGCCCGTGCATGAGCAGTAGCGCTGCCAGTCTGCAACAACAGTCCCATTTGATGTAGGTCTCTCTGTCAGTTTGAGAGCGTGGCGATGTTCTTCCTCCCTGTATTGCTGGGCTCCTTTAGGTAAAATTCTCTGCATTTATTCTGCCTCCTTTGTTGGGCTAGGGGCGGGCAGGAGGCACTATCAGTTCTCCTGCCCATCCCTAGCCCTGGCCAAGTGGCCTCCCGGTGCAATCGATCTCTTAGTACTTCTAGCAATTGTTGTCCTCTCCTGATAGCTAGGTTATGCAACATGCAGCACACCACAATGAACTCAGTGACCTGCTCAAGGTGGTATTGAAGGTTGCCTCCTGAGTGGTCCAGGCATCTTCAGAACTCCAATTGTCTTTTCGACGATACTGCATGTAGCCAAATGGCTTTCGTTGTAGCGCTTCTCGGCTTCTGTCTGGGGCTTACGGGGGGTGGGGGTGGCCATGAGCCAGCGGGCAAGATCATATCCTTTATCCCCCAGCATCCAACCGTGACCTTGTGGCTGACTCTTGAACAGGTCAAAGACAGTGCTCTCATGCAAGATGTGCGCATCATGGATGCTCCCTGGAAAATTTGCATTCACTGGCTTGATTATTTGCTTGGGGTTGACAACGAGCTGCACATTCAGGGAGTGGAATCCTTTTCGGTTCCAAAACACCTCTGCATTCTGTAAAGGTGCTCGCAGGGCAATGTGCGTACAGTCTATTGCTCCCTGCACCTTTGAGAAGTTTGCTATTCTCGAGAAACCCAAAGCCCTCTCAGTCTGTGCCTCCCTGGTCATAAGGAAGGTTATAAAGTCCTATCATCGTGCGTAAAGGGCTTCAGTCACCTGTCGAATGCAACAATGTGTCGTGCTGAGAGATACCACAAATGTCGCCAGCTGAGGCCTGAAAGGAACCCGATGCGTAGAAGGAAAGTGCCGCAGGAACCTTAACCTCAACGGGCAGTGCGGTCCTGATGGTGCTGGAAGGCTGCAGATCTCCCTTAATTAGCTGGCATATCTCACCGATGACCTTTCGGAAGTGCAGCCTTCTAACGCATATGTTATCGGACAAGTCCAGGTATGATCGCTTATGTGTTGGGTGTAACGTCTCCACCTCCTCGTGAGCAGTCTGCTACCTCTTTGGGCATATAATGCTCTTCATAAACCTTCTGCCATCTCTATTCTGCAGCATGTGATTAGTCATCAATACTGGTTGAGAAATTACAGGCCACATCACTATAAATGCCCTTAATTTGTCCTCAACAAATACAAATGTGATTAGATGATTGGCAAGAGTCAAAAACACCCTTAAAATCACTACAAATTGTTTCTCCTGACAAGCACTTCAAACAGCCTTTTAATAAAGATCCCCCGAGTTACAAAATGGCGTCCGTAGTGCCGAGTTAAGGTCAGGTGATTGCAGCATTTCTTCAGCATCTTTTTAGGCCAGCAATCATTTGGGCGAATTATGGGCAAAATGCCGAATGTAGCACTCGGTGATAATCTGGGCCATAATCAGGCGCTAGTTTTCATTATAACCAGTATTCTCAGCCTTGCACGAATATTACATCATATTTGTCACAAAAAAATAGGCTGGGTGATGCAGCTCATTCATGTATGCCGAAAGTTGTGCCAGCCATAAATGGGTGATAATCGGGCGCTAGTTTCCACTTTTCAGCAAATATGGGCGATAGCCTGAAACTCGGTGCTTACATGGGCACTAAATGGGCGATGATGTGCCGAAAGTTAAGGTGTTTTTTCCATCTATTCATTTGGATTTCTAAACCATTACCTAATTTTCTTAACCATACTTGCAAAGACAATACCCAGCATGGAACACCACAGTGTTATTAGTTTTAATTCTGCTACATTTAGGTTGCTCACTGGTGCCTGCTGCACTGTTAAGTAGAAGCTCATATCAAATACAAATCTTAAACTTTCAGGACTGTCAACTGATGTCAGGTCTGAGTTCCTTCAATCTTAAAACTACTACCATTCAGATAGAACTAAGTTGCAGAACATGGTGACCTCACACTCCAATTAGCTGTTTGACCCTAACATCTCAGAGTCCAATGCCAATTTCTGCTTGAAACTAAAAAAGAACAACTTGCATATATATAGCGCCTTTCATGACCACCAGACGTCTCAAAGTGCTTTACAGCCAATGAAGTACTTTTGAAGTGTAGTCAAACAGTGTAGTCTTTCTGTGCTGTAAGATTCTATGATGACTTGATTTGCTGTTTAAGACGAATTGAAGAGGACGTTCAATGGAGTACTGACCATAGTATTATGAATAAAATAGAAAGAGAAAAGGGGCAGGGGGAAAAGAGAAAGTGTTGGGGGTGGGGGCTGTAAAAGTGGTCTGGTATATTAGATAATATACATTAGAATGGAAGGAGAGAATACCTCATCATCATTGGCAGCCTGCAGACGCTGAATTGCAGCCTGCGTTAGTGAAGAGATGTAGCTCCAGATGCAGGAGCCTCTCGTACAGCCCACTGTTGAAAGTGTCTTCACTATCTCACTCATCACAGCGAGGTAGAGACTACATCTGTCGAGATCCAAAACCTCAAATAAAGGAGAAACAGTGGATTTAGAAAAATGAAGATGGAAAAAATGAGCTTCGATGCTTACTTGTTCAATGACCGATGCTTAGCACAACAAAACAATAATCACACCTAAGCTTTCTTCAATTCCCACTTTAATTAAAAAAATATATCTTCAAATAAGGTACACATTAATCGATTTCCTTGCTCACTATTCAGAACAAAATTGACTCATTTTTGACATGTTTACAATTCACTACAAAATTACAGAATTATCTCGCAATGTGAAAGAAAAAAAAGACTTGCATTTATATAGTGCCTTTCACGAACCCTGGATGTCCCATAGTGCTTTACCGCCAATTAAGTGAATTAAAAAAAAAACTGTAGTCGTTGTTGTAATGTGGGAAATGCGGCAGCCAATTTGCAAACAGCAAGCTCACACAAACGGCAATGTGATATTGGCCAGGACACCGGGGGTAACTCCCCTGCTCTTCTTCAAAATAGTGCCATGGGATCTTTTACGTCCACCTGAGCGAGCAGTCGGGGCCTCGGTTTAACATCTCATCCGAATGGCGGCACCTCTGACAGTGCATCAATCCCTCAGTACTGCACTGGAGAGTCATCTTAGATTTTAGTACTCAAGTCTCGAGTGTGACTTGAACCCATGATCTTCTATTACAACCCATGATCTTCCCCAAGCACCATCAAGTCAACAGATAAATAAACATGCAAGAAATCGGACAGTGTCGTTTATAACAACGCATCTAGCATGGGATTAAAATAGGCATCTGCCAAACATTTTGAACCCCAGAGAACGACAGTATTAGGTTTAATTTGCAACAAGTCAAAAAAAAATTTTCAATAAGAGGGCATCCGTTTTTCCAAAATATGCTCAAATGTCAAAATTTGGCAACAGATTACAAAGATGTAAGATAGTTTGTCAGTTTTAATTAGTTCTTTTAGGTCAGATATTTTTGTAGCTTTAAAATGCACACACTTCCTGTCACAAAATATTTACGATCTTGATAAAAAATATTTTGAGACACGGCAAAAATAAAGTTTTCAAAGTACAGACACTCAACATCAATTCCTCAAGGATTCCAATTGCAGACTATCACTCATATCATTCTACAGGTACTAGAGAACTGTATTTAGCACAAATAAGCCCAGTGGAAATTATTTGGTTTCGTTTTCACAAGGGAAATTAACTTGCATCCAGCATCCAGAGTCTTTTAGGACAGAGGGTTCCAGATTTCTCCCACCTATTGTGTGAAAAAGTACTTCATGATTTTAGTCTTAAATGGCCTAGTTTTAACAGAGCTTATGCCCTCCCTTGTTCTTGATTCCCACACCAGAGGAATGGGTTTCCCTGCATCTACCCTATCAAATCCCTTTATCAATATCTTGATTAGTCCTGGTGCCTTGGTAATTAAATCTACAATACCGATCACATGGAGCTTTCATTTACACTGCTGATTCTCAACAGAGCACTTCCCTAGGCATAATCATTTTATCGTTATGAATTTAGCATTTTTCTTTAAACCATTTAACATGCAGGACACAATAGATGTGTAGACATTGGGGTAGATTTTTATCTTCACTATCTAATGGGGCAGATCAAATGCCTTTTAAAGAACCTGCCCGATTTTCATTGTATTGAAAGTCTATCCTAATGAATATATTTAGAGTTCATAGGAACAGGAGTAGACCATGTAGCCCCTTGAGGCATTCAATCAGAACGCAGTTGATCTAGAAAATGTGAATTGATCCAGCATCCAGAGTCTTTTAGGACAGAGGGTTCCAGATTGCTACCACCTATTGTGTGAAAAAGTACTTCATGATTTTAGTCTTAAATGGCCTAGTTTTAACAGAGCTTATGCCCTCCCTTGTTCTTGATTCCCACACCAGAGGAATGGGTTTCCCTGCATCTACCCTATCAAATCCCTTTATCAACATCTTGATTAGTTATCCCTCAACCTTCTAACTCAAGGGAATAGAAACCATGTTTAAACAACCTGTCCTCATTATTTAACCCTCAAAGCCCTGGTATCATTCTGGTAAATCTGCACTGTACTCCTGTCAATTCTTCCTGAGGTTAATTGACCAAAACTGAACGCCGTGTCAGCTCTGCCTCAATTGATAGCATTCTTGGCTTGCTGTGGGTTTAAATCCCACTCCAGTAACTTGAGCACAAAATCTATGCTGACACTGCAGTGCAGCAATAAGGGAGTGCTGCACTGTCGGATGTGCCTTCTTTCAGATGAGACATAAAACTGAGGCTGACCTCTCAGGTTGACAAAAAAAGATCCCACGGCATTATTTCAAAGAAGAGAAAGGGAGTTTTGCTCGGTGTCCTGGCCAATATTTTTCCCTCAACCAACAACTAAAACAAGGTTATCTGGTCATTATCTCATTGCTATTTGTGGGAGCTTGCTGTGTGCAAATTTTCTGCCGAGTTTCCTACATTACGACAGTACTTCATTGGCTGTAAAGTGCTTTGGGTCATCCTGAAAGGCACTATATAAATGCAAGTTTTTCTTCCTTCTTTACAAGCTTGAGGCATTCGTCATGCTTCAGACATAAAATTTCAAAAGTGTCAAAAATAAATACATTAAAAAAGTGAAAGAAAGGCATATACTTCTGGCTGTTTTTCTAACCCGGAGCTGAATTTTGACAAGCATCTTTCAGTCTACAAACTTTCCTCAGCCAACAATTAAACAGTGACTCAGCTTAGACTGTGTTTACATATAGCAATATGACTTAGTAGTCTTAAAGCAAAAGGGACAGGTTAAACACAGATCCACCTCAGCAGCAGAATAATGCATTGTGCATTACATGGCATGACCCTGCTAACATTATAAAACAGTACATCGTGCGACTTACTGGGAGCTACATCACAGAAGATCACTAGCATCAATGAAAATCCAATTCAATGCCATATATTTAAGCTACCAATTTGTTATTAAATGCCATTTGCATAACTTTAGATACCAGTTGCCGCTACAGTAGAAATGCTAATTACACATCAGTATAAACAGAAAGTTACAGGATCAGACTCAGTATTGAGCAGAAATGATGAAGCTGAATTTGTCATACTTACAGTTTGTAATTCACTTGTCAACCTCCTGAGTGTGTACTCCAAGACTTGCTCCACTGAAGACATGACACATTCTCGTAATACATTCAGGACCCGATCTATGGACAAAGATATCAGATGATGTACATACATTTTTCTACTTGATGCAAGTTGTGTTCTGTTGTAATTCTCTATTGGCCTAGTAGCAACAAAATAAATAATTTAATTTAAAATAATCAGATTGATAATCGGGAATATGTTCGCTATATTGCTAAGCATGATTAACCTCATTTTGCAGAATGCTAGACAGCACCCAATTAATGTCAGACCTAGAAAGGCACTTCTAGAGGCAGATCTTCAAGTTATTAACCCAGGCTTACTGAATACACTTTGCAGCTTCTAAAACAGAGACACTCTAATTGCATTATAAAAAAAATGTAGAGGGTTTTTTTGAGATGGGGGAGGGAATAGAGGAGTTTTAATGGGATGCAACCATACCCTTATTGTAGGCCCAGATTACAAAGCAGGATGAAAGCACAATTACCAGATAGCAGATATGGAATTTAGGAATCTAATGTAAAACCATATAAAAATAAACCCACTATGTATTGCAAAGAATATGGATATCATGCAAACAAACACAGAGATTAACATATTTTAAATTAATATACCTCCAACATGGGAAGATATTGCATTGCAATGAATTTAAGTCCCAGCTTGCTGAGTTAGAGGAGTTCACATCTGCATATCCTCACCTGACAAGTTATCAATTTCAGTCATGGCATTGGGAAGAGATGCTGAGTGGAGGCCAGATACTTTCCCAAAAGCAGGGAGGGAGAAGCTTCCATACAGGGATGGAAGGAAGGGAAGAGGAAGAGGGGGTAAGGTAAATTTGCATTTACAAAGAGCCTTATCACATGCTCAGAAACATCCCACAATGCAATTAACTACTTGGAAGTACAGATAACTGGCATGTAAATTAATACAGGAGTAATTTGTGCAAAGCGAGGTCCCACAAAGAGCAATCAGATGAATGACCACTTGATCTATTTTTTGTCATGTTGGTTAAGCAAAGGATACCAAGAGAACCCCATGCAAAGTAGTTTAATGACTAGCATATTTGATTTGGATTAGATTCTTGCAAATTAAAGGAATGTGGAGAAAACTCTGCCCCTACTAAAACCAACTCTTGTAATTTACCTCATGTGAAGACTAGTTGTACCTTTTAAAAAAGGTAATTGCTATTCACATTTTTTTCTATTTGTTCCTGGGATGTGGGCATTCCTAATTGTCCTCGAGAAGGTGGCGGTGAGCTGCGTTCTTGAACTGCTGCAGTTCGTGTGGTGAAGGTAGTCCCAACACTGCTGTTAGGGAGGGAGTTCTAGGATTTTGACCCAGCGACGATGAAGGAATGGCGATATATTTCCAAGTCAGGATGGTGTGCGACTTGGAGGGGAGCTTGCAGGTAGTAGTGTTCCCATTGGCCTGCTACCCTTCTAGGTGGTAGAGGATTTGGGAGGTGCTGTCGAAAAAGCCTTGGCGAGTTGCCACCGTGCATCTTGTAGATGATACACACTGCAGCCACGGTGCGCCGGTGGTGGAGGGAGTGAATGTTGAAGGTGGTAGATGGGGTGCCGATCAAGCAGGCTGCCTTGTCCTGGATGGTGTTGAGCTTCTTGAGTGTTGTTGGTGCTGCACTCATCCAGGCAAGTGGAGAGTATTCCATCACACTCCTGACTTGTGCCTTGTAGACAGTGGAAAGGCTTTGGGGAGTCAGGAAGTGAGATACTCGCTGCAGAATACCCAGCCTCTGACCCGCTCTTTTAGACAGTTATTTATGGTCCAGTTAAGTTTCTGGTCAATGGTGACCCTCCAGGATGTTGATGGTGGGGGATTCGGCGATGGTAATGGTGTTGAATGTCATGGGGCGGTGGTTAGACTTTCACTTGTTGGAGATAGTCATTGCCTGGCACTTGTGTGGCATGAATGTTACTTGCCACTTATCAGTCCAAGCCTGAATGTTGTCCAGGTCTTGCTGCATGGACGACATTATCTGAGGAGTTGCGAATGGAACTGAACACTGTGCAATCATCAGCGAACATCACCACTTCTGACCTAATGATGAAGCAGCTGAAGATGGTTGGGTCTAGGACCCTGCCCTGAGGAACTCCTGCAGTTCCTTTGGGGAATAGTGTGAAGTAATGGAAGAATTTGCAGGCTGATTAACAGTCTGACTGGCCGCGTCAGACTGTTAACTCTGACTTAACAGTCCGTTCCTTCCATGGCCATAGCTGTCTTTATACCAGCTGATAGGGTGGTCAGTCCTATACAGCGGGAGGGTTTTATGGGCTCTCACAACCCATATGATAAGAGGGGGGGGGGGGGGGGGGGGGCAACCACATCCCGCTGGATGTTAACCTAGAATTCAAAGCCAGAGCCCCGACTCCACTCGCCGTGACTGTCTGGAGTGGGGTTCGAACCCAGCACCTTCAGGCCCAGAGGCCGGAATACTACCATTACACCAAAGGATCACTCCCGCACCTGAGATAAATGAGTATTACAGCAGTCTTTGTTAAAATGTGCGTGTCTGCCTGAATGAAAGGTTTCTGATTGGTTGCTAATCACATGGCTAACAGCGACCAATCCAACCAGAGAATTACATTCTGTAAAGCACTTTAGGAGGTGAAAGGCATGCTATGAATGCAAGCTTGTTCTTTACAACATACACGGAAGGCAGCCATTATATTTTCACACCAGTGAATACTTAAGTTGAAATAAGTAACAAATCAAAAGTTGTAACTGCAAACTTTTAAAAATACATATCAACTGCTCAATTCCATTTCTAAAAATTACCCATAATTAATATCACAAGAGATTAACTAGTCTACAAAATAAAAAGTTGACAAATAAAAGAATGGATTAATTTTTTCTCATATATGGAATGTTAGCAGCAATAGCAAGGAGACGCAGTAGTTGCCACCAATGATTATGCATAGTCATCATGCTGCTCCTCATGGAATGCACCATAGGAATCTTCAGAAATAAATACATACAACACTAAATAGTTAAACTATTCTCATCTAGTCACATAGATAAAGCCAGTCCTAAACTTCTTGGCAAGACTGCCCACTCAACTCAGCAAGTCTTACTTTTCAAATGGCTTTGCTCACAAGCCCAATCTGCAAGAGGTGGTCAACCATTCATGTGGATTTAATCAAAACTAATTCTCCCCATTACTGAAACATAAACTTACATTAAAGTGACTAGTGCATGATTTTTTATTTGGATTGTTGAAGGGAGTATTCTAAATTAGCTTCAAAAAAGATTTATGCAAAAATAAACCAGTTATTCAATTTGATTTTGTTTGAATCAAGGTATCTATCTATCTTCATGTCCATCCTTTACATGGCCAGCCACTGAAAAATAACATTGAGGCAGTCAGCTTTGACCTCGGAAAACTCCTACCACTTTTTATTTTCTCTCCACTGTGCAGCCTATCAGCAACATTTCTCCATCCAGTGCCTATGTTGAAGGCTGGGTGGTTTGCTGTGACTGTCTTAGTAAAAATTTCCATAGTCATTTTCCTATTCTTTTTTAAAAAATTTTATTTGAGGGTAGGAACTGTTGCTGGTGACCATGGGCTGTTTATATTCTGAACTGAATCATTTAATGGTTTCAAAAACATATATAGGTTAGTTAGCCTTTTCTAGGGTCATTTGCACAGACAAAACCATGTCTCTATCACTGTCAAATCAACCTGCTGACAGCTGAAGATTCTGATTTGTTTCAAATGGATGGCTTTAAGTGAACTATCAGTGACAAATTTTCTTCCAGATTGATGTATTATGTGGTATAGTTACGCCACACAACCACCTCCCTGGCAACAGGGACATAACTGTTGGTGTTTAGTCATGCTGCTAAACACCAACCAGTTGAGCAGTTTACAGCTACTAAAATACAATGTTCAATACATCAGACAGGGTTCATTTTGATGACCAAGATTATTTTTAACTTGACAAAAAATGTTTTTTTTTAAATGCTTGATTCGGTGTTCCAAGTTTTTTTTGTAGCTGTCTTTCAGGATTTTATGATCATTTTCTCTCTGATCCTTGTAATATTCTCTGGCCATTCCTTTGATTTCTCCCACTGGTCCCATTGGTTTACCACTATCACCGGGAGGTCGATTTAACGACACGTTCGGTGTCCTTTGAGATGACATTAGTTGCGATCTAAGATCACGTAACAGGGTGGGCCACGAGAAGGCTGTCATCATACAGCCAAGCGAAATGCTTGGAAGAACTGTGACATACAGAATGGATTCCTTATAGAGGACCCCACAGTACAACCTGAAGGATCAAACCTTTCACGCAAACAGTAGACAACCATCAACTGCCTCAGAACCGGTCATGGTAGATGCTGCCACCATCTCCATACATGGAAGATTAAAGCATCTGTGGAGCTCCTAATCGGACCCTGGAGCACATCATTGAGCATTGCCCTCAGCGGAAATTTGCAGGCAGCCTACAAGATGTTATGCAATAAGCTTTGGCCTGGATATCTCATTTAGATATTGACATTTGATTTGCTTTGCTTCTACCATACAAAAGAAGAAGACTGGTCCCATTCTAATAGTTATCATCTCCAAGCCTGTTTACAACTTGTGCTGCACTTATGGCTATTCCCCTTTTGCACCATAGTGGCCTGATTGGATTTTATGATGCTGCTTTCTCTTCTCTTTAATGTTGTTTGTTTGTTTCTCCGGCTGTTTTTATGGCCACTTACTGGTCTCTATGCTGCCATTTACTATTTTTAACAACTGCTCTCCAATCCTTTTGGATGTCATGTCCCTATAAATGCTGTTCATATTAGCAATTATAAGTCAGGGGCTGACATCGACTCATCCATCCAATGATTGGCAGAATACGTTGACACGTTTTGTGTTCCAAGTCTGCTCTGGGAAAAGTAAAACCAACTTTAATTTTGAGATTATGCAATTAAACCATCACCAAAATTTGTGGTCATTAACCTGTCCCTTTCTGTCAACTGAAACACATCTGACATGAGGCTGCAATTGGGAGTATTGTGTGCATTTTTCAGCACCCCAGTATAGGAAAGGATAATAAAAGCAACAGAAAGGGTATTGCATAAAGTCACTAGGGTATTACCGGAGTCGCCGGGTTACGGGCAAGAAAACAGACTTGAGAAGTGAAGGCTTTGTCAGTAGAGCTGAGAGATTAAGGGGTGAACTGATTACGAAGGGTTTTAGCGCAAATAATGATCACTTGTTTCAGCTGGTCGATGAAATCGTGGGAAGAGAGCACTAAATTCAATACTCATAAAAGGTATTAAAGGGGAAGTTAGAAGAACAATTCTCTGCAAACTGTCATTGAAGCAAAATCCATTTTTGCCCCAGAGGACATAGACAGGCTAAGTGAGTGGTCAAAAATTTGGCAGATAGAGTATAATGTTGGAAAATGCACTTTGGCAGAAAAAAAATCAAAGAACAAGTTATTATTTAAATGGAGAAAGATTGCAAAGTATCGCAGTACGGCAGGACCTGGGGGTACTTGTGCATGAAACACAAAAGGATAGTATGCAGGTACAGCAAGTGATCAGGAAGGCCAATGGTATCTTGGCCTTTATTGCAAAGGGGATGGAGTATAAAAGCAGGAAAGTCTTGCTACAGCTGTACAGGGTATTGGCGAGGCTACACCTGGAATACTGCGTGCAGTTTTGGTTTCCATATTTACGAAAGGATATACTTGCTTTGGAGACAGTTCAGTGAAGGTTCACTAGGTTGATTCCGGGGATGAGGGGGTTGACTTATGAGGAAAGGTTGCGTAGGTTGGGCCTCTACTCATTGGAACACAGAAGAATGAGAGGTGATCGTTTACAGATGACACTACATTAGGATGCAGTGTGTGGCTGCACGGAGGATGCTACAAAGGGACATTGACAAACTAAGTGAGTGGGCAAACTATGGCAGATGAAGTTTAATGTGGGGAAGTGTGAGGTCATCCACACTGGATCCGAGAAGGGTAAATCGGAATATTTTTATAATGGTGAGAGAATAGGAGTGGAAGAGCAATGGGATTTAGGTGACCATGTACACAAATCACTAAAACCGACTGCGCAGGTAAAATAAGTACCAACACCAAGAAATATACATTGCCCTTGGAAGGGGTAGAGCACAGATTCATCAGACGTATACCAGGGTTTAAAGAATTACGTTGAAACATGGGACATAGAAATAACTTAATAAAAAAAGACCAATGTCCACCTAGTTCACCTTCTACCATCCTGGTAGTCGCATGTTAGAACGATAATGGATAATCATAGCAATCAATCTCTACCAATTAGTCTACAGCAGACCCAGACATGAAGCAAGGAAACCGTCCCCAGTGGTGGAAAGCATAGGTCCAAAGTCACCTGCTCCTCCCAAGCATAATACACTTGCCACATGTCATGTCTCAAGTTACTCATGTACTGTATCCCAAAATATTATTTATTTATGAAAGAGATCTATCTAATTTGCATTTGAATGAATCAATACTATTTGCTTCCACCACCCCCTGGGATGCCTGTTCCATTACTTGATAACTCGCTCACCGAAATAATATTTCCGCAGATTAGTTTTGATTTCAGAATACCTGTCTTCAAGCGATGGCCGTGTCCTTTGATTCTTATATGCTGCACAAGAAACAGCTCGTCATGGTCTACATTATCTCATTCCTTTAGAATACTAAAAACAGCAATCAATCACCTCTCAACCTTTTCTTTTCCAGTGAGAACCTGCCCAATTTGCATGATCGCTCCTCATAATCCAATCCTCCAACCCCTCAATCATCTGGTTTCTCTCTTCTGTATCCTTTCAAAACTGCAATATCTTTTCTGAGGCAACCAGAACTGTACACAGTATTCTAAGTGCGGTCACACCAATGATTTATAAAGTGGCAGGATTACCTCGCTATTTCAGCTCAATATTGACATTTTAATATATACCAATATCAGGTTTGATTTACTCAATGCCACTGAGCATTGTTGCAATAGCTTCAATTTACTGTCAGTAAGGACTCCGTGATCTCTTTCATTTTCCAGTCATATTATTTTCTTTCCATTTAATAGTCCCTTCCTGGATTTTTTTTGTCCCCACGCGAAGCACTTTGCAAATTCCTTTTGAAATCCTCACTCTGTTCACTCCTCACTCTGCTGTGCTCGAGCTCTGGGTTAAATTAGGATTGTTCTAATATCCATTTATGTGGCTTGGTGTCAAATTCTGTCCTGTGAAGCACCTTGGGATTTATTCTTTTACTACGTTAAAGGCGCTTTATAAATGCAAGTCATTGTTGTGGTTGCATAAACTTGGCTTATATTCCCTTGATTATAGAAGATTGAAGGGTGATCTGATGGAGCCATTTAAAATGTTAAAAGGACTTGATGTGGTGGGGGAATCCACAAAAAGAGGGCATAATCTTAAAATTAGAAATCAGACTTCACTTTTTCCACACAAAGGGTAGTACAAATCTTTGACCTTACAAAGGCCTTTGACACGTCAGCCGTGGAGGACTATGGAGCGTCCACCTCCGTTTCGGCTGCCCCCAAAAGTTTGTCATCATCCTCCGCCTGTTCCATGACGACATGCAAGCCGTGATCCTGACCAACGGATCCACCACAGACCCAATCCACATCCGGACCGGGGTCAAGCAGGGCTGTGTCATCGCGCCAACGCACTTCTCGATCTTCCTCGCTGCAGTGCTCCATCTCACTATCAACAAGCTCCCTGCTGGAGTGGAAGAAAACTATAGGATCAATGGGAAACCTGTTCAATCTACATTGCCTCCAGACTAGATCCAAGGTCGTCCCATCCTCTGTCATCGAACTGCAGAGGCCGAACTCCAAGCCATCATCAACACCTTCACCGAGGCGTATGAATGCATGGGCCTTACGCTAAACATCCATAAGACAAAGGTCCTCCGCCAACCTGACCCCGCCAAACAGCACTTCCCCCCGGTCATCAAAATCCACAGCTCGGTTTGGACAACGTGGACCATTTTCCATACCTCGGGAGTCGACTATCAGCAAGGACAGACATCGATGACGAGGTCCAATACCACCTCCAGTGTGCCAGCGCAGCCTTCACTCGCCTGAGGAAGAGAGTGTTTGGAGACTCGGACCTCAAATCTGGCACCAAGCTTATCATGTACAGGGCAGTCGTGATACCTACCCTCCTATATGGCTCATAGACTTGGACTATATACAGCAGGCACCTCAAAGCGTTGAAGGATTACCACCAGCGCTGCCTCCGCAAGATCCTTCAAATCCACTGGGTGGATAGACGCACCGTCAGTGTTCTTGCTCAGGCCAATATCCCTAGCATCGGAGCACTGACCACACTTGACCAGCTCCATTGGGCGGGCCACATCGTCCGCATGCCCGACACGAGACTCCCTAAACAAGCGCTCTACTCGGAACTCCTACACGGCAAGCAAGTCCCAGGTGGGCAGAGGAAACATTTCAAGGACACCCTCAAAGCCTCCTTCATAAAGTGCAACATCCCCACCGGTACCTGGGAATCCCTGGCCCAAGACCGCTCAAAATGGAGGAAGAGCATCCTGGAGGGTGCTGAGCACCTCGAGTCTCGTCGCCGAGAGCATGCAGAAACCAAGCGCAGACAGCGGAAGGAGCGTGCAGCAAACCAGGTTCCCCCCACCGACCCTTTCCTTCAACCACTGTCTGCCCCACCTGTCACAGAGACTGTATTGGACTGTACAGCTGCCTGAGAACTCACTTTTAGAGTGAAAGCAAGTCTTCCTCGATTTCGAGGGACTGCCTATGATGATGAGTGCAAATCTGTAACTTGCTCCCTCAAAATAGTACTGGGCCAATTGAAATTTTCAAAGATTGTTACATTAGGTAAGGGTGCCAAAAGTATATACCCCAAAAAATTTCGAAGGCAGTAACCGATCCTGGTGCTCCTTACTCAGTGACAGGTGAGATTATTCTATGAGCTGCACACAGAGATTTCACCAACATGAAGCAACATGGGAAACTACCACCATCATTTGGACTGGTCTGTCAAACATTCTGCAGCATAATATAAAGTGCTCTCAGAAACTTCCAGAACTGCTTCCATCTATGCTACAAAAGAGCAATGTGCCAGGCTAACATCCAAAAAGTTTAACAATATTAACAATGCTAACGTGGGGCAATTGTGCTGGTCAAATAGTTGTAATATGGAGCCCAGATACATTTGAAAAGTGCAGCAAGTTTATTGCTGGCAGGCTTTCTCTCTTGTTTAACACACAACGCAATAATGTAAATTTTACTGAAGCACATCATGTTACTTGTTCTTGATTTCACAATAATTGTGCGTTTCATACTTTACAGCAACTTGTCAAAAATGCTTCCATGAAAGCACTGCCTTTTTAGTTCTCATGGGGTCTGGCATAAGCTTTCTTCAACCATAACATGCATTCATTTGCCACATTTAAATTTTTGGTCTCTGCTGCTCCCTGATGTATACAGAATGCAATTTCTTTAAAAGTGGCAAGAGAGATAAAAATAGGTTGACAATAAAAAGGAAAGAACACAAGAGTGACTTTCCACCACAAAGAGCTGCGCCATTGGTTTCAATAATTAAATGTTTTTACAGTTTACACACAGAACAGTAACATGGTACATTACTTTATGTAAAAGGAACTCAAATTTCAAATGTATAGCCCACTTGTAAAGACTTGCATTTATATAGCGACTTTCACAACCTCAGGGTGTCCCAAAGTACTTTAGAGCCAATGAAGTACTTTCGAAGCATAGTCACTGTTGTAATTTAGGAAACGCAGCAACTGAATTGCACACTGGAAGCTCCCACAAACAACAATGTGATGATGACCAGATATTTTTGTTATGTTGATTGAGGGATAAATATTGGTCAGGAAACTGGGGATAACTCCCCTGCTCTTCTTCGAAATAGTGCCATGGGATCTTTTACATCCACCTGAGAAGTGGAACACGGCGTTGGTTTAACATCTCATCTGAAAGACGGCACCCTGTGACAGTGCAGCCCCCCTTCAGCACAGCACCCGAGTGTCAGCCTAGATTTTTTGTGCTCAAGTCTCTGGAGTGGGACTAGAACCCACGACCTTCTGAGTCAGAGGTGAGACTGTTACCTACTGAGCCATGGCTGACACTAATGTAATACCGTTGCGGAAAGTGGAATAAAGCGATGGGAAATGTTACTCAGATTCTACAGTTAAGTCCACATACTGCAACAAGCGGGGCAGTGGAGCGGAAGGAGAAGGGAAGAGAAGAGGCATTTTCTCTGCTCCATCAGCTGTCAATTTGCACTTGAGACATGTTCTAAATAATTAAATACAGGAGCAAAACTGACATCTGGCTGCTGATCTAACTAAAATATAATAGATGATTCAATCTTTGAACAGGGCTTCTGCATTTAATTCCAGTGCCTCAGTTGGTAAAGCCATTCAATTGCCATCTATTGTTAAAGTGCCCCTGTCGATGCCCAGGATAAGGCCATGATCGGACTTCATGGTGACCTTCCCCATCTCCCCTCAAACAGTGCTTAAAGAGGAGGAGAGAAAACAAATGGATTCTTTAAATTGAGTATCCCAAAAGTCAAACACGTTTAAATCAATTGGGGGGGGTGAGAGGGATGAAGTGGGGGGAAAAGAGAAAAAAAATGGATTGAACAAAAAGCTATATCCCCAAATAAACCATATAATGTATTCTCATTTAAACTCAATGACAAAATTAATTGGACTACATTCACAAATGAGAAGCAGCCACATTAGGGCGCATTTCCATGTCTGTGTTATACAGGGTTTCATTAGATTCGAATAAGAACACTCACGCTTCAGCACTGTCAGCAGTAAACTATTAACAGCTGCATTTTATTCAATTTTTTGCAATTCAAATGGCGTAGGAGTATAAAAGAAGCATCTTAGCAGGTTTCCTGCATTTTGTAACCTTCTACAACATCTGAACTCTTACAAAAAAAAAATAAGACTCTATTAGCATAATCTCTTTTTAGTGCAGGAAACAGCTAATGAGTCCATCTACAATATAGCCTCCAACAAATCAAATATAGAAACCAATAATTATAGCTCCTTAAAATAGAAAGAATTGCAGTTATCCTTCCCTGCTTCATTATCACTGTGACCTCTCTTTAAATCTCAGAGAAAAAGGGACTTCTCAAGTATGCGAAAAATTGGTATCCAGTGACAACAGTAAAAATGTAAAATGGATGAGTTAAATATACTGTGATAATTATTCACATTCTCCTGTCCACACATTTGTATGTGTGTGTGAGTTTTTGTGAAGGGGGGGGCGGTGGGTGGGGGGGGAGGGCTATATTTAATAATATTAAAATAACTTGCGAATTTTAAAAGCACAGTCGTATCCCAGAGGAAATGATTGGATCTGGGGCGCAGTGGAAGAAATTCTGTCAAAGGATGGGAAATGTGTCAGTCGGCTACTGGAAAGATATGATTGGCCCTCTGGGAGCACGTTACTTCTTTTGGCAATGCCACTTTCAAAGAAAGAAAGACTTGCATTTATACAGTGCCTATCACCACCACCAGACGTCCCAAAGCGCTGTACACCCAATTAAGTACTTTGTGGAGTATAGTCACTGTTATAATGTAGCAAACGCAGCAGCCAATTTCCACACATCAAGCTCCCGCAAACAGCAATGTGATAATAACCAGATAATTATTTTTTAGTGATACTGATTGAGGGATAAATATTGGCCAGGACCCCGGGGATAACTCCCCTGCTCGTCTTCAAAATGGTGCCATGGGATCTTTTACATCCACCTGAAAGAGAGCAGACGGCGCCTCGGTTTAACGTCTCATCGGAAAGACAGCACCTCAGACAGTGCAGCACTCCCTCAGTACTGCACTGGAGTGTCAGCCTAGCTGAAGTCTCTGGAGTGGGACTTGAACCCACAACCTTCTGACTCAGAGGGTGAGGATGATACCAACTGAGCCACGGTTGGCAGTCATGCCACGTTCTGATGCCTGCTGCAGCAGGAGTCTCCAGAAAACATAGTGGGGACAGAGCCGAAGATCCTGGGCAATCTTCAGAACAGTGCATGCTTCCTTGCAGGCTCCCAGAGATACTACTGAGTGCTTTGTCACCCTACACAAACACTGTAAGTTCCACCCCAACTCTATCAGATGAGTATAAGTGAAACAGGGGCCTTGGAGGGACTGTCAAACACACAATCTGGCCCTGTCCCCAACTCCACTCCTGGGTAGTGGTTCTGAAGATTATCCAAGCCTTACCATCCCAGATGAGCCACACAGACCAGGAAGGTCCAAAGTTCAACCCTTAACCGTTAGTCAGCTGTAAGTATTAGCTTTGAATAGGTGTTAATCACAGGGGATGGGGGAGCTGAGTCAACACTTGTAAATTAGGTGTAGCTCTTCAGAGTATAAAAGTCAACAGTTTTTCAGAGCACAGAGTGGTCTGAATAGAATGGACTTAAAGGCCCCAAGTTTCCGACTCGGCAAAACAGGCGCCCCTCCGAGCAGTGTGCCCGCTTTTCGTGCCGAAAACGGCGCCTGAAAATAAACGCGCTATTCTCGAGCGCTTTGCAGCTCGATGTCAGCTTGGCGCGGTGCCCAGGGGGCAGAGCCTACCACTCGCGCCGATTTTGTAAGTAGGAGGGGGCGGGTACCATTTAAATGAGTTTTTTTCGTGCAGGCAACTCTGCGCGTGCGCGTTGGAGCGTTTGTGCACGCGCAGTGTGAAGGAAACATTGGCACTCGGCCATTTTTGTAGTTCTTTGTAGCTTTGTAACATTTTTTAATAAAACCACATTGCCTTTCCATGATCAGCACTGAGGCTTCTTGCAGTAGTGAGAAGGCTGCAGGAAGCCTCAGAAGTTGAGGCAGCCGTTCCCTGACAGGCCCGACCGACGGCAGGGGGGCCTCCTCCTCCGCCCCCCCCCCGCCGTCGGGAATGGCTGCCTCAACTTCTGAGGCTTCCTGCAGCCTTCTCCCTGCCTCCCCCCCGCTGCCGTCGGTCGGGCCCTTACTGCTTCCCCCCTCCCCTGCCGTCGGTCGGGCCCTTACTGCCTCCCCCCTCCCCTGCCGTCGGGAACGGCTGCTGCCGTCGGTCGGGCCCTTACTGCCTTCCCTCCCCTGCCGTCAGGAACGGCTGCCTCAACTTGTGAGGCTTCCTGCAGCCTTCTCCCTGCCTCCCCCTCCCCTGCCGTCGGTCGGGCCCTTACTGCCTCCCCCCTCCCCTGCCGTCAGGAACGGCTGCCTCAACTTGTGAGGCTTCCTGCAGCCTTCTCCCTGCCTCCCCCTCCCCTGCCGTCGGTCGGGCCCTTACTGCCTCCCCCCTCCCCTGCCGTCAGGAACGGCTGCCTCAACTTGTGAGGCTTCCTGCAGCCTTCTCCCTGCCTGAAAGGCCTGCCTGAAGCACTTTCACACAGGTAGGAACATGGTTTATTTAATCTTTTCTTTGCTTATAAATTTTTATTCAGGTTGGAATTATTTGTATAATATTTGTATAAGTATAACTAAGGATTGATTGTAGAATGTAATGACTTCCCTTCCCCCCACCTCCCCGCCATCCCCACCTCGTTCCAGACACCTAATTTGTAACCTGCGCCTGATTTTTTAATGTGTAGACAAGGTTTTTTCAGGCCTACAAAAATCTTCACTTGCTCCATTCTAAGTTAGTTTGGAGTATGTTTTCACTGTGGGAACTTTCAAATCAGGCGTCAGTGGCCGGACACGCCCCCTTTTGAAAAAAAAATTCTGTTCGAATTTGGGGCCAAACAGTGGTTTATTTGGGAATCTGGAAAGAGTGGGAATTTGTAGAAGAGGGGGAACAAGTTGCAGCTTTTTGCCCACACAATGGGCCCAAGTTTCCACATGATTTGCGCCTGATTTTTAGGAGCAACTGGTGGAGAACGGACTATCTTAGAATTCGCAATTCTCCACATTTTTTTTTCTGCAGTTCTAGTCAGGTAGAACAGTTCTACTTTGGAACAGAATTTTTTCTTCAAAAGGGGGCGTGTCCGGCCACTGACACCTGATTTGAAAGTTTCCACAGTGAAAACGTACTCCAAACTAAAGTAGAATGGAGCAAGTGAAGATTTTTGTAGAACTGAAAAAACCTGTTCTACACATTAAAAAATCAGGCGCAGGTTACAAATCAGGCGTCCAGAACGAGGTGGGGGGGGGGGAAGGGAACTCATTAAATTCTACAATCAATCCTTATTTATACATACAAATATTATACAAATAAATCCAACCTGAATAAACATTTATAAGCAAAGAAAATATTAAATAAACCATCTTCCTACCTGTGTGAAAGTGCTTCAGCCAGGGAGAATGGTGCAGTAAGCCTCACAAAACGAGGGAGCGAACCGAACGCGGGCAGGGGGGGGGGGGGAGAGGAGGGAGCCGACCGAACGCAGGCGGGGGGGGGGCGAGGGGGGAGGGAGCCGACCGAACGCGGGCCGGGGGGGGGGAAGGGGAAGGAGGGAGCCGACCGAACGCGGGGGGGGGGGGGGGGGGGGGGAGGGAAGGGAGCCAACGAATGCGGGGGGGGGGGAGGGGGAGGGAAGCAAAGGGAGCCGATGAACGCGGTGGGGGGACGGGGGGACGGAAGGGAGCCGACCGAACGCGGGAAGGGGGGGATGGAAGGGAGCCGACCGAACGCGGGAGGGAGAGAGCAGACGGAACGCAGGCGGGCGGGCGCCGACCGAACGCGGGGGGGGGGGGGGGGGAGGAGGGAAGGGAGCCGACCGAACGCGGTGGGGGGGATGGGAATGGAGCGGTTCCAGACGGCTGGCGGGAAAGAGAGAAGACTGCAGGAAGCCTCAAAAATTGAGGAGCCATTTCCCGACGGCAAAAGGGGGAGGTCGTCGGGAAACGGCTGCCTCAACTTTCTGAGGCTTCCTGCACCCTTCTCACTGCTACAAGAAGCCTCTGTGCTGATGGCAATGTACTTTTATTAAAAAATGTTCAAAAACTAAACAGCTACAAAGAACTACAAAGAACTACAAAAATGGCCGAGTGCCAATGTTTTTTTCACACTGAGCATGCGCGAACGCTCCAACGCGCACGTGCAGCGTTGCCGGCAGGAAAAAAACTAATTTACTAGTACCCGCCCCCTCCCACTTACAAAATCGGCGCGAGTGTAGGCTCCGCCCCCCTGGGAGCCACGCCAAGCAGACAAGGAGCTGCAAAGCGCTCCAGAATCACTCGTTTTTTTTCCGGCGCCTTTTTAGGCGCGAAAAACGGGCGCCCAGCTCGGAGGGGCGCCCATTTTTTATCATGTGAAAACTTGGGCCCTATTTGTGATGCTTTATGTTACAGGAAGATATTTAATTTCATTATCCATTAATCCAGATCAATTAAGAAGTCAAGGA
Organism: Pristiophorus japonicus; assembly: GCF_044704955.1. NCBI lineage: Eukaryota > Metazoa > Chordata > Chondrichthyes > Pristiophoridae > Pristiophorus > Pristiophorus japonicus. The sequence goes on from NC_091985.1 coordinate 24,539,783, forward strand.
ACTAAATTGTAAACTAAGTTACTTAAATACAAATTTAATTAAAAGAACAAGGTCATATAGGGATGGTAGTGAGGGAGTGTGCCACATCTGCAGCATGTGGGAGTTTGTGAAGAGTATTGTGGTCCCGGCCAACCACGTTTGCAGTAAGTGCCTGCATCTTGAGGAACTTCAGTTCAGAGTTGTTGAGCTGAAGTGTGAGGTGCAGACATTGCGATGCATCAGGAAGGGGGAGAATTGATCCAGGAGGCAGTCACACCCATTAGGTTAGGTAGTGGTGCAGGTCTGGTTAGTGGTCAGGGATAAGTGGGTGTGATTGCAACTCAGGTAGGTAAGGGGATGACAGGTGCAGTGCTGGAGGAGCCTCAGTCTTTGCCCCTATCCAACAGATATGAGGGTTTTGCTGCCTGTGTGGATGAGGGACAGGGATTGTTCGAGGCTGGAATAGAATTTCTCTTTGGTCTCGTCTGTAGCTTCCAGTGTTAGGACGTACACACTGAAGACCGTAGCGCACTGGTTCCGGGCTAAGAGGATCAGCTTGTCCCGAGTCCCAACGAGCGACAAGCTGATCTTCCTTGGCAACTTCAACACCAGAGTCGGAAATGACACTGACCTCTGGTGTGATCGGCAGAGAGAGGATAGGGAAAGCCAACTCCAATGGCACCCTCCTCCTGACGAAATGCTTAGAACACGGCCTCGTCATAACCAATACTCTGTTCCATCAGAAGGACAAATATAAAGATTCATGGTAACACCCTCACTCCAAGCACTGGCATCTGTTAGATTACGTCATCGTCCGAGCAAGGGATCGCAAAGACACGTGCATCACCCGCGCCATGACAGGAGCTGATGACTGCTGGATGGACCACCGCCTAATTCGCTCTGTCATCACCATCAACATTGCCTCAAAACAGCAGCGGCAACAGAAACAATGAGAACCAGGAGCTAATATGCCGCAAGCGCAAGGCATTCTTGGACTGTAAGCAGCAACACAACTCGAGGGCAAGAAAGCAGTTCTACAGATGTCTGAAGGCTGAGGTCCAACAGAAAACCTGCGACCTAAAGAACAGATGGTGGGTGGAGAAAGTTCAAGAAATCCAGCAGCTAGCCGATAACCATGACATGTGAGGATTCTTCAGCGCAATCAAGACGACCTACAGCCCAAGCACCCAAGGCCCTACCCCACTGCTGGCCAAGAACGGGGAGGTGCTCATCAAGGACAGAGAGGCAGTCAGTGTCCGCTGGAAAAAGCACTTTGAGGATCTCCTCAACAGAGACTCTGTCTTCGACGTGAGTGTCCTCGATTCCATCCCACAGCATGCCATCCGCCACCATCTCAGCACAACCCCAGCCTGGCACAAGGTTGAAAAGGCCATCCGACAACTGAAGAACAAGTCATCCGGAGCAGATGGACTAAAACGTAGCGAAGCACTACAGGCGGGGATCCATGGCCTCATCTCTCTTATCTGGAAGGAGGAGATCATGCCAGGAGATCTCAGAGACGCTGTAATTGTGAGCATCTTCAAGAAAGGTGACAAATCCGACTGCGGTAACTACAGAGTAATCTCCCTGCTGTCAACCACCGGGAAAGTCATCGCAAGAATGCTCCTGAATCGCTTTCTCCCTGTGGCTGAAGAGCTCCTCCCAGAGTCGCAATGCGGATTCCGCCCTCTAAGGGGCACAATGGACATGATCTTCACCATGTAGCAGATACAAGAGAAATGCAGGGACCACCACCAACCCCAGTACCTGGCCTTCTTCGACCTCACAAAAGCCTTCGACACCGTTAACCGTGAGGAATTATGGAGCGTCCTCCTCCGATTCGGTTGCTCGCAAAGGTTTGTCACCATTCTCCGCCTGCTCCACGATGACATGCAAGCCGTGATCCTGACCAATGCATCCAGCACAGACCCAATCCACGTTCGGACCAGGGTCAAGCAAGGCTGTGTCATCGCACCAACGCTCTTCTCGATCTTCCTTGCTGCAATGTTCCATCTCACCCTTAGCAAGCTCCCTGCCGGAGTGAAGCTAAATTACAGGACAAACGAGAATCTGTTCAACCTCCGCCATCTCCAGACCAGATCCAAGGGCGTCCCATCCTCCGTCATCAGACTACAGTACGCAGACGACGCCTGCGTCTGTGCACACTCGGAGGCCGAACTCCAAGCCATTGTCAATACCTTCACCGAGGCATACGAGAGCATGGGCCTTACTATCCTTACTAAACATCCATAAGACAAAAGTCCTCGACCAACCTGCCCCCGCCACACAGCACTGCCTCCCGGTTATCAAAATCCACTACGAGGCCTTGGATAACGTGGACTATTTTCCATACCTCAGGAGCCTACTGTCAACAAGGGCAGACATCGCGACGAGGTCCAACACCGTCTTCAATGTGCCAGCGCAGCCTTCGGCCGCCTGAGGAAGAGAGTGTTTGGTGTTTGAAGACCAGGACCTCAAATCCGGTACCAAGCTCATGGTCTACAGAGCAGTGGTGATACCTGCCTTCCTATATGGCTCAGAGACATGGACTATGTACAGCAGGCACCTCAAAACACTGGACAAGTATCACCAATGCTGCCTCCACAAGATCCTGCAAATCCCATGGCAGGATAGGCACATCAATGTCAGTGTTCTTGCTCAGGCCAATATCCCCAGCATTGAAGCACTGACCACACTCAATCAGCTCCGTTGGACAGACCACATCGTCTGCATGCCTGACACGAGACTCCCAAAACAAGCGCTCTATTTGGAGCTCCGACGTGGCAAGCGAGCCCCAGGTGGGCAGAGGAAATGCTTCAAGGACACCCTCAAAGCCGCCTTGAAAAAATGTAACATCCCCACCAACACCTGGGAATCCCTGGCCCAAGACCGCCCAAAGTGGAGAAAAAGCTTCCGGGAAGGCGCTGAACACCTCGAGTCCCTTCACCAAGAACAAGCTGAAGCCAAGCGTCAACAGCGGAAGGAGCGCGTGGCAACCCAGGCACCCCACCCACCTGCTCCTTCAACCACCGTCTGCCCCACCTGTGACAGAAACTGTAGGTCCCACATTGGACTCTTCAGTCACCTGAAAACTCATTTCTAGTGCAAGTCATTCTCGACTCTGAGGGGCTGCCTATGATGATGATGGATGAGAGAAAAACCTGCAGGATGGATGAGCATGCTGACCATGGAACAGGAGGCCATTCCAGTGGGGGGAGCGGAAGAGAATGTAGTTGTGGTATAGTCAGAGGGATAGATACTGTTCTCTGCAGCCGTGACTGGTAGTTTCGAAGGTTGTGTTGCCAGCCCAGTGCCAGGGTTAAAGACATCTCCTCGTGCCTGGAGAAGAACTTAAGAGTGGGAAAGGGAGGATCCAGTTGTTGTGGTCCACTTAGGAACCAACGAGATAGGTAGAACTAGGAATGAGATTCTGCTGAAAGAGTTTGAGGAGTTGGGGTCCAAATTAAAAAGCAGAACCTCAAAGGTAATAATCTCTGGATTGTTAACAGAGCCACGCGCCAATTGGTACAGGAATAAGATTAGGAAGTTATCATCATCATAGGCAGTCCCTCAAAATTGAGAAAGACTTGCTGCCACTCTAAAAGTGAGTGCTCAGGTGACTGTACAGTCCAATATGGGAATTATAGTCTTTGTCACAGGTGGGACAGACAGTGGTTGAAGGAAAGGGTGGGTGGAACTGGTTTGCCGCACGCTCCTTCCGCTGTCTGTGCTTGGTTTCTGCATGCTCTCGGCGACGAGACTCGAGGTGCTCAGCGCCCTCCCGGATGCTCTTCCTCCACTTAGGGCGGTCTTGGGCCAGGGATTCCCAGGTGCCAGTGGGGATGTTGCACTTTATCAAGGAGGGTTTGAGGGTGTCCTTGAAACGTTTCCTCTGCCCACCTGGGACTCGCTTGCCGTGTAGGAGTTCCAAGTAGAGCGCTTGCTTTGGGAGTCTCGTGATGGGCATGCAGGCGATGTGGCCTGCCCAACGGAGCTGGTCGAGTGTGGTCAGTGCTTCAATGCTGGGGATGTTGGCCTGATCGAGAACACTGGTGAGTGATTGGAAAATGTTGGTGTTCAGAGGGACCTGGGTATCCTTGTATACAAATCACTGAAAGTGAACATGCAGGTACAGCAAGCAATTAAGAAAGCAAATGGTATGTTGGCCTTTATTACAAGAGGATTTGAGTATAAGAGTAAAGACGTCTTACTGCAATTATATAGGGCCCTGGTGAGACCGCACCTGGAGTATTGTGTACAGTTTTGGTCTCTTTACCTAAAGAAGGATATACTTGCCATTGAGGGAGTGCACTAAGGTTCAGCAGACTGATTCCTGGGATGGGGGGGAATGTCCTATGAGGAGAGATTGAATAGACTAGGCCTATATTCTCTAGAGTTTAGAAGAATGAGATGTCTTCTTAGGCAGTCCCCCGGAGTCGAGGATGACTTGATTCCACACTAAAATGAGTTCGAAGGTGACTGATGAGACCAATGTGGGATCTACAGTCTCTGTCACAGGTGGGGCAGATGGTGGCTGCCTTCCGCTGTTTGTACTTGGCTTCCGCCTGCTACCGACGAAGACACCCGAAGTGCTCGGCGCCTTCTCAAATGCTTCTCCTCCACTTTGAGCCAGGGATTCCCAAGAGTCGGTGGGGATGTTCCATTTTTTCAAGGAGGCTTTGAAGGTGTCCTTGAAGTATTTTCTCTGCCTTCCTGGGACTCACCTGCCGTGACGTAGCTCGGAGTACAGTGCTTGTTTGAGGAGTCTAGAATCAGGCACGCGGACAATGTGGCCCATCCATCGGAGCTGATCGAGCGAGGTCCATGCCTCGATGCTGGGGATGTTGGCCTGAGAGAGAACACGGACGTTGGCGCGCCTATCCTGCCAGTGAATTTGCAGGATTTTGCGGATGCGGCGTTGGTAGCACTTCTCCAGTGCTTTGAGGTGCCTACTGTACATAGTCCATGTCTCTGAAGTATATAGGAGGGTGGATATCACCACTGCTCTGTAGACCATGAGCTTGTGCTGGGTTTAAAATCCTGCTCTTCTCAGATGACCGAAGGCTGCACTGGCACACTGAAGGTGCTGTTGGACTTCGTCATCGATGTCTGTCCTTGCTGATAATAGGCTCCAAAGGTATGGGAAGTGGTCCGTCAGGGATCTTGATAATCAGGGAGCAGTACTGTATGGCAGGGACAGGTTGGTAGAGAACCTTCGTCTTACGGATGTTTAATGCAAGGCCCAGACTCTCTCAAACTTCAGTGAAAGTGTGGACGATGGTTTGGAGTTCTGCCTCCAAGTGTGCACAAACACAAGCGTAGCCTGCATACTGTAATTCAATGACAGGGATTGTAACAACATTGGGTCTGGACAGGAGACGACGGAGGTTGAACAATTTCCCACTTGTCCTGTAGATTAACTCCACTCCAGCGGGGAGCTTGTTAAAGGTGAGATGAAGCATTGCAGCGAGGAAGATTGACAACAGTGTTGGTGCAATGACACAGCCGTGCTTGACCCCGTCTGCACTTAAATTGGGTCTGTAATGGATCCGTTGGTAAGAATCACGGCTTGCATGTCATCGTGAAGCAGGCAGAGGATGGTGTCAAACATTTGAGGGCAGCCAAATCTGAGGAGGACACTCCACAATCCCTCACGGTTGACAGAGTCGAAGGCCAAAGGAGGTCAAAGAAAGCCATGTACGGAAGTTGATGCTGCTCCCTATACTTTTCTTGGATTTGTCGCGCGTTGAAGATCATGTCCGTTGTGCCCCTTAGTGGGCGGAATCCGCATTGCGACTCTGAGAGGAGCTCTTAAAGCACTGGGAGGAGATATTGCGTAAAATATCGCCGATTCTCTCCGTCCACAATCCCCCGGCTCCTGATGCCGTTTTTGTTACCAGCTTGCTTGCCACTCGCTGCCCGATGCCGTCAGATTAAGACACGCAGCCGAATCGGCACGTCGGAGAGGCCAGCAACAAGGCGTGACCCAGGAAAGGCTCAGCACGGACTAGCAACAAGGCTGGGACCCAGGAAAGGTACAGCACGGGCCAGCAGTGAGGTCGGGACCTAAGGAAGGTACAGCATGGGCCAGCAGGGAGGTCGGGACCTAAGGAAGGTACAGCATGGGCCAGCAGTGAGGTCGGGACCTAAGGAAGGTACAGCACGGGTCAGGAGGGAGGTCGGGACCTAAGGAAGGTACAGCACGGGCCAGCAGGGAGGTCTGGACCTAAGGAAGGTACAGCATGGGCCAGCAGGGAGGTCGGGACCTAAGGAAGGTACAGCACAGGCCAGCAGGGAGGTCGGGACCTAAAGAAGGTACAGCACGGGCCAGCAGGGAGGTCGGGACCTAAGGAAGGTACAGCACGGGCCAGCAGGGAGGTCGGGACCTAAGGAAGGTACAGCACGGGTCAGGAGGGAGGTCGAAACCGAAAGAAGGTACAGCACGGGCCAGCAGTGAGGTCGGGACCTAAGGAAGGTACAGCATGGGCCAGCAGTGAGGTCGGGACCTAAGGAAGGTACAGCACGGGCCAGCAGGGAGGTCGGGACCTAAGGAAGGTACAGCACGGGCCAGCAGGGAGGTCGGAACCTAAGGAAGGTACAGCACGGGCCAGCAGGGAGGTTGGGACCTAAGGAAGGTACAGCACGGACCAGCAGTGAGGTCGGGACCTAAGGAAGGTACAGCATGGGCCAGCAGTGAGGTCGGGACCTAAGGAAGGTACAGCACGGGCCAGCAGGGAGGTCGGGACCTAAGGAAGGTACAGCACGGGCCAGCAGGGAGGTCGGGACCTAAGGAAGGTACAGCACGGGCCAGGAGGGAGGTCGGGTCATGAGACGAGCAGCAATGTTGAGACCCGAGGCCAGAATACGCGTGGTCACTCATAAAGAACCAACGACCAAAGCGTGAGCGGCTGGAGAGAGCGCGGAAAAAGCGCAGCAGAGCCTGCGCATGGAGAGCAGCGTGCTGGAGCTGGCGCCAGGCAGCACGGGGCAGTGTCAGTATTTTATGGACAAATTCGCAAGCAAGAATGAGGTGTGATCTCATTGAAACATACAAAATTCTTACAGGGCTTGACAGGGTAGATGCAGGGAGGATGTTTCCTCTGGCTGAGGAGTCAAGAACCAGGGGTCACAGTCTCAGAATAAGGGATCGGCCATTTCGGATTGAGATGAGGAGAAACATATTCACTCAGAGGGTTGTGTATCATTGGAATTCTCTATTCCAGAGGGCTGTGGAGGCTCAGTCTTTGAGTATATTCAAGACAGAGATTGATAGATTTTTGGATATTAATGGAATCAAGGGATATGGGGACAGTGCAGGAAAGTGGGGTTGAGGTAGAAGGTCAGCCATGATCATATTGAATGGCACAGCAGGCTCGAGGGGCCGAATGGCCTACTCCTGCTCCTAATTCTTATGTTCTATTCAGCACTGAGTTTTCTGATCTCAGCCAGAATGGCTGCAGGACTGCTACAGATGCACCTCTGGGTTAAGGGGTAGGCGGAGAAATAAAAATATCAGCCAGAGTTCCTGTTCTTGGTCACCAACTGCCTCTGCCTGCTGGAAATACATCTGAGTGGATGGCAGATGAGACAGGAAGGGGCTCTTGCATGAATGATGGTCACTTGGGTGAGCATCGCCCAGCAGCTATGGAATTGCAATCCAACAAGGTAGCAAAACATTCAGCAGAGGGAGAGAAGGGGAGTAAATTGACAAGGAGAGCACATTATTTGAAGCCTACCGAAACATTTCAAGTCTGCTGATATTGTACAAGATTTTAAGGGGTCAACTAACCTTCCGATTTTGATATGTGGTGTTTTGGCGCGGACATCTCCAACAGCTTCAACAACAGCTGTAGGCTCTTGTCTGCTTTCAGCAAAGGCAAGTAGGCATGAGTATTCAGCTTCCATAAGGCATCTCGAAGGGGATGCAGGAACCAAACCAAGGCCTTCTGATCCCCACGGTCAAAGTCACTAAATTAAAGGTTAAAAAAAGATCACACGCAGGGTCATTATTAGAAAAAACACATGGGGAACAGCTTAGCTACTTTAATGCACAGAACTTTCTAAAGAAAAAGATTTCATTCTAGCTGCTTATCTATGTTCTACATTAGCTGTGCGATGTCAAAAGTTTGTGAGAAATTGAAGTTATGTAACATTTATCTGAATGAAAAGTCACATAAAATAGGAACTTTTTTTTTACTTTTTATGGCATGACATTTTTTCATTTTGAGACACGAATAGACACTTTCCATCATCACAGTCCCAGAAGACTTGGGGAATATGTACTTAGCCAGGTGCTGGCCTGCTCACTCACCAGCAAGTATAGTTGGACTGCTATAGGGGTAAAGGAATTTGTTCTTCCACCCGTACCCCGCTCACCACAGTCAGGCAGTCACACAACTTCTCAAACACATCTCACATGCAAATGTGACCAGGTCCGATCTACTACCAATAACATAACCCTTTCCCGG